>NC_054832.1:11191432-11496432 GCF_018345385.1 Vulpes lagopus | reverse complement strand
AACCTCTAAAAGGAAAATAATGTCTTGGACAATTTCACTGCACATGATATCTGAGTCTAACTAAAGGACTCAATTGAATAGCTAAAAATAGGTGGTTACACTCACAATTTTAGTGAGGGGGGGAGGGATAGATCTTGCCAAGTTTATATTTTGTCACATGATTTGACTTCCAGAACCCAAATACAAATCAAGACAGATTCAAATGCTGTTTGATCTTGCCCGAGAATGTGAAGAGGAGAGAAAATAGGAAAGCCAAGCATTAGCAGTATTTTAACAGGAATCATTAGATATCTTGGACACCTTACACAAAATACAATCCTGATGAGTGAATCATGAATTAATAAATCCTGAGAGCAGGGACTTCTCCTGCCACAATGTCAAATCAGTTTAAACTTCATGCAGAACGTGTCTGGCTACAAGAGCTCTGGCTTTTGCCAAACCTCATAGAATGTGTTGGAGCCATTTTACAGACCTCTGCATTCCTATAGGTCTCCCTACCCTAAGCTCTGTCCCCTCTAATGTTGTGTTTCTCTGGGGATGATAAGTCTTGGGGCCTTGGGTTCGATTCAATGTATGCCAGGACTTGGAGACATTTTAAACAAGTTAGAATCTATGTGTTGTTTTCAATTAAAGGCTATGTAAGGCGAAGGAATACCGCTCAGCCACCAAAAATTTGGGACTGGGGCAGCTTCTTCAGCCTCCCTGACAGACCAAGTGTGTTGTGGTGAGCCTGGCTCCTGTCAAAAGCGATGGGAGAGAACAGCAAGGGACACTGGGAAAATTAGGCTTGGCACCAACCTGAGCCACTGAATATTTAAATGCATGGCGTGTGAAGTGTGGTTTGAACATCATGGTCTGAGATGCTGTAAGAATTCTGGGTAGGATTTGGGTACTTATAAGAAATGATTGAAAAGATCCATCTCAAGGCAAAATTGAATGGGAGAAATTGTGATGATCAGATAGAAGGTAGGGATGAGCAAAGAGAATCCTCAAGTCCTTTGTAGACTTTTTTTTTTAATCCACTCAGTAGTGGATTCACTACTCCCCAAATTCACTCATTCATTGAATATTTACTGAGCCTGAACTTTGTGTATGTTTAGAAGTACTATAGAGTCTATAAAAGACTTTGATGTAAAGAAGAGTTTGGGTGAAAACAGTGTACCAGAAACTCAAATACTGGTGAAATCATGAATTTTCTAAAAATACTTATTTTCAAGGTCATTACCAAGGAAAAAACACAGGGCTTAAGAGGTCTACTGATCTGACTTCAGTCTTAGCTCTGCTATTTACACATGTAACCTTAGATATTATTATAAAGGTTGGCATGCAGTTCCTGGCATATTGCAGATAATCAGTAGATATTTTGATGAATAAATGGAGTATGTGCCTCCTATGGACCCCACAATGTACTGATGGCATATGCATTCTCTCATGAATTACAAACACCATGTGAAGTAGGCACTACTTCTGTCCTTATCTTACAAATTTAAAAAAAAAAAAACTGGAATTAAGAGAGTCTGCATAACTTGCATAGGGTGACACAGTGAGTAGGGAAGCTAGAACTCAAACCCAATCTAGTCTTAATACTGAAAATCAGGATGTCAGATCTCCTGCCTTAGAATGAATTATTCTTACAAGGGATACGGATAGGGAAAATAATCCTAAGGGGAAATCATTCTGAAAGAGTGGAGGAAAATCAAGATGATGTCAGTAGGAGGAAGAGGAAGCTTTCCATATCGGGATGAAACATAAAAGGGGACTCTGACCAAAATGTGAGGTGAGACCTGCTCAGGAAGCATTAAGTATGCCTTAAACCAATGAAAGGATGATGTACAGGCATTAGCATGTTGGGTTAGAGAGTCCCAAGTATCAACCGCTATAGTGTTTGATATTTGCCTACCAAGAGAGAACAGAGATAACCACATGAAGCCTAACTGAAGCTATTGGATGAATGTGTTGTCTTTCTGGGATTGGTAGCTATGATATAAAAGAAGGTTGGCCAAGAACATTATAGTAACACAAGGACTGGCAAACTATGACAAGTGGACCAAATCCACTCACTACTTCTTTTTGCAAATAAAGTCTTTAACAATACACAAGTATGTCTAACTTTACACGTTGAGTATGGCGCTTTTATACAACAAAGCAGGGTTAGGTAGAAGTGACAGAGATCCTACAGTCTGAAAAGCCTAACATACTACCCAACCCTTTATAGAAGTATCTATACTAACCCCTGCAGTAAGGTTATATGACATGACAAACACAACTGAGCACGTGGCTGATACACACTAAGATGGCAGAAAATTAAGTTTTGCCTGATTTGCCATCAAGCCCACCAGCGTCTACCCAACTGGACTGACTCACACAAAGTGACCAGTTGTAAGGACCCTCAAAGGTGACTTTATGATGAAGAGAAAGGAAGTCATCAGTATTTCACAGGACTATCTGTCAAGACTGAACAAAGAGCTTTTGCGCCTGTTCTCACACTGAATTCTCCCCCCACCATCCAGGAAACATACACTGGTGGTCCCATTTCCCAAAAGTTCCACACCTAGGAAGTGACAGAGGCACAATTTGAGTCCAGGCCTGTCTATATCCTACTGTAATGCAAGTCCAATCAAGTCCACTCCCAGACCCACATGATGCTTTCCTCTCTTCTTTTAGTCGAAGGCCAGGACCTTGCAGGGAAAGGAGTACTTGGGAAGTGTGGACCTGCCATCAAAATGATATTGACAATTGGACTTCGACGTGTCACCATGTCAGAACAGTGGGTCCCTGGAAGTGGAGGTCACCATCTCATCAACACCAGGGACAAGAGCCTCATGGGCAACAGGGAAGACTGATGAAATCTTCCAATCAAAATTTCAAAGGAAGAGAGAAAAAAGACCCAATGCAACTGAAACCCAGATAGCATGAAGGAACATGAGGGTCATAGGAGAAAGAAACAAAACCGAGGAAGAAGGGAGTTCAGCAGCATTGCCCAGAGGAAAAAAGGAGGACAACATTACAAATAATCCTAAAGATCCCAACTGTCCCCACACCAACCAATACACAGGATGGAAGTATAAAACTGAATTAAACCTAACAGATTGTGTCAGGCGTGCTACTATAATATGAGCTGCAGGCAAAGAAAGAAAAACGTGATACAGATATTGCCATAGGAAAGAACTGTGACTCAGAGTCAGACTTCCATTCACGTCTCATCTACTGTCCTGAGCTGGGTAATTTGGGCATGTGACTTAACTTCTCCAAACTTCAGCTGCTTCAGCTGTCAAAAAACATCAATAAAAGTGAATGTCTCAATGGACAACTGTGATGATTAATTTTTTAGAGTCCAAAGTTCGCACTACATAAGAAAATGCTTAATAAATATTAGACATACTACCAAAGTGTAATGTTAGAAGGTCGGGGTCAGCTCCTGTCTTGAAGGAATGCAGAAGTGCATGAGGAGAATGCTCCCCAGGATGGGTGGAGTATAAAATGGTGTCAGGGGCTAGAGATGAGGGTGGGAAGTTTGGCTTCTTTTCCTCCAGTACTTCCCAGCCCCATTCGTTCTCCATTCTACCTCAAGCACAACCCCAACCCTGCCACTAGCTCTGCTGAAACCTTACTAATGACTCTCTTTGGATTCACAATAACATTCAAACTCCTTAGTACACAGCACACAGTTAATGTGCTCACTCGATGTGCACTTATTTAGCACCAACTATATGTCAGGAACTGTTCTTATGGGGCATATTACATGGGCTTTGACTACAAGAAGTACATAGACCAGTGACAGAAAAAGATGCATGCCAACACACTCAGCACAGTGTAACCAGAGCTCTGACAAGTGTGTGCCCACAACACTGTGGTGGGAGAAAGGACTCACCTCCTTCAGCTTGGCCATTATCAGGGAAAATGGTAGACGTAGGATTCAGCTGACATTTGACAGCTAAGTAGGAGAACAGGAAAAAAAAACCCAGAAGACAGGAAACAGCACACAAAAAAGCATGGAGACAAAACAAACTGGCTTTTTGATGGTATCCCTAAGAGTCCAACATGGTTGGAGTTTAGAAAGGTGCAAGTATGGAGTTACGAGAGATGAGGGGATGAGTGGGCAGATGAGATCAGCTATCATGGACGCCATGCTAGGGAGCTTACCCTTTACCCTGTGCATAATGGGGGGAGTGGGGTCAATGCAGCAGAAGACAGACTCCACAGGGGCCAGAAGACAGCATGAGAGGCCACTGAGGGTCTCCTGCCACAACCAAGGCTATACAGAACGAATGAATGAGCAAACAGATGAATGAATGATCATAGAAACGAGTGGCTCCAATAACTTCTGCGGGTGTTTCCATTCACACGAGAAAGGGAAGTGACTTTCATATCCTTTTCAACTGCTATGCCCTCCTCCACCCCCGCATTCATGAATGGTTTCTCTCTTTTGCACGCATGCATATCTCTTCCTCAAATATTGGGATCTCAGAGCTGCAGCCTGGGTGTCTTGTGTTCTGCTGGTTATATTTAAACAATTCGCTCTGTGAGGCAAGTGCCCAAACCAATTAAATCAGAATCCCCAGGAGTCCTGGAAAGAGAATAGAAATAAACAGTCAAGGTATAGTTGGAACCAAAGTAGCCATCAATTAGAGCTACTCTGAGGCTGCTCTGACTGCAGAAGAGTAAAAAGAAGGATGCAGAGACCAGGCAAAGACCTGAAAGTTAAGCAGAAAATGGTCAGCCGCTTTAGAGACGAACACTGCTCTAGGTATGTCCTAGGAATTTAGAGGCCAAGGCTTGTCTTCTTTGACTCACTGATTACTAGTGTGGGTACACCAATTATGGGCATGCCATGCAGTGGACAGTAGACACAAAGAGGAGTAAGACATAATCCAAACCCCCAAGAAACTCCCAGCTTACAGGGGCTAGATGGGAAACGACTTGAATGCCTTCATTGTAATAACTGCTAAGACATGAAAAATACACAAGTACTTCAGTCCACCTGCAAGGAAAGAAAGCCTTGACATAGTAAGGAATAGTCAAGCAGGGTCTAGATGTGTGAGTAAGACTTTATAAAGTCAAGCACACAGCTCACACAAAAGCAGAGGTGTGAGAAAGTGAGGTAAGGCTTGGAAAATGTGAGAAACGTTGGTCAAATCTGAACACTTAAGGCTGAAACCCTTGTTCCAGATCCCTTTGGCTCTGCCTATCGCACTCAGGGCAAAGGCCTCCAGAAGCAGCTTTCTGCTTTTGACATCAGAAAGGCTAGAGGACAAATGCTGTCTTCAGGCAGAAGAAAGTTCCAAGTAGGGGTCACAGTTAATCAGCAAATCAGAAAACCTACGATCCAACCATTGTTGAAAATGAAAGCACTTAGACATGGTCCATCTATAGAGAACTTCCTAAAATATGTGTCTGAGGTTATGAATTTCATCAGCGGCATATAAACTCCAGGGAAAGCTGAATTCCTTTCCCAAGCCTGCCAGTTACTTAGCCATGTGACTCTAGAAAGTCCCTGGGCCTCAGTTCCCCAACCCTTAAAAGGGGATGAGTATGTGTGTGCTAACTCCCATTCCAGAGCCGTATTGCACGAACTGGATCAGACATATGTGAGGTGATCTGGCCTGAATACCGGCAGATAATGAACAAATGTCAGTCCCCTTACATCCCCTCAACCCCTTGAGTCCTGGATTGAGGTCAATGCACACATCTCACACACACTATAGTCTTGGTTAAAACACTATCAACCTCACATAGCCCATCAGGTCTACCAAAAGATGGTAGGAGAAGGATAGTTAACAGTATTGACTCTGTGCCAAATACTTGGCTTCTAGTTCCTCATTTAATTTTCACAACAACCCAGTGGGGTAGCTGAAGGCTCTGCATCCCCATTTTACAGTTGAGAAATTCTGAGGCTCAGAGAGCTGAAGTGAGATCCCATGTCACACAGCCAGTTAGCTGGCACTCAACAAGTGACTCCAGATCTAAACCAGTGCTGTGTCCACTCAGACGCTCCAAAGACGGCCGCCCCAAAAATGAGAGTAAGACAACCTCAGGCACCTGTGCTCGGCACACTGGACCTGGATGAAGCATGACTGCTTTCACACGCTTCAGAGCGGACCTGTCGCTAACCCGGCTCGGTCACATCGGCCAGCGTCTCCTGTGCATCAGATGAGACATCCATATGACTTGCTCTGCTGAAGGTGGTACTTCTGGAACTTTGCTATCAATCATAAATTACAAGAATCATTCCCATAATGTGGAAACAGAATTTATGAGAAAGTTCCCAGGACAATAACGGGTAGGCATTCTTAATTCTTAAGTCAATAAGGAAAAAAAAGATAACGAATGCAATAAATGGGATTGGGGACAATTAAAAGTCAGCAATATGTCCTCTGTTTCTCCAGTATTGGTCTCTTTTTCTTTTTTTTTTTTTTTTTGGCCACTTTGGGGAGGTTTTGTGCCTTTTTATAAACTTCCAGATTTCATACTTTCTGTTCAGCTTTTGCAACTTCCCAAGAGCATGGTTTAAAAAAAAAATAGAAAAAAATAGAACCTCAACCCTTCTGTATCACTTTCAAGAAGGTAGCTCTTGCAGAAAAAAAAATTTAGAACATAAAAAACCCTTGCAGGCTTGCTTCAGCTCTTCCCTTCCCTTCAAGATAATTCTTTTTTTTTTTTTTTCTGGTAAGTGAGTAGTCTTCGGATGATCGGTGTTGCATATCTTTGGGAAAAATTCATGCCAGGCTAGTCAAATCATAACGGCTGCTTTCATCAGCTTGCAATGGTTTCCAAGTTACTCCCCAGCAAAGAAACCACACAGACGACAAGCACACAGGTCTCCTCTAATTTTGACACTGGAAATATCTATTTGAAAGTTTTAGTTTAAAAAAGAACACAAATAATCACAAAACAGCACCGTATCATCACCAATCTAAAATAAAATCCAGACCATGCAGCATGCACTACACATTAGCTCCCTTTGCTCCACCTTTTAGCACACAGAAATAAACCCCGGGTGTCTGCATTGCATACTGTTCACAGTGGTCTATCGACTGGAAACATCTGGCAGCTTTGGTCACTCAATGCAAACTTCCCAAGCAGGACTAGAGTGTAACCATTTAACAGAGGAGGAGGAGGGAGAGGAAGAGGAAGAAGAGGAGGGAGAAGGGGAGGAAGGAGAGGACAGAAAAGAGGAGGGAGAAGAAGAGAGAGAAGATGAGGGAAAAGAAGAGAGAGAAGAGGAGGGAAAAGAAGAGGGCGAGGAGGAGGGAGAAGAGGAGGGAGAGGAGGAGGGAGAAGAGGAGGGAGAGAAGGAGGGAGAAGAGGAGGGAGAGGAGGAGGGAGAAGAGGAAGGAAGGATAGAACGGAGAAGAGGAGGGAACAGAAAATGGAGAAGAGGAGGGAGAAGAAGAAGGAGAAGAGGAGGGAGAAGAGGGAGAAGAGGAGGGAGAAGAAGAGGGAGAAGAGGAGGGAGAAGAGGAGGGAAAAGAAGAGGGAGAGGAGGAGGGAGAAGAGGAAGGAAGGATAGAATGGAGAAGAGGAGGGAACAGAAAATGGAGAAGAGGAGGGAGAAGAAGCAGGAGAAGAGGAGGGAGAAGAAGAGGGAGAAGAGGAGGGAGAGGAAGAACCACCAGAAGGAACCTGTTCCCTGCTTTGCCACTGACCAGTTCAGAAACTTCATAAATTCACCATACTGGTTCTTTAGTTTTCATTTCAAACCATGTCTAACATGCATTATACACATTGTCCTATCTTCTAGAGCAAAGGAGGCTAAATATTCTCTTTCCTGGAAAATGCAAAGTCAGCATTCCATTCAATTCAACAAACATTGCTGAGGGCTGACTGAGCACTGGGCACTAAGTTCCAGAAGCAAAGACATCCCCCTTCATTTATTGTAGAGCTTTGTGGCACTAAGATGGCACCTCCCAACCAGTGTGCTAAGGCACAGAGAACAGCTGTGCCAAGAGTTTGATCGCCTTGGTACTTGGGGAGGCTGGACAGGGTTGAGCGGGCCAGAGCCCAAGGACGGTCAGCCCTGCAGTGAGCAGTCTTCTCTATTTGTCCCAGGGTGCCAAACAGCTGTCACCTTTCCTGTGAGTGCTTCCTTGTGAAAAAATTAAGGTAGAATTTGACTAAGATTCTTGACATGCCTGGGGTTATTTGCCCCATCCCTGATGCTTTTGAAATCTTATATCTACTTTTCATAGTTTTCTGTATCTGTTTCCTTCCAGTTAATGGCCACATCTTGTGGTCTTTAATGTTCCTCCCTTCTTGGGGTCTGTTTCTAGTCTTCTTTAAGCCCAAACCAAACAAAAACAAAACAAAGCAATTAAGCAAAAATCACATTACATTCAACAGACACTTCCTGAGGATCTACAATATGTTAGGGACTTTGGGCTCTTACAGAGGAAGCATGAGCATAGACCGCGAAGAATACAGTTGCATTCTTCAATGGAGTCACAACATAAAGTTTTAAATAAAATAAGGGTCAGTAGGCTCTAGGTGAATAACTAGATTCCACCAAATGCTAGGGTTGATGTTTGAGACTACTGCAAAATGCCTCTTCGGTTTTAAAATAAAACCCAGTGAGGAGTTACAAAATTTGAGCCGAGGAGTAAGTTTCATGGGTGCACAAGTCAGCAGGCCACGGGAGGAGTAAAGCACAGGAACTCTGAAACAGAACTGAATTTACAGTCCTGGCTCCATCTATTATTGGCTGAAGATTTGATATTTCAAGTTGCTTAATCTCTCTGTTTCAGGTTCCTGTCTTCGAAAATGTGGAAAATAATACTATATTCATGATTATTATAAAACTTAAAGCTTTCATATAAATCTTGGTCCTAACTCCAAGTTAACACTTAATAGACGGTACTTTCCCTTTTTAGTTCTACGCCTTATATTTGGAAACTGAACTGTCATCGATAAGAAAAGAACATTTTCCAAGGACATCGATTTATATACAAATTACCGAAATGCTTGAAGAGTATGGAGGATATCGTCAATTGTATTTCCTCTAATCAATGATTCCTTATTTCTGAAATGCAGAAATGCAATTTCTGAAATTTCTCAAAACTGCACTACTTTGCTTACTGCCTCAGTATAGTAAATATACACCACCCAACATCTTTTGTCGCACAAGCTTTAGAATCATCCCCCACCCCCCACCCCCCGTGATGCTTTGCGCAGTAGGTCTTTAAAGTTTGCTAAGGGAGCAAAGAAATGATTGAACACAGTTTTTGACAGAGGTAAGAGAGCTTGTGCTAAGTCAGCCCTGGCCAGCTTCCCCTCTGATCACACCATTGAGATAATCCTGTTTACTTGTGAATGGCCTCTCGCTCCTCAAAGGGGAATCAATCACTTGGCAGTGTGATATGCAAAGACAAACAAAACAAACAAACAAACAAACCCATGTTCCCAATCCTGGCTGTGACTTGAGACAATGTCTCATGGAACTCTGATTTTTTTTTTCATCTACAAGGATTACAATCAAGTAACTGTGAGAAGTCAGTAAAGAAATGTCTACAACATTCCTAGCACTGAACCTGGCATGTAACGGATTAATTCAATTGGTGCCAGTTTCCTGACCCACCCTTTCTATTTGTGATCATCTTAGGCCAAAAAAAAATTTTTTTAAGATTTTGTATTTATTTATTCATGAGAGATAGAGAGAGAGAGAGAGAGAGGCAGAGGGAGAAGCAGGCCTCATGCAAGGAGCCCGATGTGGGACTTGATCCCAGGACTCCAGGATCATGCCCTGGGCCAAAGGCCGGTGCTAAACCGCTGAGCCACCCAGGAATCCCCATTAGGTCAAAAATTTAACCTCTGTGAACCTAACCCCAAATCCTAGGGCTTATGTCTGAGACTACTGCAAAATGTCTCATCAACTTTAAAATAAAGTCCCCACGGAGATCGTTGGAAGATCTGGTAAGGAGATAACAAGGCAGTGTTTAGGAAGCATCTAGCATGGGGTCTGTAGCATGGTATGTACTTAAATACCACGACTTTCCCTTCACCCTACAGAATTATTTTTACAAATTCTGTTTTACTATAAATTCTGATCACTGAGGAATGGGGGTGTGCGTGCATGTGTGTGTGTGTGTGTGTGTGTGTGTGTGTGTGTGTGAATTTCACTTGCCAAAAAGCCACCGTATATTTTAAAACCATAAGAAAAGCCCATTGTAATCTAAATGCCCCCCTGGAACTCCTGCCCATGTCAGAAGGTTTGGGAACCCCATGGCCATGCTCACTTTGAGCGGCTGGATATCCAGGCCAGAGCTCAGAATCTGCAGAACTCAAAGCTGTCAGAGTCACCCAGTGGGAAAGAGCCTACACGACCCCGAGTCATGTGGGCGATGTGCAAATTCTCGCCAGCAGAAATAGCAGCATCGGATAATGCCCCAAGGCTGGCTCTACAATGGAGTTCATTATCATTCATGTGGATGAAGTGGGAAAGGCTCTATCATCTCTTCCTGCGGTTTACTGAGTTTTCATTGACAAAAACATAAGAACACTTTTGTTTGCTAACACGCTGCCCTTTGCCAGCCAGCTAAGGGCCCAGTCGTGTGAAGTTGAACTTCACGTTTCAATGGAACAACTCTCCCCCAATGAGAGAAAAGGTTACTTCCCCCCTCCTGCTCCCCTGACCACTACCTTTGCCAGATCCTGTCATGTGCTAGAAAGAGAAGACAAAGCAAAAGCAGGGCAGCCAGCAGAAAAACCACTTCTCACTCTTGCCCAGCTTCTGAATCCCCAACACTAAACCAGAGTCCAGTGGTGCTATCAGGCTCTGCGGTCAAGCCCCTACCCCTGGCTATGATTCACAGACAGAGCTGGTGTTGGGTGCGTTCCACATGGTGACAAAGCAGCACACTGGAGGTGGCAATGGTGGCTCAGTGGCATGATCTCAAAGCCTATTCTCTAAGCACTCTTTTCTTCAGCCAACAAAAGAAACAATACAATTACAGCTTTCCTTATAGTCCCATTCTGAGCTTACTCTCTGATCACCTCAATTGAATTTGAACTCCCATTTTTAAAAACCTCCTCCAAAAGAGAAAATTGAGGTCCACCTAGGTCAAGACCTTCCTTAAGACACCCAGTCAATAAGGGTTGGAGCCAGAATTACAAGCAAGAGGAGGGAAAAAAAAAAAAAAAAACATGTCTAGAGACACGAAGATGGCTGTGGCATGTCAGGGACATGAAGGGCCTAGTTGCTTTAATAACCAGAGGAGTCTCCAGTCTAGGTCTGGTCATGGCAGAGCGACTGGTGGGGTGAGGGGCCATTGCTGTGCTTCTGGACCTGCGTAACTCTGATGGGGAGGCCCAAGCCAAGAAGTTAGGGAAGAGCTGTCCCTTTGCCCCAGGAGACATGACCTCAGAGAAGAATGTGCAAGCAGCCCTGACTCTAACAAAAGAAAAGTTTGGCCAGGTGGATTTGGCAGTCAGCTGGACAGACAGTGTAGTGGCCATCTAGACATACAACTTCAAGAAAAATCAGGCCCCTACCTTGTCGGACTTTCAGCAAGTTCTCAATGTAATCTCATAGACACATTTAATATGTTCCACCTGGTGGTTGGTGAGATGCGCCAGAATTAACCAGACCAGGGAGGCCAATGCAGGGTCATCATTAATACTGCCAGCACTGGGGCAGCCTGGGTGGCTCAGCAGTTTAGCACTGCCTTCAGCCCAGGGCATGATCCTGGAGACCCGGGATCGAGTCCCACATCAGGCTTCTTGCATGGAGGCTGCTTCTCCCTCTGCCTGTGTCTCTGCCTCTCTCTCTCTCATGAATAAATAAATTAATAATAATAATAATAATAATGCCAGCACTGGCTGCCTTGGAGGGCCACGCTGGACAAGCTGCATACTCTGCTTCCAAGTGTGTCACAGTGGACATGACACAGCGCATTACTCAGCATCTAGCTCCCATGGTCATCCAAGTGATGGCCACTGCTCCAGACCTATTTGGCACCCCACTGCTGACCAGCCTTCCAGAAAAGTATGCAACTTTCTGGCCAACCAGGTGTCCTTCCCCAGACGACTGGGTGACCCTGCTGAGTATGCTCATCTGGTATAAGCCATCAATTGAGAGGTCATCCAGCTGGATGGAGCCATCCGCATGCAGCCTTGAAGGGAGAGGGCAGAGAAAACAAATGTTCTTCTTGGGAGGAAGTCCAGTAGACATTCCGTAACTCTGCCCAGCAGTCACACTCTGTACCTAATAAAGTCTCTACTTCTCACACAAAAAAAGAAATAAACACACAAACAAAAGAAACACAGATCTAAAAACATTTTTGGATAGAACTGTATTAAGGAGTATCCAGCACTGAGGCTGGCTTAGAGTAGACATCCAAATATTATTCCCTCTCCTCCTACAGAAAAGTTAAACATTCTGGTCAATTGGCGGTTCTCCCATATTGTGGGACCCTTCTATCAGCAGAAATCATCACCCCTACAGAAGATTGTGACAACCACCATAACAATAATATTTGCCACTCTTTACTTAATGGCCGTTCCCAACCAGATATCATTCTCAAAGCTTTAAATACAATGATCACAAAAAGGAATATCACCCCATTCATACTGACAACCAGAAACACAATGAATGAGTTCTTCCAGTCTGGGGCCAAATCCCACGTGTTAACGGTCGGATGACCACATAACTAATCACTCAAAACAGGACAGACTTTAGAACGAAAGGACATGCTGTGAATTATTACTTGGGGATAATGTGCAGATACCAGGACTGACTGTCCTGGACAAACTAGAACATAAAATCACTCTAGCTTAGCAACTCAAGTTCCAAGTCCCAAGCAGCCAATTCACTATTTTTCAGGGAGTAAGCAGGAGTGAAGAGAAAGACATCTTTGGTGGGATACTTTGTGACTCTACACCTTGAACACCTTGGAAGAGAATTTTATGGCACACGAGATCGAGAGAATAATGGAATTTAAACCTCTAATTCTATAGGGACAGCTGTTCCCTGGCTCACTTCCACTCTGGCCTGTAAGTCTTTTCCCACTTTGGGATCTGTGAACATGATGTCTTCTATTCCTGAACTGCTCTCCCCACCACCCACCAAACGTTTTATCTAATTAATTTCCATTACCATTCAAGCATCAGCTTAAAGCATTACTATTTTTCAGAGAATGGTTTACCTGACCACCTCTGCACCACCCTAAATGGAACCTGTCAATGTACCTGTTCCTCTCCCTTTCATAGCTCTTACAAAATTGTCTGTTAATATATTTCTTTGAATAACTTTTTAAAGTTCAACTTCCTGTAGAATATGTTTCATGAAAGAACCAAAGCAGGGACTGTATCTCTCGTGTTCATTGCTGTATCCCTAAGCACATGGTACTGTGTCTATTAGACAGATTTGTTAATTGAATGAATCAATCCACTGATAAGGAAAAGCAGCTGAATTTAAGAAACTTCTACTGTGTTCCATCTAATCCTCACAGCAACTTTGGAAAATACACGTAATTTCCAAGTTATAGACAGGAAAACTGAGACTCTTCAAATTATTTAGCCTGTGCAAGGTGATCCAGCAGCCAGATTACCTGAGTCAAATCTCCACTCACTTTTAGCTGTATGAAAACCCTAGAATACTGAATTAGTCAAAACAAAGTAGCTTGATACAGAGTTAATCGTAACAATGAATGATATCTGTAGTTCTGAATATTTTGTCCCAACTAAAGAACTCATTCTGCCCCCACCACAATAAAACCCATCTCCCGGGAGCCTGTGGAATGTCCCTGCCTACTCTCTTTTGGATTCCTCCCTCCTAGATGGGATTACATGAACCTTGCTTATTTCTGAGGATTTCATTCCTTTTCCCTGGGGTACATGCAGACTGTGCCCTTCTATTATTGTGCACAAAAGATAAGTTAATTAACTTGCCCAAGATCATGCAACCACTAAATGGCAAAGCTGGTTTTAACTCAGGTCTACCTGACTCCCGGGTCTTAACCCCATGTTAGAATAGTAGTTAAGCCACAGCTCTTCATAATTGTGTTCTAGTCTCGACCACAAGGTCTGGTCATTGTCAATTACACTTCAATGATACCCAAGTTGCCTCAACGTTAAAGTCTTCCCTTGACCTAAAAAGTCTTACTTCTAACAAAGAAAGATCATCCAGAGAGATATCCCCTGGAACTGTTTCCCATGCCATATTCATTAATAGAAATGTGGACCCCAGAGACCTCACTGTGAGAGTGTCAGTCCATTTTCCATTGGTCATTCTCATCCATTATAACATGAGAGTAGTGTCCACCCAAAAAGAGGACTTTCTCTGACCTCATGTCAATCTTGGGGTCATCTAACTCTACTGACTTACATAGCAATCCTTAAGTAAATAATAGACCTTTATTTCACAGAAAAAGCAGGAAAAGAATGCCTATTTCCTGCTTCCTATCATACAGGCCTCTGGGCATCTCCACTGAATTTCCTCTTGCTTTCTTTGTTCAAGCTTACTTTCCACTAGTTATTTTTTTTCCCAGATGCATTCCTTGATGGGGTGGCGGGGGTGAGTGGGGGAGGGCAAGCTAGAGATTACCACCTGCCCCTGGGACTGCCAGGCCGGAAGAGCCTTCCCAGTGGGTGTCTCTCAGAGGAAGGAAGAGCAGATGTGTGACCTGAAATGAACTGGGTTTGGGGCAAAAGCCTCAGGTGTCTCTGGCACCTGCTGCTTCCAGGGAGTACCTATTAGCTGCTATTGCCCAATGAGTAGATGCCACAGAAAAACTTCGTAAATCACTAAATGTAGTAGATCTTAGAAGATGTCTTGTAAGTTTTCTCTGCCTGTTCAAGGTGGCCAAGACACTGAGATACTCTAGAAATTTAAAATATTACATGAGACACACACACACACACACACACACACACATTTCCAAAAGCTAAATATTTTTATTTCTTCCTGGTGCATTTTTAATTTTGCAAATGTTTCTCCAATGGTTGTGTGTTACTTTCATGATGATACTGGTTTACAATTATTAATCAAAATAAGATATTTTTACTCACAATAAGGCTTGATAAGCTAATTAAAATGTCAAGTTTAATAATAGTTTGAGGAGGTACAGAACACTCACAGAAGAAGATATACAAATCTATTCTCTGATAAAAATTGAATGATGACACTTAATTTTATACAACTACCATGCAGAACCACAATAGTTTCTCATGGCTCTTATAATAAAATTCTAAATCCTCATCATGGCCCACAAGGCCCAATGTAATCTGGCCCTCACTACCATCTTTGATCACACTTTCTGCCATTCACCTCCTTACTCACTGAAATTGGTTTCTCGAATATGACAGCCTGTCCCTGTCTCAGGCCATTTACACAAACTGTTCCCTTTGCCTGGAACACTCTGCCCTCCTGCCTGCACATGACATCTCCTTGAATGGATACTCAAGTCCCAGCTCAAATGCCACCTCCTTAGCAAGCCTTTCCTGATTACCCAAGCCAAATCAGCCTCTTCCCATGTTTGCCACAGTCACCATCTGGAACAATGCCTGTCTCATTTTCTTGATATTTATTACCATCAGATATTATCTTGTTCAGGGCCCCTGGGTGGTTCAGTTGGTTAAGTGTCTGCCTTGGGCTCAGATCATGATCCCAGGGTCCTGGGATTAAGCCCCACATCCAGCTCCCTGCTCAATGGGGAGTCTGCTTCTCCCTCTCTTCCCTGCTTATGCTCTCTCTCACTATCTTTCTTGCTGTCTTCTCTCAAATACATAAATAAAATCTTTTTTTAAATAAATTATCTTGTTCATTTATTTGTTCCAAACTGTTATACATTTTAATAGAACATATAATCATGATTCTCATATACATATAAAATGAACATGTATCAGAGATTTTATTTAACTCAAAAACTCATGAGGCAACCAGTGAAATGTTACAACCAGTTCAACAGAGAAGTCCAAGTGCCACACACTGATATTCAGCTACGGAATGCTCAGATCAACTTATAAGCTGATGTTAAACCGGAAAAAAAAAAAACCTGACAGGGTGATAATCAAATGCATTCCACCAGACACAGTGTGCATTTTTATGGACAGGAATTAATTGCATTACTAACAGTTTTCTACAACTTCTATGTCTACACAGTTGTAAAATGGCCTGGTTGTAGATAAAGACTCCATCCCCACCTCTGTAGTATCAAATAATCTCCAGAGACCCCAGATTCACAGAAAGGGTATTCAGCAATCTCTTCTGCCCATTTCAAACCCCTCCACACTTTTTCCTTTTATTGTCTATTACTCTCTAAAATTACCTCGTTCCTTTAGTTGTTCCTTTTTCTCATTTCTCTGCCCTGGAATGCAAGTTTCATGAGAGCAGAAACTGCCCGCCTTATTCATCAAGTTTTCCCAAAAAACTTGTATTCAGAAACATTGTTGAATAAATAAGTGACTAATAATTATTTGAAAACAATGAGTCGTGCTCATTTCTTAAAATGCAAATTAAAATATAACATCACTTCTTCTCTTTCCTATTTGCCAAGAACAACAAAAGGTTCCATCAAGTTCCGCTGAGTCTATAAAAAGGAGGCATCATGGACTGTCAGCAGTCAGCACCACCACCACTCCCTTCTAAGGCATGACCTGCATTTCCTAAAATCTCCTTCCTAGGTGGTTCAGAGTTAGAGTCTCCCAAAGGGAAGAACTCATGGAAACATGCAGAAGCCAGAAGTGAAGCAGAAGCCAGGGAACCCTAGGGGCCAGAGGCGGTGACTCTTTGGACCTGCCCATAAGTTCCCACTCTGCAATCATGGTGACAGGTGGTAGTAGACTCTCCAACATCTCCACGAGCTTTGACCTCTCTACCCGCCCTGGGCTGAAGTCGTTAGCAATAGATCTTTCCAACTTCCGGTACACCCTTCCCACACTCCTGTAAGCCTAATTCCTCGAAGCTCTCTTCCCTAGGAAATTTGTAGTAAGTAGTTTAATTTTCTTGACCAAACCCAGACTGATATGGAAGGGTTACACACACTGCTGGGGTAAATACCTTTCTCGTTCATTCAACAAGTATGCATTAAGTAGTTACTGGGTCTTGGAGAACAGTAATAGGTGAAAAGTTCACAACTTGACTCAGTTACTCCACTCCTAAGAATTAATCCTGGACTAATTGCTAAGGAAGCAATCATTAATCCAGACAAAGATCCAGGTTTATGTAAAAGGATGTTAGTGGGAGCAAGAGTAATACCTTTTTCCCAAATAAGATGAAAAAGTCCAACAACAGAGAAGTAATTTAAAATTTAAGGTGTATTCAGAAAGTAAAATATTATTATATGAGTCAGGAAGGGCTTAATTACTTTATGACACAGCAAGACTACCACAACTAAAGTTAGGTGAAACTGCCATATATCAAATAATGTGCAAAGTATTTTGATTTGCTAAAATAAAAAATAAAATGAAGCCATACTCTGTGGTACATTATCTTTGTGACTTTGAGCGGATCAGTTAACTTCCTGAAAACCAGTTTCCATACCTGTCAGGTGGAGATCGTAACACCTGCCATGGCTTTCCTAAAGAGTCAGACGATACAAGGGTTTTATCTGAAGCACCAGACCAACATAAGGGGCCCTACGCACTGCACGCTCACTGCCCAACAGGAAGAGGACAGCAGAATGGTGAGTGCTGAGCCCTCAGGAGCCAGGGACCAGGGTTCAAATCTCAGTTTCGCCACTAACAGTGTTACATTAAGAAAGTCACTCCGCCTCTTGCCTCAGTTTTTGCATCTGAAAAATAGGCTTAAAACCAAAATTATTTCATATTGTTACTATGGAAACTAAGTCAGATAACTTATGCAATGTTTAGGACAGCACTCGGCGCATGGTAAAAGTTAAATAGATGCGGTATCTCCCTCTAGGGTTGATTAACTTGTCCAGCATCACCTAGTTAATACTGATACTATAGCCACAGGCATATAAATTGCAATATTAACATTTGCATTTTATGTACTCTCTCTCCTCAGATCGTTACCACAACACAAGGAAGTGGGCACTGTCACCCCAATCCTACAATCGAGGCATCTGGAGCTCAATAAAGTTGTGACCTGCCCAAAGGCACATAGCTGGAAAATGGAAGAGTAATTTCAGGTTTCTGGTAACACTGTGACTCTTTGCATTATTCTAAGTTCCAATATTGTGGGATTTTTTTCCCCCTCAGACCTCAAGAACCAGCTCTTAAGCATTATTATCACGCTATCCCATAGTACCTAGTGTGGTGCCCGGCTACCCATAAGCCCCAATACGTGAAGGTCAAATGAATAAAGAAATGCATGCATGCCAAGTCAAAGGGGGAAAGACAAAATAATCTTCTCCTACCTATTAAGGCCTTTTTTTTTTTTTAATAGCAAGAATAAATGCTGAGATAACTAGCCGTGAAAACAGTAACCACTCAGCTCCCGGCCAACTACTGTAATCTCCCTGACTAGTCTCGCATCAACTTCAGTCAATAGTGCAATCCTATGGCACATTAAGCTTAGAATTTGATCCAAAAGAAACACAATCAGTAGGTGCATAGGCAGTTGTTCTGATTAAATACAGTCTCCCGGAATTAAAATACCATAGGCTGTTTGCAGAGCAACTTGGATTTAATTAAATGAACCCCATTTTAATAGCAAAGATACCACAATGTATTCTTCAGGCTCAGTGGAGTGACAAATGTAATTAGTCCATGATGTGTGTGGCTTATCTGCATCCAGTTGTGGAAATTACAAGATGATCAATTGAAGCTGCCCAACCTAATTCCTCGAAGTCTCATTTGGTGGACTGAGGTAGGCACTTCTCCTTGCATCAGCCTTCAGAGAGCAATTTATCTCACCAACATTCCCACTGGAAGGGAATTAACATTTGTTACCAGCTGATTATGTACTGGACTCTGAGCTCTGGCATTTGCATAGACCATCTCTGTCAGTCCTCCCCGTGACCACGACTTGACAAATGTGCAAACTAAGGCTCAGAGAGGTTACGTGACTTATTCTGACAGGCATCCGGAATGTGGCAGAGCTTGGATTCAAACCTGGAGTTGCCTGGTTTCAAAGACATTGGGGATGGCGGGGCAGGTAAAGGAATGCCTGCTTGCGTTCAAGTCCTGGCTCCTGTACATAATAAGAGCGTTGGCAAGTTCCTTAAATTTGTCCATTTTTGGTAGTCTCATCTGTCAAGTGGATATCATAGTAGTGCCTATTTCATAAAATAGGCATGAAAAGTCAGTCAGACTGCATGAAGAGCAAGAAGTTGTTAGTAGGTGTTAACAGTATGCTGACATACATCTCTGAGGGGTCAGAGAAATGAGCAAGTAGGGTCCAGAGAGTTCACATGTTGGATGACGTCACAGATAGTAAGTTCCAGAGCAAGGATCCCTTAAACACTCAACCAAATGCCACAGATTTCCACTTTACCTCCGCTAATCCTCAGAACCAACCAGCCAGATGGGGAGCACAGAAGCCCTACAGAAGGAGACTGACTGGGCTCAGAGCAAGGAGGTGATCGGACTATGACATTCATACCTTGGAACAAAGAGGCAAGCTTAGCCTTCTGCCCCACAATGTCTGTGGCACTGGTGCTGTGAAGGCTGAGTGAATGGTTATGATGGTTGAGATCCAAATGCCAGCTCTGCAGCTTATTGACCATGAGAGCCAGTTCTCTCACCTGCAGGGCAGAGACAGCAGGAGTCCCCCACTCATACTGTCATTCTACGTGTTAAATAAGTTATCACTGGGGAAGCGCTTAGCACTGTGCTGGACACAATTTTGCCTTGCCGTAGCAACACTTGCTGTTGCACTATCTCTGCATGGGAACACAACAGTTCTTATCTTCTGTGAATTAAATGATTTAATCCATGTAAAATGCTTAGCATGGTGTCAGTATATGGTGGAAGTGCTAGGTCATGCTGTTTGTCTTCGTCATGTGGTGGCAATGACGGTGGTGGCGGCGATAGTAAGCCATCAAAGTACAAATCTCCCATAGAGATAATCCTCCCTAGATTGTTACCAGACCTTCACACCCTAACCTAAAGGTATTTTTGTTTATTTTGGCTCTCTTCCTGAAAAATTTACTTGTTCACTCCTGGGGGAAAAGAGAATAGTGATAATTCTACCCATTACTGTCAATAACGAGGAGAGTCCATCTTGCTAAGGATACAGAAAGACAAAGTTCACCCACTTAGTCTTCACCTCCTAGAGCTCCTTCTCACCTCTGTGAGGACAAAACAGAACAATTTCTTGGAAGATCGTGGCTTTGGAGGATGCACCAGAACATCCCAGTGCTCCACAGAAAACACTAGTGCTACAGGATATCACAGCAAGTGATCCAAAGGTCTTTCAGCTCTAACACTCTTCAAATGGAAGACTGTCTGCCCACAGATATGTTTGTATGCTGTCTTGGGATGGTGTTGAAGACAACAGCTCTTGGACAGCAGTGCCCCCTAATGATCCCAGACCAATTTAAGACATTACAAGTCCAAAGTCCTAACCCAAGAAATTGATGCTCACATGACCTACCCCAGTTAACTCAAAAATGACTTAGTTCTTTTTAATTCTATCCAGTTGTATGCCAGACACTGTGCAGAAAAGCAAAAGATTCAGAAAATGTGGTTCCTCTAGTGCTGCTTCAAGAACTAACCCCTGTGTCTTCCTTTGGCGGCGATGCATGCCTCTCACCCTGCCTCTCTGCGCTCCAGCCACACTGACCTTCTTTCCATTACCTGCAACAACCGCTCTTCTGACCTCAGAATCCACAACCTTTGTTTCCTCTTTCTGAATGGCTCTCTTACACTTTTCCTCTGCTCCCCAGGGCTTCTCCATCTTATCATCAGCCATCTTTCAGGTCTCCCACAAATGTCACAGAAAAGTCTGACCCCAAGCCCATGGTGAGGACATGCCTTCCTGTCACCTCTGTCTACGCCTTCATTTTGTCTCGCAAGCTTTATTGCCACCACAATTACACCACTGACTGCGCCACTGGGTGTAATGTCTACCGCAGCTGCCCAACCAGACAGTAAGCTCCATGAGGGCAAACAGACACCTGTATCTCTAGCCCCTACTACAGCACAGCAACACTCCTTAAAACTGTGTTTACTTATTTCAATAATCACAACAGAGTGTGAGATCTTTTGGTATTTGAGTTTATTCTGTTTCTATTTTCTTTTTCAGAAAAGGAATAGTGGCAGATTAAATTCCTTACAACCCAGTATTAAAAAGTACCAATATGCCTGTTTTCAAAATATCTTGTTAAAATAAATTCACTTGCACTGTGAATCGGTGTAAGGACCAATACTGCACAGAGATAAAGCCCCATGGGTTTTGGCAATACCAACTGAGGGTACAATCCATTTACTCTTTGACCCATTAATTCTATTTCCAGAAATCTATCCTGATAAAGCATGAAATGACAAATACCCTTGATGGGATGAGCACTGGGTGATATGCTATATGTTGACAAATTGAACTCCAATAAAAAAAATGAAATGACGAAAAAAAAAAAAAATGAAATGACGAATGCATATGGTCATTAATTGTAGCATTGTCTGTAAGTAAAAACATCAAAGACAAATAGTCAGCCATACAGAATGGCTCAATAAGCCACAGTACATCTGCACAATGGAGTACAGTTGACCCTTGAACAATGCAGGAGTTAGGGGTGCCAATCCTTTCCCCATGCAGTCAAAAATCTGCATATAACTTTGACTCCCTGAAAACATAAAAATTTGCATATAACTTTGACTCCCTGAAAACATAAGTATTAATAGCTTACTGTTGACTAGAAGCCTTACCGATATCATAAATAGTCAATTAGCACATATTTTATATGTTGTATGTATTATATACTGAATTCATCTGATAAAGTAAGCTAGAGAAAAGAAAATATTATTTATTAAGAAAATCATAAGGGTGAGCCACTTGGGTGGCTCAGTTGGTTGAACACCCAGCTCTTGATTTCCACTCACTCAGGTCATGATCTCAGGGTCTTGAAATTGAGCCACACATCCAGCTCTGTGCTCAGCGCGGAGTCTGCTTGTCCACCTTTCTCTGCTCCTCCCTGCATCTGCTCTCTCTCACTCTCTTTCTCTCTCTCAAATAAATAAAACCTCTTTTAAAAAAATCATAAAGGAGAAAAAATAATTTTACAGTACTGTATTGTATCTATTGAAAAAATCTGTGTATAAGTGGACTCATGCATGTTAAACCTGTGTTGCTCAGGGGTCAGCTGTACTATGTGGTCACAAAAAAACAAAAAAAAATGAGGACAATCTCTACACAGTAATACAGAGAGTTTGTGAGGGTATATAGCTAAGTGAAAATAGGAATGTATAGAAGAGGCATAAAATACTCCCTTTTGGGGCATCTAGGTAGCTCAGTCAGTTGAGCATCTTACTATTGATTTCAGCTCAGGTCATGCTCTCAGGGTCATGGGATAGAGCCCCAGGTCATGGTCCACGTTCAGTGAGGTACAGTATGCTTGAGATTCTCTCTCTCCCTCTCCCCTTCCCCGCTCATACGTGCTCTCTCTAAATAAATAGATAAAATCTTTTTTAAAAACATGCTACCTTTTATCTAAGGGAAAAAATAAGAATATCTATGTTGCATACATCTGCAAAAATAACAACAGAATATAGGAAATATAAGCAAGAAATTGACAAAGTGGTCACCTTATAGGAAATGTACTGGGGAATGTGTGGAAGGGAAAGAGAAGCAAACTTCCTTTCTATGCTGTTATGCCCCATGAATAATGTCAGTTCATTACCTATTAAAAGTAAAGCTAATTTTTAAAAGCATTTCTAAGACTGAAAATAAACCAAGACAAATAAATCTAACCATATATCAATTTAGTAACATAACCACACAGAAAAACGATTATTTTTTCCCCCCAAGATGCTCTGACCACAGTATTTTGACTGAACAACTTTAGTGGGATATGCTCCATGGGTAAAAAGGACTACAAAGAAACATCAACCAAACCTGACTATTTTATGTTATTAATAAAATTCATATCATTATTTTGAAACTATTTTCTTACACTGCACAATAAAGCAAATGAGGAATTATATTAATGATGGTCTAAGAAAACCTAAGATTCAATTACAAAATAAAAAATTAACTATAAAAGTAATGTTGAAATTGAAGTGAAAATGTTAAATGAATGAATGGTTTTATTAACTGTAGATGATCTATCTTAGCCCACTGAAATGGCCTAGCAACAATGTCAGCCATCACAATAATCACTCCAGGCACTTAGGTTACACTCTATAAAATCAGGATTTCTTGGAGAAGTGGCTGCTTTCAGGACTGGATCAGGGAAGGTACAAGGTGAGCTTGGAACATGCTGTCATGTTCAAAAGCAAAGAAGCTTTCAAATAGTAATTGGGTATGTCCAAAGGATACAAGATCCAGATGAAAGTAGCTCGTGCTGCCCCAGAATGTGATGACTGGAGCACTAAAAAAGCAGTGATTATAATGGATTGAAACACACTGGTTCTACCAGAGTCGTTGAGTCCATAAATAATTCTCAAAACAGAGAAACCTAGGAATAAAAATTCATTTGTCACTATTTGAGGTGGTCATTAAAGAAACATCATCCTTTGCAAATTGCTAAAGAGAAGTAATTAAGTACTCACCCTGCCTTGTCGGTAAAAACTGTATATCAGGGCAAATGGACCCACTGATGACAGAAAGATCTGTTTCATGGAAGAATGTCAAGCAATAAATGCAAAAGGAATGTGAGAATTATAAAGTCAGCACTGCACCACTGTTCTTGGGCTTGGAAGCTGCACAGAAAGGCAAGTAATTAAGTGCAGTCCAAGAAGGATCAGAGAAAGCTTCGAGGGAGTCCACATGGGCCGAGGCTTGAATGTGAGCAGAGAATAAGAATGCAAGAGATGGGCTTGTCAGAGGTAAGGATATGCAGGAAGCCTGGAAAAGCTTAAGGATCTGCACTGATATTGGAGGGGATTGCTACCCACTAAAGAGATCCAGAGTCAGCACGAAAGCTGAAAAATGCAGAGAATCAAAATTATCCTTAGACAATCCCTTTTGCAGGAGCTGTGTTGTGACCCACAATGTGGCCTCTCAGGAAGCCCAGCACAGCCAGTTTCTCTGCAGAGTTGGGATCACATCATGACTTGAAAATGTGAGGTAGTCAGCAACTGAGGGTGACAGCACGCTCAGAGTTACATGGTATCAGAAGCCCGCTGAGGCCTATCACCCATCTTCTACTTTTCTGGGGACATACAGCACATTTAGTTAATTAACTGCCCGTTACTGACACAGTTTGTTTATACTGTTCAGTATTATCCCCATCTCTTCTTGCTCACTCGTAGTCAAAACCACCCACATCCTCCACCTCTGATGCTGAGTAGTCCTGCCCTTGAGTATTCACATGAGAAGAGGTGAGAGGCCAGAGACGAGACTGGAGAAGTGGGGAGAAGTCATATCAGGAACCGGGGAGGGTGATAAACGAAGCAGTTTGTACTCTGGGTAGGAGGAAAGCTACTGGAGAGTTTCAAGTAGGATATGGCCTGAGATGTGAGCTTTGAAAAGATGGCTCTGGCTTCGTTGTGAAGAAGGACATAGAGGCCTAATGGGAATCTGGGTTGGGCTAAGGATGTAGACAAGTAAGAAAGTGGTTGTCACCATTTGTTTAAATGGCTTATTTTTCAGGTCTTCTTTAAGAGGCCAAGCATCACATGAACCGGCTGTGAATGCCAAGTCTTAGATGGGAAGGGAAAAGTGGATGCCAGCTTTAGGACTCCAGGGCACAAAGGATAGGTTATTTAGGGATCTAGATTCTTCAGCCACAGAAAGCTAGTGGGTGAGAAGTGGTTGGTTCCCACTAAACTCCCCCGGGTAAATGAAGGGAACCAAAAGATGTTTCTTCCCAATAACTGACCATAGTAGTAGAAATTACAAATGGGGCCAGGAAGTGGTCTCTTTCACTTCAATCCACCTAGAATACATTCAAAATACCTGCCAATTGCAAAAACAAACCTCAAAATTCTAAACAGTCTATTTAGCATGTATCCACTCGTTCAGCAAACTATCAGCAAAGCATAACACTATAGGTTAAGTTTACGAAAACTAGAAATTAGCCCCCCGGGAATAAAGTCCTGACAAATGAGATACATAAGTGAACAGGAAATTCAGAACAAGGGGGATGGGTGCTTTGGTGGGGGTGAGTAGAGCCAAGACTATGACTTCAGTGACCCTGGGAGGCCACACCTGATGGAGGCAAACAGGCTACTTAACTTACTACAGTCAAAATACCATTAAGCGTGAAGTATGAAAAATAGAAGAATTCTGGTGGATTTCATTTCCAGCTTGCCTCGCCAGCAAACAAGTATGTTTCTAGTTTCCAGACTTATTGTTAAAAATATTCCTAAAGTGAAGAAGACCACCGTGATGGTTAGCAGCTACAGTAAAATGAATGAAATTGAATTATTCAATGGCATGGTAGTCCCCTCTTATCCACAGGGAACACATTCCAAGATCTCCAATAGATGCCTGAAACTATAGACAATGCCCAATCCTCCACAGACTACATTTTCTTTCTATACATTCATAAGAGATTATGCATACGTAAGAGATTAACACCAATGACTAATAACAAAGTAGAACAATGATAACAATATACTGTAATCAAAGTTGTGGGAATGTGATCTCTCTCTCCCAAAGTATCTTATTAAATTGTACTCACCCTTCTTCTGGGGATGATGTGAGATGATCAAATGCCTCCATGATGAGGTGAAGTGAGGTCAACGACGTGGGTATTGTCACATAGCATTAGGCTGCTGTTTACCTTTAGATGATATGTCAGAGGGAGGATCATCTGCTTCCGGAAGGTGGCTGACCATGGGTAACTGAAACTGCAGCTTGGGGGTGGGAGGACCACTGTAGATATCATGTAACTCAAAGAATTTTTTCAGGAATTTGAGAGCTACAGGTAGGAATGCCTACTTTACTCTTCTGCTCCTGAATGCTAAAATAAGTAGTGATGGCTGATAGATACATAAGTGATAAAGACGTTGCTAGGCAGAAAAGACAACAAATTCCCCCCTTCTGTGTCTCTGATATGGTCTTTGCTGCATGGTTATTTGCTTTCTTCAAAATACTTAATCCAAGAAAAATGTATCTCAGTTAATAGGAAAATTCTGGTGGGTTTGGATCTAGTAGGATACAATACAGTACAGAAACACACTTCACATCCAAATGCCTATCAATTCGTGAATGCATTTACAAAATGCAGTATTATCCATATAATTGAATACCACTTGGCAATTAAAAGCAGCAGACTATGATTTACATTATAATATGGATGAACCTCAAATATTAAGCTAAGTTTAAGAACCCAAATGCAAAAAAACTATATATACCCCTTATATGAAATGTCTAAAATGACTACATATTTCATCTATGAGCAATGTCTTTAGAGGTGCCTGGGTGGCTCAGCGGTTGAGCATCTGCCTTTGACTCAGGTCATGATTCCTCCAGGGTCCTGGGATTGAATCCTGCATCAGGCTCCCCACAGGGAACCCGCTTCTCCCTCTGCCTATGTCTCTGCCTCTATCTGTGGTGTCTCTCATATATATAAATAAAACCTTTTTAAAAAGTCTTTAGAAGGCAAATCTGTACAGACAAAAATCAGATCATGAATGCTCATAAGTAGGAGTGAAGCAGGAATTAAATGCAAATAGGCACAAGAGAACTTCTTGGAGTGATGGAAATGTTTCAAAATGGATTGTGGTGGTGATTGCCCAACTCTACAAATTCACTAAGATAATTAAATTGAACACTTGTAATGAGTGAATTTTATGTTATGTAAACTATAATCTAATCAAGCCATTAAAACACACAAACACACATGCACTTCATACATTTTTAATCCCAGATAAATAGGAAATATTTGAAGATAATGCCATTTAGCTACCTTACACTGAGCATATACTCAAGAGCCAAGTACTTTTATCTCTGTTCCAGAAAACCACCTTCAGACAGGTAATGCAATTAGCCCAGGGACACAGACCAGAGCCAAGCTGAGTTAGCAATGGAAGCCAATTGGGTCCACCTCTAAATTTTGTACACAATTTCTTTCATTATGCCCTGAAAACAGAAAAATACAGCCGCCCCATATTCACATGGTGTAGTCAAAGTAAGAAATTAGATTCCCCCTGCACCAGCTTCCTTCCTCTTTTTCCCTGCTCTGGTCAGGCTCTGCTTCCTTGGTCTTCTGGCTACTGCCTTGGTATCCACTCTAAGTCAGAACTGAGCCATTTCTGTGCTCAGAAAGCGGGTTCTGATGCAGAACCATAGGCTTGAGCCCTTCCCTACCCAGCCTGTAAAGCATCCTTGCTCACTGCTCCCCCTCTGCTGCTGCACAACCCTGCACTGCTTTGCAGTGTTCTGCTTCTCCTTCTCACTGTTCTTTGAAGGTGATGGCCATCATCACATCTCTTTGCCCCTTGTCCATGTAGCTCCTCTTACCTGACATGCCTGACCTCTCCTTGCCCCAGCCAAGTATTGGCAAACTCCTGTTCTTTTAAAACCATGAACAAATATCACAATCTTAGGAGAGCCTTCCCTGCTTCTCTAAGCATAGTTATTCCAGATGGCTTGTGCATACATTGATCATTTTCTTCAGTCTCTTAAATAGCATTTAAATACATTTACCCACTATAAGTCTAATGTGTTTATTATATTTTCTTTATAACTATAGCAGGCATCATTAAAGAGATTACTTGGATTCAAATCCCCATCCCATCACTTAGTAGATCTGTGACTTTGGACAGATTATGTAAACTCTTGATACATCGATTTTCCCAAGAGTTAAATGAAACCAATGAAAGAATATATTTTATGGGTATTTATACGAATTAAATGTACTCATAACTGGGGTGTCTGGGTGGCTCAGTCAGTTAAGCATCTGCCTTTAGCTCAAGTCAAGATCCCAGGGTCCCGGGATCAAGCCCCACATTGGGCTTCCCTGCTCAGTAGGGAGTCTGCTTTTCCCTCTCACTCTTCCTGCAGCTCACCCTTCTTGTGCTCTCTGCTCCTTCTTTTTGATTGATAGATAGATAGATAAATCTTTTTAAAAATAAAAATAAATAAATATACTAATAATCATTAAGGAAAAATGTATCTTCTGGTCCAAAGTAAACGCTTAATAAATATTAGCTAATAATATTAATTTCTACTATTATAGTAAGGACTCAATAAATATGAACTGAATAAATGAGAGAGAGAGGGAGGAAAAGAAGGAAGAAAGGAAGAAGAAGAAGGCAGAGGCCCCTCATGGCATGGAGAACATCACAAGTTTTATACTCAGTAGCCCCGAATCTTTGCCCTGTTGCTTGTACACTGGGTAATCCTGAACAAGTTATTTGGCTTCCATGTGCTTCAAGATGAATGTAAATATTCTCTTGGATAACACATGTAAAATACTTACCATGCAGGACCTAGCCTATAGTTAAGTAATGATGAAGAAAAAGAGAAAGTTTTGTGAGAAAAAAAAAAATCCTCTGTTTAACTTCTTTATTTATCTTTAGGCAACACTTCTTTAACCATCCTGCATTTATACACTGTAGGGTGCTGCCTGAAAGCTCAGGACTCCAGGATGGCTGAGAGAGGTGGATTGTGAAACATTATGATCTAGTCTCAATCTCATTTCCGTTCTGTCCCAAAGCTCATGGTGTTACAGAAAAGTTTCTTCCAACATGGTCATCTCCAATGAATCTTAATTTGGTTTTTTGCCCACTTCCTCATGAGAACAGCATTAAGAGCACAGAGAATATAGTTCAATGAAAAAAAACTAGCCAAAAAGCAATGAAGAAATTCTCAGCAAAATATTAGCAAACCAAAATATTAACAGATATTAGCAAAATATTAGCAAACCAGATAGAAAAAAATTTAAACATCTTGACCAAATGGGTTTTGTCAAAGGAAAACAAGGTTCTGTTAGCTCTTTTTGCAGAAACTGAAACAGCCAAACAACACTGAAAAATAAGAACAAGGTTGGAGGACTTGCACTTCCCAACTTGAAAATTTATTATAAAGCTACACTAATCAAGATAGTAAAGTACGGTACAAGGAGAGACATATAAATCAATGGAAATGTGGGCCCAAAAATAAAGCCTTACATTTGTAATCAACTGTTTTTCAACAGAGTTGTCAAGAAAATTAAACAGGAAAGAAAATCTTTTCAACCTGGAACAACTGACCATCCATCTGCAAAAACATTAATCTGGACACCTAACCTCACACCCTACCACAAATAGTTAAAATTTATCAAAGACCAAAACATAAGAGCTAAAACTATAGAACCTCAGAAGAAAACAGAAGAAAAAAATCTTCATGGTCTTGGGTTAAGCAATGATTTCCTCGATACAACATAAAAGCACAATAAAAGAAAAAACTGAAAAATCAGACTTAACATTAAAAACTTTTGTGATTCAAAAGACACCATCAGTAACGTGAAAAAATGTGCACAGAATGGGAGTAAATATTTGCAAATCCTGTATCTGATAAGGCACTTGCATCTGGAATTTATAAAGAACTCCTAAAACTCAGTAATAAAAAGATAACCCAATTCAAAATGGGCCATGGATTTGAATAAACATTTCTCTAAAGAAGATTCACAAATGACCAAAAAGCACAGGAAAGGATGTTCAACATCATTATTCATTAGGAAATGCAAATCCGAATAATAAGATACCACTTCATACCCAGTAGGATGGTTAGAATCTAAAAGTCAGATAATAACAAGTGTCGGCAAGGACATGGAAAATTAGAACTCTCATACATTGCTGGTGAAGTGTAAAATGGTACAGCTACATTGATCAACAGTTTCATAGTTTCTTAAAGGGTTAAATATAGACTTACCATATGACCCAACAATTCCCAATCCTGGGTGTCTTCCCAAGAGGAATGAAAGCAAACGTGTATAAAAACATTTTTTAAAGAAGGAAAATTGACTGTTGACAGCAGCATTACTCATAATAGCCAAGAAATGAAAAATTTCCAAATGTCACTGCACATTTTTAATATGGATTTTTTAATCCAGCTAATTTGAATGTCAGTTTCTCTTGCGTTTTACATTTGTCTCTGAACTTTCAAAATAGTTAACATTCTGTATTCTAAACATGAAACTTTATTTTTATCAACTTTGCTATTTTTTGTAGCTTTATGCCCCAGTCTCTCCCCTCCCTGAGCTCTGCCTTTGCTACAGTCCTTAAGCAAAGCTCATCTACCCTTGCTAGGAGACAAAGCAAACTGCTAGATCTGGTTTAAAACATTTTTTCCCCACAGATTTCAGGGGATTATGCCAGTTAAGCTTCTGGCAAAATTATTTTCACTGAATAGGTTTACAAGGAATTGATGTTTTAGTGAATTGCCTTTTGGCAAATGGCATTTTCAGCAAACTGACTGGGAGCCAGTGAATACCTCAATTCATTTCTTGTACACTCTATCTCCTCCTAGCTTCATTCCTGGTTCCCAGAAGTGAGTCCACCAATAGTCACATGCTTTCACTCTTTGAACCTCTCAGGAGCTTTCAGGCTTTGAGACTTAAAGCTTGTCAGTTCAGATTCACTGCCATGAGTGTGGATCCTAACAAAGGTGAGGGGTGCATCAGGCAGCATCCACTAGTTGTCCCCTTCCCTTTTTATTTTCAGTGACCAGGAAATCCTTTCTTAAAAAGTATACAGAAGTCTAATACAAAGGAGATAAAAGAAGAAAAGCTCCTGCTGAGGTGGGGGCCATTAACCTCAAACCCTATAACCTCGCCCATGTGCACATTAGTTCCTCTAGAAGCCTGGGCTCCTTAGGGGGAGAAAAAATGACCTGGAATTCTACAAATTACAATTTAAAAATCATTCATTTCTAGCCATAGCAAAATTTTTCTAGATGTCTTCTGAGGCAAGAAAACAAAAGCAAAAATAAACTACTGGGATTACATCAAAATAAAAAGTTTCTGCACAGTGAAGGAAACAAAATTAAAAGGCAACAAAATTAAAAGGCAATTGATAGAATGGAAGAAGATATTTGCAAATGACATATCTGATAAAGGGTTAGTACCAAAATATATAAAGAACGTATACAACTCAACACTCAAAAAACAAATAATCTAATTTTAAAATGGGCAAAAGGCATGAACAGACATTTCTCCAAAGAAGACATCCAGATGGCTAACAGACACATGAAAAGATGCTCAACATCACACACCATCAGTGAGACGACACTTCACACCTGTCAGAATAACTAAAATCAACAACACAAGAAACAACAGGTGTTGGTGAGGATGAGGAGGAAAAAGAACTTTCTTGCACTGTTGGTGGTAATGCAAACTGGTGTAGCCACTCTGGAAATCAATATGGAGGGTCCTCAAAAAATTAAAAATAGAATTATCCTGCAATCCAGGAATAATACTACTGAGTATTTACCCAAAGAATATAAAATACTAATACAAAGGTATATGTACACCCCTATGTTTATAGCAGCATTATTTATAATTATGAAATTATGAAAGCAGCTCAAGTGTCCATCAACTGATGAATGGAGAAAGAAGATGTGGTCTATATATACAATGAAATATTATTCAGCCATAAAAAATAATGAAAATTTGCCATTTGCAATGACATGGATAGAGCTAGAGAGTATAATGCTAAGTGAAGTAAGTCAGTCAGGGAAAGACAAACATCACATCATTTTATTCATATGTGATATTTAAGAAACAAACAAATGAGCAAAGGAAAAAACAAGAGACAGAGACAAACTAAGCAACAGACACATAATTGCAGAGAAGAACACGCGGTTACCAGACAGAGGTGGGTGGGGGATGGGTGAAATAGGTGATGGGGATTAAGGAGGGTACTTGCTATGATGAGAATTGGGTGATGTGTGGAAGTGCTGAATCACTATATTGTACACCTGAAACTGACATAACACCATGTTAATTAACTGGAATTCGACATTAAAAAATGTTTTAAATCACTAATTTAATCCAATCACATCTTTTCATGGTCAGAAACCAGACCCAGAGAGTCCCAATGACCTGTCATATTCAAAGGAAAGAATAAAAAAATAATCACAGGGTATTAACTCACCTCCAAACATGAAGAACTAAAGTCCTATCTCTAGTATCTAAATGGCTCTTCCAAACTGACAATGGAGAGAACATGGATGTCTACTCCATCCGATCAAATTCCAGCTCTATTTCTTCTTATCTGTGTAAATTTGGGCTATCTCTTAACCTATCTGAGCCTCAATTTTTTCATCTGTAATGAACAAAAAGAAAACATGTAAGTTAGCAGATTTCTGTGGTGATTAAACAAGCTAATCTATATAAGTGCTTTGAATCTGCAGCATAGTGTGTACACAAAATGTTCTTTCCTTTCCCTCCTCCTTGCCTCCTACCCTTCTGTCTGCTGTACATAAGATCTGAGAATTTGCGTGCTGTGTCTTTCAAATGCAATCCTCCCCAAAAGAGTCACCAGTACTCAAAATAATCTGTGACCACAAGTCCAAATAGAGTTCACATTGATCAGTCATTTAAAACCCACAAAGTAAATAAATGCTACAGGGAGTAGCAAATAAAGCTGAAAATAGTTAAAACCCATATAAATTTGCATCAGAAATACCACTTCTCTTTAACATCTCTCAAACATCTATCACCTCATTTTGGCACTTTATACAATCTTTTTCCAAAACTCTACTGGAAGTTTTCTACATGCTTATCAGAGAGAACAACCAATAGCTTCGCTCGAAGTTCCCAGACTTCACTGCTCTCCATCCTGGAGACTCTCAGGGGGAAATAATGCTGGAGACCTACCTGCTGAGCACCTTTCCCAGTTCCCAAGTTAAGGTGTTCCTAGAAAGCTATACAATGCACTAGTGGAAAGATGCTTCCCATAGAAAATCTGGAAATGAAATTTTCAGGGTTTACCTGGAATTCCTGTTAGGGCTTCAGCCGGAGGGAAGGGAGAGAAGAGATAGGAAGAAAAACATACAGATTACAATTACTGGGAAGCACGAGAGAAAGATGGGGCTCTAATATCTAGTCTGCCCTGTGAGAGGCAGGGCTGAGAGGTGAGGAGTCCCCCCTGGGAGAGAGAATGGCCTTCACCATGGTCACCTTCATAGCTTCCTTTTGTTAAAAGCCTTTTATGTAATGGGCACCAGGCCAGAAGCTTTAAGTACATTGTCACATTTGAAACTTAGATCCCTGGGACGCCTGCGTGGCTCAGCAGTTTGAACGTCTGCCTTTGGCTCGGGGGGCATGGTCCCGGGGTCCTGGGATCAGGTCCCGCATCAGGCTCCCTGCATGGAGCCTGCTTCTCCCTCTGCCTCTGTCTTTTCCTCTCTGTGTCTTTCATGAGTGAATGAATAAAATCTTTTAAAAAATTGCTAAAAGGATGTCTATCAGACACCCTTAGCTGTTAAAAAAAGAAAGAAAGAAAGAAAGAAAGAAAGAAAGAAAGAAAGAAAGAAAAGAAAGAAATTTAGATCCCTAAGACTTCTTAATTCTCATTTTTGAAAGGAGGAGGAAATTTTAAACTTTGACCGAAAATGACAATTTTATCTCAATAATAAGATAAGAAAGATCTCCATGGGGTCACTCTGATTCCCCCTCAGTATCCCTGAAATGCCCATATTTAAAACTCATCAAAAGTTCACCACAGCTTGTAAACTAATAAGCCAAACTCCTTACATCAGCCAAAATGTTCAGCGTCATTTCATTCTTACTTACCTGTCCTGCCTCTTTTTTTTTTTAAGATATTATCTATTTATTCATGAGAGACACACAGAGAGAGGCAGAGACATAGGCAGAGGGAGAAGAAGACTCCCTGTGGGGAGCCTGATGCAGGACTCGATCTCACGACCCCAGGATCATGACCTGAGCCAAAGGCAGATGCTCAACCATCGAGCCACCCAGATGCCCCTGTCCTGCCTCTTATTTTCTTCCAGTCCCTCCTGTCACCTCATATGCTCAACACATACAAACGTAATTATGTTTTTCTCTCCTGTCCCTGCCACACTTCCTCCTCACTCGTGTGTTCTCTTTGTCTCCCTTTCATTCTATCAAAAACTTTCTCCAGCGATTCCCCTCCACCCACCCCCACTGAGATGTCTCATCCTCAGATTTTCAGATACCAGCTTTAGTATCACCTTCCTTGGGAAGTCTTTCCCAAAATCCCAAGATCACTATATTAGATGATTCCCTAAGACTAAGCACCTCCTCCTCATGGACCCTTGAATCATCACACCACAGACCCTGATGGTATACTAACAGTTGGAAACCTTATTCCAACCTCCCCAGGGTATGGACTGGGAAATGGAACCCATCAGAAAAGACTACTGAAGAGCAGAGTTAGGACATGAGTTCTACCTCCTTTCTCAATGTCTTCATAAAAACAGGCCTACTAGGTGATTATAATAATCTGCTGCCCTGTCACCCAGGTCCTCAATGCAGTTCTGTCCTGAATAACATTTGGACCTGATTTTCTGTCCCTGTCTGTCTCTGTCCTCCTCTCTCTCTCTCTACTTCATCACACCACCTTGTTTATTGCACAGGAATGCTGCTGATGAAATATTTTTCACCAAGTCATGCATAATTGGTTTAATGTCTCAGTCTCCAGAGAGCATTTGCATTTTAATAGGAGAAAATATTTTATTAGCATTAATGTTAATTATTAAGTAAAACAGCATTCATTTTTACAGCACTTTAGAGTTTACAAGACACATTTACATATAGTATCAAATCTATGCTCAGAGAGGTGGTGAGACGAATTTGCTTTCATTAAAAGAAAAAAATTACCTCAAATTATATTTTCTTCCTGTGTGACAACTCTTTACTTGGGGAGAGAGGGTATCTAAGTTGAGATATTATATGCAAATAACAAGCAATACTAAACTCTAGACTGTAAGAAGGATTGTGAGGCATTCTTACATTTTAATAGAAAATGTTTACCTTGTAATAAATAATGCTTATTATAGCAAATTTAAGAAGTTAATTTTTTCCTTAAAGGATGATTCCTAATAAGAACATGTTCTTATTAGAAGAACCATCAGTCATCACTATACAGGGTGGAGTTCTATTCATGATTACACTGAAAACACAAAGCTAGGAAGTTAGGACATGTATTCTGCTTCCAATTTTGTTCTTTGCCCTCTCTTACATTTGGAAATCCATTAGAGAAGGAAACACGGTAGACTTTTCTTGTTGGATCTTAGTTCTCTGAATTCAGTCATTTAAGGTTTTGAATAAGAAGGATATGATAAGAGGGTATTTTGCAAATCTTAATCAAATGGCTATGGCCAGATTGTAATCAGTCGTGAGACTAGAAATGGAAATATTGGCCAGAACTCTAAATAAGATATAATTAGGGTCCAATCCAGGGTTACAGCATGGATGGAAAGACATGAACTGTGTGGTGGTAACATGAATGTACCTCCAATATTGACTGAAGTGTCATCTTTCTGCCATGATGTAACATTCCTAAGCTTATTATTAATTTTTCCAAGCAACTCAAAAAGAATAAAAAGCCACATTCAACATGGTGATGCCATAAGAGTCTCTACATTTTTCTTTCACATAAAATGTCGAGCATTTGTTCAACTATTATTAAGAATAAGATACAGGGATCCCTGGGTGGCGCGGTGGTTTAGCGCCTGCCTTTGGCCCAGGGCGCGATCCTGGAGACCCAGGATCGAATCCCACGTCGGGCTCCCGGTGCATGGAGCCTGCTTCTCCCTCTGCCTGTGTCTCTGCCTCTCTCTCTCTCTCTCTCTCACTGTGTGCCTATCATAAATAAATAAAAAGTTTAAAAAAAAAAAGAATAAGAAACAGGACTGAGAAAAAAAAGAAACAGACAATAAAAACCAATACACAAGTGACTCACCTATTGGATTTAATAGATAGACATGGATTTTTTTGAAAACTGTGTTGATGTTTTTAAGAACACAGATGACAGGATGTAGAACATTATCAGATAAATGGAATCTTTAAGAAAAAAAATCAAATGGAAATTCTAGAAGTAAAAAATATAATAACTGAAATTAGAAACTCAATAAATAGACACAATGGATTGCATACAGCTTATAAAAGGATGAATAAACTAAAAGAACTAAAAGAGACATTAGGAAAAACTATTCAGATTGAAACACAGAGGGACAAGAAAATGTCAGAAATAAATTGTTTTTAAAAGAGTATGAGAAACAAATGGACAACAGTGGAAAAGTAATACTCTGGGTAATTGAAATTCCACAAAAAGGAAAAAAAGCATGCTGACAAGTATGTAACTTTTAAGTGCATGAGGGACACTTACCAAACTGACCATATGGTCTGATACAAAGCAAGCTTCCACACAATTCACAGGATTGACATTATTTGAAATAGGTTTTATGATGGCACTGGATATAAATTTAAAATACCTAATAAGCAACTAAAAAATTCTCAAATGTTTGAAAATTAGACAATAAACTGCTAAATAATATATTCAACAATAAATCAGAAGGAATATTAGAAAATATGTTAACTGAGTAATATTGAAATTTTGATACTTAAAATTTGTGGTATTCACATGTATGAAAAACCCACAGCTAACATCAACCTTTTTTTTAAGATTTTATTTATTTATTCATGAGAGACATAGAGAAGAGAGGCATAGACTTAGACAGGGGGGAGAAGCAGGCTACCTGCAGGGAGTCCTATGCGGGGCTTGATCCTGGGACCCAAGGATCACAGCCTGAGCCAAAGGCAGACGTTCAACCACTAAGCCACCCAGGCATCCCTAACATCAACCTTAATGGGGGAAAACAGAGAGTTTTTTCCCTAAGGTTGGGAACGAGACAAGGATGACCACTCTCACCACTGTTATTCAATAGTCCTAGAATTCCTAGCCACAGCAATCAGACAATAAAAAAGAATAAAGGGCATCTAAATCAGCAAGGAAGAAGCAAAACTTTCACTATTTGCAGATAACATGATACTACATACAGAAAACTTGGAAGACTCCATCAAAAACTGCTAGAACTGGTAAATTCAGTAAAGCCATAGGATACAAAATCAATATGCAGAAATCTGTTACATTTCAATACACCAATGATGAAGCAGCAGAAAAAGATATTAAGAAAAAAATCCCATTTATAATCACACCAAAGACAATAAGATAACTAGGAATAAACCTAACCAAAGAGGTAAAATACCTGTACTCTGAAAACCATAAAACATTGATGAAAGAGACTAAAGACAACACAAAGAAATGAAAGACATTCCATGTTCATGGGTTGGAAGAACAAATACTGTGAAAATAAATGTCTATACTGCCCAAAGCAGTCTACAGATTCAACACAGTCCCTACCAAAATACAACGGCATTTTTTACAGAACTAGAACAATCCTAAAATTTATATGGAAGCACAAAACACCTTTAATAGCCAAAGAAATTTTGAAGTATGTGAGCTGGAGGTATTACAATTCTGGACTTCAAGTCATATTACAGCACTGTAATAATCAAAACAGCTTGGTACTGGCATAAAAATATACCTACAAATCAATAGAACAGAATATAAAGCCCAGAAATAAACCCACAGTTATATGGTCAATTAATCTTTGACAAAACAAGAAAGAATATCCAATAAGAAAAAGTCTCTCCAACAAATAGTGTTGGGAAAATTGGGCTACTTTCTTTCACCATTCACAAAAATAAACTCAAAATGCATTAAAGATCTAAATATGAGACCTAAATCCAAAAAAATCCTGGAAGAAAACACAGGCAATAATGTCTCTGACAGCAGCCATAGCAACATTTTTCTAGATAAATCTCCTGAGACAAGCAGAACAACGGCAAAAATAAGCTATTGGAATAACATCAAAATAAAAAGTTTCTGCATAGTGAAGAAAAATTAAACTAACAACAAAACTAAAAGGCAAAAAAGAAAAACTAAACTAAAAGGCAACCTACAGAATGGGAGAAGATATTTGCAAGGCATATATCTGATAAAGGGTTAGTATCCAAAATATATAAAGAACATATACAACTCAACACCCAAAAAACAAATAATCCAATTTAAAAATGGGCAGAAAATATGAATAGACATTTATCCAAAGAAGACATCCAGATGGCCAACAGACACATTAAAAGATGCTCAACATTACTTAACATCAGGGAAATGCAAATCAAAATTAAAATGAAATAACACTTCCCACCTGTCAGAATGGTAAAAATCAAAAACACAAGAAAGAAAAGGTGTTCATGAGAATGTGGGGGGAAAAGAAGCCCTTGTGCACTGTTGGTAGGAATGTAAACTAGTACAGCCACTGAGATAATAGTACGGCGTTTCCTTAAAAAGTTAAAAATACAACCACCCTGTAATCCAGCAGTTGCACTACTGGGTATTTATACAAAGAATACAAAAACACTAACACAAAGGGAAACATGCACCCTTATATTTATAGCAGCATTATTTACAATAGCCAAATTATGGAAATAGCCCAAGTAGCCATCAACAGATGAATGGACGAAAAAGATGTGAAATTTTGCCATTTGCAATGACATGGATGGAGCTAAAGCTGAGCAAAATAAGTCAGAGAAATACAAATACCATATGATTCCACTCATATGTGGAATTCAAGAAACAAAATAAATTAACAAAGTGGGGGGAAAAGAGAGAGACAAATCCAGAAACAGACTCTTAGAGAACAAACTGATAGTTACCAGATACTTAAAGAAGAAATAACACCAGCATTACAAAAATTCATCCAGGGAAAAATATGAGAAAATAATTTCCAATGCATTTTATAAGGCCAGCATAATTTGATTTTCAAATATAACAAGTATATTAGAACAAAATACTTTTACATACAATTATCTCTTAAGAACACAGAAGACCTAAATACGTTATTATTTTGAATCCAGAAATACATGAAAAGTATAAAATGTCCCAATTAAACTTATTTATTCCAGAAATGTAAATCATGTTTACTATTAATATTTACTATCTTGCCAAAATAAATCATTTTATTTGATGTTTTATAGACATAATAAAAATGATTTTAAAAACTCTTAGTAAACTAGGAATACAAAAGTTCTTTCTTAATCTGATGATGAAAAGTGTCTATAAAATACTGTAAGGATCTCTCGCCAGTCTGAGAAGAAAAAAAAAACAAAAACTCTACAGAGCACATCATACTAATGGAGAAATACTGAAAGATATCCTTTTGATATCAAAAATCAGACAGATATCCACTATCAATATTCTATTGGACAGTACGTTGTAGCCACAGTAATAAAGCAGGAAAATGAAATGGATGATATAAAATTGATAAGGAAAAAAGATACGATTATTCATTGACAATGTAATTGTGTGTATTGAGAATCCATAGGATTCTACACCTTAATTGAAATTAACAAATAATTTTGTTAAGAAAATAACTGCCTGCCACTGCCACCGCTTGTATTCATTCTCTCTGTGTCAAATAAATAAATAATCTCAAAAATAAATAAATAAATAAATAAAGCCATGATAATCCTGACTCCCTATTTTATAATAGACACAACAATCTCAGATGTACTATAGATCTAGATGGAAATGGTAAACAAATGGAGCCTCTACAAAGTACCCTAGAAGAATATCTTGATATCTTGAGTAAACAAAAATTTCTTAAACAGGACAAACATACGAACAACGAAACATATAGAAAAAAATTGACAGTTTAAAATTTCAAATCTGTTCATGAAAAGAAACCATTAGGGATGCCTGGGTGGCTCAGCAGTTGAGCATCTGCCTTTGGCTCAGGGCGTGATCCCGGGGTTCTGGGATCAAGTCCTTCATTGGATTCCCTGAATGGAGCCTGCTTTTCCCTCTGCCCATGTCTCTGCCTCTCTCTGTGTGTCTCTCATGAATAAATAAAATCTTTAAAAAAAAAAAAAAAATGAAAATAAATCATTAAAATATGAGGAAGCAAGACACGATCAGGAAAAGATACTTGAGGGATCCCTGGGTGGCGCAGCGGTTTGGCGCCTGCCTTTGGCCCAGGGCGCGATCCTGGAGACCCGGGATCGAATCCCACATCAGGCTCCCGGTGCATGGAGCCTGCTTCTCCCTCCGCCTGTGTCTCTGCCTCTCTCTCTCTCTCTGTGACTATCATAAATAATTTTAAAAAATTTAAAAAAAAAAAGGGAAAAGATACTTGAAATTCAAGTACCTGACAAAGGATTCACTCTGGATTATATAAAGAACTACCTCAAGCAATAAGTAAAAGGCAGGAAAAGGGGGAAGGGAGGAATAAAATACTAAACAGTAAGAAATCACCAAAAAAAATGTTATCTAAGTGGCTAATAATCATACAAAAATAACTAGTCATCAGGACAATATAAAGGAATGCAAGGTGGCACTATTACATGCTCACTTGAATGCCTAAAATAAAAACACCACCCAGACCACACAGCATTAATGCAGATGTGGAGTCATCAGAAGATTCCCGCCCTACTAGCAGGGCTACAACTTAGTACAACTTTAGGAAATCACTTGATGTTATCTCCCGAAGGTGAATACACATTTAATATCTTCTGCAGTATTTTCACTCCTAGGCATATGCCAAACAAGAATGAGTATTTAAGTCTCCTAAAAGATGTGAATAAGAATGTGGTAGCATGACTATTCATAATTGTAAAAATTGGAAACTTCAATGTTTTCTTTTTTTATTTTTGGTATTTTTTTATTGGAGTTTGATTTGCCAACATATAGCATAACACCCAGTGCTCATCCTGCCACGTGCCCCCCTCGGTGCCCATCACCCAGTCACCCTAACCCCCTGCCCACCTCCCCTTCCACTACCCCTTGTTCATTTTCCAGAGTTAGGAGTCTCTCATGTTCTGTCACATTCACTGGTATTTCCCACTCATTTTCTCTCCTTTGTCCTTTATTCCCTTTCACTATTTTTTATATTCCCCAAATGAATGAGATCATATAATGTTTGTCCTTCTCCAATTGACTTACTTCACTCAGCATAATACCCTCCAGTTCCATGCACGTTGAAGCACATGGTGGGTATTTGTCGTTTCTGATGGCTGAGGAATATTCCATTGTATACATAGACCACATCTTCTTTATCCATTCATCTTTCGATGGACACCGAGGCTCCTTCCACAGTTTGGCTGTTGTGGACATTGCTACTATAAACATCGGGGTGCAGGTGTCCCGGTGTTTCACTGCATCTGTATCTTTGGGGTAAATCCCCAGCAGTGCAATTGCTGGGTCATAGGGCAGATCTATTTTTAACTCTTTGAGGAACCTCCACACAGTTTTCCAGAGTGGCTGCACCAGGTCACATTCCCACCAACAGTGCAAGAGGGTTCCCTTTTCTCCGCATCCTCTCCAACATTTGTGGTTTCCTGCTTTGTTAATTTTCCCCATTCTCACTGGTGTGAGGTGGTATCTCATTGTGGTTTTGATTTGTATTTCCCTGATGGCAGGTGATGCGGAGCATTTTCTCATGTGCGTGTTGGCCATGTGTATGTCTTCTTTGGTGAAATTTCTGTTCATGTCTTTTGCCCATTTCATGATTGGATTGTTTGTTTCTTTGGTGTTGAGTTTAATAAGTTCTTTATAGATCTTGGATACTAGCCCTTTATCTGATACGTCATTTGCAATATCTTCTCCCATTCTGTAGGTTGTCTTTGAGTTTTGCTGACTGTTTCTTTTGCTGTGCAGAAGCTTCTTATCTTGATGAAGTCCCAGTAATTCATTTTTGCTTTTGTTTCTCTTGCCTTCAGGATGTATCTTGCAAGAAGTTACTGTGGCCAAGTTCAAAAAGGGTGTTGCCTGTGTTCTCCTCTAGGATTTTGATGGAATCTTGTCTCACATTTAGATCTTTCATCCATTTTGAGTTTATCTTTGTGTACGGTGTAAGAGAGTGGTCTAGTTTCATTCTTCTGCATGTGGATGTCCAATTTTCCCAGCACCATTTATTGAAGGGCCTGTCTGTTCTCCAGTGGATAGTCTTTCCTGCTTTTTCGTATTAGTTGACCATAGAGTTGAGGGCCCATTTCTGGGTTCTTTATTCTGTTCCACTGATCTACATGTCTATTTTTGTGCCAGTGTTAATGTTTTCAGTAGTAGAATAAATAAATCTTTGTACATTTATATAATAACATATAGTAAAGAAGATGAACCAACTATTTATGCATATAACCACATGGCTTATTCTCACAAAGAAAAGGTTAAGAAAAAGAAGCCAGACACAAAAGAGTATGTGTTCTAGGATTCCATTAACATAAAGTTCAGAACAACACAATTAGAAGTCAAGGTAGTGGTTTCCCTGAGAGAGGTAGTAATGGAAAAGGAACATAAGGGGTCATCTGGAAACTTGGTCACATTCTCTCTCTTGATTTAGGTACTAGGTACTAGAGAGTGTTTATCTTTGAAAATTCATCAAGCTGTACTTTTGTGACTCAAGCACTTTTCTGAAGTTTTACAAAAGGTTTACTCAACAAAAGGTTTATTCAATAAAAGGTTTACTTAACAAGAGATTGTGTGGTATTCCAAAATCTTGCCAAATCTACTCTCCAGTCCCTAGGACTATCTATCCCAACTTTTAGGTTCCTGGACAAAATTCCAAACATGTGTGTGTTTGGGGTTCACAATTCTCAAGACACGAGCTGGATGTCCTATCACCAATTCAATTCTGATACTACCTACTGCTGGATAGCATTGGATTCTACAAGCTAAGGGTTCAGTCCTATAAGACTGCTCCTCACCCCCACTTCAGATACCCCCTAGGGTTTCACCTGTGCTTGACAAACTGGCTATAAAACAAAGGTTTCCCGGGCCTCTTCCTCGGGCTTAATTGATTTGCTAGAGCAGCTCAGAGAACTGAGAAAAACATTGGACTTACTAGATCACCAGTTTGTTATAAAATGATGTAACTCAGGAACAGCCAGATGGAAGAGAGAGACAGCATAAGGTGTAGGGAAAGGGTGTGGAACTTCCATGCCCTCTCCAGGTACATCACCCTCAGAATCTCCATGTGTTGAGCACACTGGAAGCTCTCCAAGCCCCGTCCTTTTCTGGGTGTTTTCAGAAGCTTCATTACATAGGCATGGTTTTTAATTCACTGGCCTTTGGTGATTGATTCTACCTTTCACCACTCCCCCCTCACTGAAACCAAGGGGTGAGGCTGGTTCCCCCTGGTTGGCTCTCCATCCTTAGGTACTTTCCACAAGTCACCTCATTATGCCAGAGTAACTTCTTGCAAGATACATCCACGAAGGCAAAAGAAACACAAGTCACCTCATTAACATAAACTCAGTTGTGATGGAAAGGGGCTTGTTAGGAATAACAAGACACCCATTTTGTTTTTATAGTTCCGATACATTTTCAGGAACTAAGGACAAGAAAACAAATATTGTAACAAAAGATGTTCCCACTGCTCTTATCCCTCAAAAAAATTCCAAGGATTTGGGAACCATGGCTGAAGACCAAATATACATAAGAAATATATCTCTTATAAATCATTATATCATAACCCATTTTTAAATATTGCTCGTCTGAGATACTCCAACAAAATGCCTGACATAGTCTTATGCTATTGAACAAGAGAAGGCTTTTTCTTTAGTTTCTTTTTTAATTTTTAAGTAGTTTTCACTCCCAACATGGGGCTTGAACTCACAACCCCGAGATCAAAAGTTGCAAGTTCTACCGACAGAGCCAGCCAGGTGCCCTGTCTTTTTTCTTTTTAAGAATAGAAAATGTATCCCCCTAAAATAAATCAAAATAAACACCTTAAATATCTTGTATATTTCATCTATTATAACATGGAGAAGACTCTAAAAAAACTAAGATTGGGAAGCCTGAGTGGCTCAGTGGTTGAGCGTCTGCCTGTGGCTCAGGTGGTGAACCCAGGGTCCTGGGATCGAGTCCCGAATCAGGTTCCCTGCAGGGAGCCTGCTCCTCCCTCTGCCTATGTCTCTGCTTCTCTGTGTCTCTTACGAATAAATAAATAAAAATATCTAAATAAATAAATAAAATTTAAAAACTAAGATTTATAAGAATTGCAACTAAAGATATTAGGAAATTAGCAGCAACACACAGAACATTCCTGAGGTCTTCACCTGAATTACAGGCCTGGGACATGCAGATTCGACTCTCCAGATTAAACTCCAGCTCTAGCTGAAAGTTTCAAAAGAGAACACAGTAACATCACAAAACCATCTCTTCTGCTCATTAACTGGCAAATTCTCAGTTACAAACTGCTCAGTTCCTGTGCATGTTAGCCAACTAGCAAGCACATGAAAGAATTAGCTATCGTCTGCACCTAAGCCACAACGAGAGCACCAAACTTTCTTTTTATTTGAAATCCTCCACAGCCTCCACCCCAGTGGACTGCCCTAAACACAGCTGTTTGATATCCTAAGCAGATGTGGAGCATAGGAACCTCAGTGGGGCAGGATTCCAAGTGTCTGTCTGCCTTCAGATCCTCAGCCCCAAACTATCTACTTGCAACAGAGCCTAGTCTGGAAACGAGACAATTCTCTCTTCTGGCAGGGGTTGTGGAGAGCAGAGGAAGAGAGCTTGGGAAGGATAGGCAGGGTCAGGGGATGGGAAACCAACAAAATGTGGTGTACACTTTCAGGAAGCTGCGAGGCTGGATCTTTCAGAGCAGTTCATATTTTTCAAGATGCATTTTCTTTGAGGTGCCCCACTCCGGATACCCCAGTGCCCTCCTTTCAGCCCAGACCCTTGCTTCACCACCAGCCAGGGGAAGGGGCCAGGGCATGGCAGCGGTCACAGTTCTCTTGGATAAGCTTTACTGTAATCTTCATAAACCTCAATGCTCAAGGTGCAGAGGGAGATTGGAGGAAACTGTTTTTCCGTTGGTTTCTCTCTGACTTCTGTGGCTACTCATTCCTAGAACAGGAAGCTGGAGAAATTTAGGTGGGAGACACTCTTCCGACCAGTCAGGTTTCCTCACCCTCCTAGGGTACAACTGATTAGGAAAAGCTTCAGCGTTACATAACCTCCTTCCTCCAGGATGGTTTCTCATCAAAAGGTGAATGGGTTGCCCACCGCTGAGACGCAAGGCAGGATTCCTGCGGCTGTGTTTTAGTATTGCTGCTGGCTGCATGGCAACACCCCCATGGACCAGTAGGGCAGGAAAATCGAATCTATTCATTTATTCAACAAGTATTTTTGAGTGCCCACCATTCCGGGTTCTTGGGATATATCAGTAAACAAAACAAAGACTCCTATTCTAGTGGAGGCAAACAGAATGAACAATAGTAAATATGTAAACTGTACAGTGGGCTAGAAGGCAACAAGTGAAGCCAATAAATGCAGAGCAAGGACAAGGCAATGGGGGCAGGGAAAGTAGGCGAGTGCGATTTTAAACAAGGTACAGGGTATAGGCCTTGAAGAGATGACATCTGAGCAAAGCCTTGAATAAGATAAGGGTGTCAGTTATGGGACTATCTGGAAGAAAAGCAAGGGTCTAAAGTAGATGTGTTCCCAGTGTGCACAAAAGACAACAAAGGTGGTCAGGGGGGGAGGAACAGAGTGAGCAAGAGAAAGAAGAGTGAGCAGTTAGGTTGGAGAGATAAAGGGCCAGAGCAGGTAGGACTTTGCAGGTAATGGTAAGGCTTTGGGCTTTCCGAATAAATGCAATGGTAGCCACTGGTGCTCTGAGCAGAGAAATGTCAGAATCAGACCATCCACCATTGTGCTTACTCTGGAGTGAGAACAAACACAGGAAGGTCCTTTGAATACCATTACCAGCTGTCCACACTGGAGGTCTCTACAAGCGTCTGAATGAAGTCAGATTGACCTACAGAACCACGCCATCCTCACTGGCCTGCCTGGGGTAAAGGGAAGAGCAGGAAGGCCAATAGCCTACCAGCTAACCACATGGCTTAAGTCATTCAACCGACCCCTTAAGATTTGAGAAAACAATTTTGAGTTTATTTTCCTATAAAAGGAATGGCTTTACTCTGAGTCAATCCTCTCTCCCTTCCTCAAACTTCTTTGTGACCAAAGAGACAGATTCCAAGGACCGCCGCTAACCGGGTGCCATCTCTACCCTCGAACATAACAAAGATAAATGGTTACTCTGGAACCTGGTAATATTAATAAATGCTCCAACTCTCCGCACTGGCCACCTACTATGCTTTATGGAATGCAATCTTTTTTAAAGAAATAATGACATGTTAGCACACTATTATTTCACTGAAGTGGTAGGTTGGGGAAATTCTTTCAAACCTATCAGTTCATTTTGAGCAGGGTCACCAGACTCTTCGATAGAAGAAGAAAGTACTTCTTATTGCTCTGAAAGCACGAAACCCGGAGGAGAAAAGACACTCAGAAATAATGACACCCCCACCCCAAAGTTCCAACAAGAAGCATAAGCAAGAAGGTAAGTTTAGAGGTAGTACAAGAGATCAGCCTAATATCAGTGACCACTGAATTTTGGATCAAGAAAGTCATTTAGACACTGGCCAATCCCAACATTAACCTGTGGCCTACAGGTTCAAATCCAAATGGCAGATATGTTTTGTTTGAACTATATGGTGCTTTTTTTTTTCTTTTTTCTTATGTAGTTGCAAGTTATAGCATTCACCAAGAAATTTGAATTTCTTGCTTTCCTTTGAAAACATGAATATTTTTAAATGGTCAGTGATATTGTAATAGCATTGTATGGTGACCGATGGTAACTACATTTTTGGTGAGCATATCATAAGGTATAGAATTGTCAAAACACTACGTTGTATACCTGAAGCTAATGTAATACTATGTCAACTACAATTTTTTCAAAAATCCCTTTCGAGACCATTAAAAAGTAATTTTTACGTTTGCCCTATAAATATATGTGTATATATATATAAATATATATGAATAAATGTTTATGTACATATGAATATCTAGCCACACCAAGTCTGTCTCCCACATGGCTGCATCATAATAGTGACTCTCCACATGAATAGGTTAATGGTCCCCAGTTCACTCCAGCCCCTTCTACTTACTATTACTTACATTTGACCCATTTCACAAATTACAGCTCCAAACAAGCCCTCATCTGATCTAATTCCTCTTATATAAAATACAGAAGGCTGAGATCTAGAAGGAGGGAGACAGTAGAGTCTTCAGTTAAATAAATGCATGTGCTAAAAATAAAAACCTCACAGGAATTAAGTTTACACGGGCCACTTCTTTCTCCTAATGCAACCTGGTGGTCAAGCCTCCATAGTACTCTAGGGTCAGGTTCGGGATTATATTTCAGAATTATTTTTAATTTGGATCTGATTGTGTTTCATGCAGTTCCCTACACGGCGCTGCATTTGTGGCAAAGGGCGTAAACAAGCAAACAGGAGTAGGAGCCCCAGATGGAAACTCCTTGTCCCGCCCAGTTAGTGACATTTCGACATTGGACTGGAGTCAAAATAATGAATCTGCCTGCCACTCTCCCCCTGGGATGGTGGCCTGGCCTGACCTATAGGTAGCCAATGGCAAACTTTCTAAGAAAAACCTATCTTTGGGACCTGCTGGCATGGCTCTCTGTTCTCTTTCTATTTGGTTCATGTCTCTGTCCCCCATTTTGTACTTGCAAAGGCCCAAGCTGTTGCATTTCTTGCCCATTTTTACACCTTTCAGCAAAGATCTAGAAACCAATGCATGGTAACTTGCTGCTTTCTTGGGGGGGAGGGGGATTTCTGGCATTAGGCTTTAAAAGAGCTCTTTGAAAAAGAGCTCCATGAATCAATCACAAGCAGGTAGAGAAGGGATTCGAGTAACAAAACATTTTCTTATTCATTCATTTATTCACTCATTCATGTAAGAAGCCAGTATCGAGCACCTACTGGGCTGGCTGTCTAGAAGATCTAAATATGACTCACACACCTGCCCTACCCTCAGGAAGCTCACAAAACCAAGTCCTGACTGTACAATGTAATACATGTGATTCTGAAGCCTGTTTCCTCATTTGTGATAGAAAGACCCCATTAACCTCCACACTGGCCAGCTGTGAAGAACAAAGGGGACAAATGGATGCCAACATTCTTTAAACTACAAAGCACAACTTCAGCACCTGATGACCATCTTGTATCATTAGTGCTCAAGGATGTGAACCACTGAAGAGCAGACTTCTGAGCAAATAAATACAGAAGGGAAATCTCTTCCCTAGAGTAGAAAAGCTAACAAATGTAGAAAGGATGATGGAAATAGAAAACCAACATTTGGCTACCATTATAATCATAATCAAGTCCATGAAGAATCATCAACCTGTGATAAAACTAGTGGCCTAAGGTGTGAAGAGTAACAGAATGTTTATATAATAACGTATCTTCTGAAAAGATACATATCCATTACAAAGGAAAAAAGTTAACTTTACAGTAGAGAAACCTGACGGACACGACCTTAATCAAAATCAGCAATAATAATGGGAAAAATGGACATCCCATGCGTCCTGATGGAATGCCTGGAAAAGGAAGTTATCACTTCCACGACATTCCAGCTGAAAATGCGTAACCTGAATCTCATCAGGAGGAGACCTTAGAGAAGCTAGATTGAGGAGCATTCTACAAAATATTTGACCCGTATTCTAAATTCCAAATTCCTCTTCCAAATTGTCACTGTCAGAAAGGTGAATGAGGAAGTGTTCCACCTTAAAAGAGGCTCGACAAACACAAAGTCAAGACAGATCCAGTATTTTCTTTGCTATTTAGCAGATCATTGGAATAATTAGTGAATCTGAATAAGGTCTATAGATTAGGTAGTAGTTCTGTATTAATTTTAATTTCCTAGTTTTGAGGATTTTACTATAGTTATGTGAAAGAATGCCTCTGAGGACACATACACAGAGGTATTTAGAGATAAAGAGCATCATGTCTGTAACTTATTCTCAAATATTTCAGAAAAACAATTGCATATGGAGACAACTATATATACGTAATTATATATATACACACATATATATATTTAGCCAAAGCTGGTAAATTATCAACACTGGGGAATCTCTTGTACTCTTCTACAGAAAGGTCTGGCTCCATTTTCTGGAAACCCCAGATGCCAAATGTGTTTCACTCATTTTTCATCCCTGTCTTCAGGGCTTCTGATATTCATGACAAGATGGGAGATGATGCTAAATGGGCCCATTCCCTTGGTGATGGTTTCCCATAACTACCCATCCAAGCAACAGAGCAGCATCGTTAGGACTAGCTATCACTGCCGAGCCAGCTGGGGTCTTAAAAATTTATCTCCTGGAACCCATAGTCCAACTCCATCTCTTCCATTCCTGATGGAAGGCAGAAGGATATCTCTACTGCAATGCATCATGCCAGCACCCATAGATCATGCAGAAATCAGGTGACAATTTGGTCCCTGGTGCCATTTGCACCATCTGACGGCTGTTTGTTGTGCTGGACTCTTCATATGCCTTGAGCCCTGCGGTCAGCTCCTATCCATCCTGGAACAACCACTTGTAAAATCAGCCCAGGCCTGAACCCTCTGCATTTTGGAGAGTCATGAAATGGGCAGCCCCAGAGAATGGACACATTGTAACCCACCACCCACAGAGTGACTCAAGGGTTAGACAGGACAACAGGGACAAAAAAAACGGTCCCCTCCCTTCACCTGGTTAAGACAATCGAGAGAAAGTGCAAGAGTGCCCCCTTCTGCCCAGAGCTGGAATCTTTCTCCTTGGCCGGGCACACATTTCTATCTCAAAAGGACTTAAAATCAAGCCTTCTAGATAAAAACATGATTCCAAAGCACCCATTTTTTAAACACTATGCTACAGTTGTTGCTCACATGATCACTTATCACCTACCATAAGATTTAACCTTTATTATTTCATTCCTGCAATGACCACAGGAGTCAGGCAGAGCAGTGACATCATATCCCCTAACAACCAATTTAAAAAGACCGTGGTCACTTGTCCAGTATTAGGAAGACTCTCCTCCACGTCTCCACCTTTAAAACTCAGCAACTGCAAAGAATGGCTTCTGGATTCTCTGCACCCCCAACAAGACAGGTGAGATCCTGTGTTTGTGGGCCATCCCTAATGAAGCCGACTATGGAAAAGGGTAAACTGCTATATAGAAACCATACAAAATGACTTAGATCACTTTAAGACAAAAATATAAACTGAACTTTCATGTTGGGATGTGACCTACCTAGAGCTATCTTCTTGGTTTCCCATGAACCCACTGCTCTCCATCCCTTCCTCAATGACAACCACAGAATGGAAATGGCTATCACATCTGAAGAGAAAATTGACTAGACACATGCCACACACACAGCATGGGCCTAGAACATACACACACTGACATACCCAAACAAATAGATAAAGGTCTAGAAGGATGTGCACCAAAATCTTAATAATGGTTTCTTCTCAGGAAAGTCCAGAGGGTGGGAAAGACAGCCCAAAGGGGACTTTGATCTTATCTGTAATGTTTTGCATTACCATATAAGAATGTATTTATGTATTAGATATGCAAGTGAACATTAATTGTTTTCTTAATATTCAAAACATTTCTACTGGACATCTCAAATGTCAACTGGGGCAGGTGGATAACTTTTGTTTTTCCCAGACCAACCACAGCAACTGGTAAAACCTATCCAAATGGGGCCCTTCACAGTTCAGTCAGTAGGATTTTAGGGAGATAGACCCAAATATCAGTCAGCATTGGACCAGAAAAGGACACTGAAGTCCCTTTCAGTCCAAAGACATACTCCAGTGTGATAAGTGTGTATCAGTGTACTGTGCAATGGTTCAAACTCGGTTGGACCTCTCCACCTTTCACTGCCACCCAATATGCTCACCCCCATAAGGTGCACATGCACAAATCCCTCACTCCCAGTTGGGTGTGGTGAAATGAATCAGCTCCCAGTTGAAGCATATTATGTCCTCTGGCCAAGAATTCTAACCTGGGGAAGAAGAAAGGGTAAGACTATAGAAGCACATTAATACATACATGGTTCCTCCCCCCAGAGACATCTGAGTTGGCAGGAAAGAGAACAGCTTTCCTGACGGACTAGGACAAGCAAACTGGGTCCTCAGTGAGTGCTGCTTTCCCCATCTTCTGGGTAGACACAGACACAGGCAGATGCAGTGGCCCAGCTGTCTGGGATTACCTACACAGCTGAATATGGTTAGAATCGTTGTTCTTTTATTAGAAAGGCAAGGAGTTATGGTTTCATGAGGTGAAGTGCTGACATCAACAGAAAAGCTCGAAGGACCAAACTAGGGCATGCCATGAGCTGGCACTCTGTGTTAGGGAGAGGGAGGCTACCTACAGACCCTCCCCCTCAAATCCAGGCACTGTTTGGTGTTCAGCTGCACTCAGCAGCCAGGGAAGGAGGTCTGCATAGACTGGACGTGGAACAATGGCTGTGCTCACCTTGAAAGGTAAAGTTAGTTTTGTTGAGGTAGTGGTTGTGCTCTTGAGAGTTTAAACAGATCCAAGAAGGTCTGTTCATAGCTGCTAACGGTACCAGAATAAAGAAATGTTTTCCCGAATAGCTCTGAGGGAGTAATTAACCTAACCTAATTATTTGGGGGGAAAAAAAGAGAGAGAGAAGAAATGAAAAAACCACTACACTTGAAGACCAAGGTTCAACCCCCAGCTCTGCTACTTACTAGTTGTATGTTCTTGAACAACACAGTAAATATTTCTGATCTACAGCTGCCATCTATAAAATGGGTACAATGCTAACGTGTAATCGATCACAACGTTGTCATACAAAACCGTAAGACAAAGCACAACTTTGTCTCATTAGCCCCAGTTTACAGATGAGTCCTTTGAGCCTGAAAGCGCTAAAAGGATTCTCCGAGGACACACAGCTGGGAGGAGCAGAGCCCAGTTTCAAACACGGGATATACCTGGCTGCAACGTCTCAGCCCTTCCACACCACCTGCCCCTACTGTTGAACAGGGTTTAACATTGATTATTCCAACCCCACCCCTCACTAGCGCCAACCCCCCAACAGCCGGAGTAAAGTCTAGAGGTGCTCATTATACACAGTCCTTAAATGAACCAATCCACAAAGCAACAAATGAGCTAAACACTGATTCACTTGCAAATGGATGTTACATGCATAACACACGGAATATGATTGTTTCATGTTTGTAAAGTCAAAAAAGACATTTCTCCCAACGTGACAAGAGTGTTTCAGATATGAATGTATGTATGGGTATTTGCATCCATAACAAATGCAAAAGAGAGAGGATAGTATGAGAATAAGATTAAGACAAAAGCAATTGGTGGTATGTTAGCAGCCCCCTCGGGACAAGACAGATGCCAGGCACCCATCTTTGGAAATCCTGGAAGCTCCCTGGGTATTATCCCCTCTTCACACCTCATCTGACAGCGCTTACTGCGAACTGCAGAGAAAATTGTCTGCCTCCTTTCTCCATCAGCCTTTGGTGCTCAGAAAAGGTCAGGTTTGAAACTGGATCTATTCTCTGCTTTTCCAAGGTTCTGGCTTAAAGTGAAACATAGGAGAGCTTTGTGATCAAATAACCAATGTGATCAGATAACCTTTCATTATACAATAAAGGCCACCAGGGCCGGCCCCACCTTGCCACACTAGAGGAAAGGGTCTGCGGAATGCTGATCTGCTAAGGCTGGCTCAGAAATGCAGCTCCGGCCTCCAAGACAACATCCCACAGGCTTTTTCACTTGCATTTTATGTGTTACGTTTTCGAGACCCTCGTCGTTCTCTATCTTCTCGGCTATAGTTTTCAGGCTAGACTGGCAAGTTTAGTGAACTCATAGGTAAGCAGGAGCCACAGGTCTGGTTCTTACTTCACTACTTCCCAGCTAGGTTTGGACAAGCTCTTCTTTGACCCCTCTGGTCCTCATCTTCCTCATCTGTAAAATGGGGATGAGTAGCACATGTCAAGCATAAAATGCTAATCAACTGGAAGGATTCACTGAATTGAAACAGAGTTAAAAGTACAGTTTTGATGATATAAAAGGGAGAGTTGGTGTCATAGGAAACAGGTGGGCCTAAAATGTTTCTTCTCATTCAAGACTCAGTTGAAGCCTCACCTCCTTGGGAAGCCGTCCCTGAGTCCCTTCAGGCATAGCGGAGCAGGCCCAGCACTCGCTTAGTACATGGAGCATGCTCACTTGTAACCATTAGTCTACCTGTCTATAATTCCCCAGCCCGACTGTGATTTGTGCAAAGGCCAGGACCATGATGCCTCATGAATGCTTCTCTCACCACCACTCGGCATAGATCATTCAATTAAAAACATTCACTGAAGTCACAGACTTGAAATTCTAATAACCAAAACGAAGTGACCATTTAGTCACTGAACATGGTGCTAAATTTTCGTGAAAGGGAAGATTCTTAGGACCCTTCTGAAAATGATGACATTGAGACTCAGAAGGAGTAACTCTCCTAAGAATAGAGAGCTGGGGTCTCCTGCCCCAAGATGAGTGCCACTCTGACCCCCAAATACCTTCTTTTTTTTCCCCCAAACACCTTCTCCCAGAGAAGTGTGCCCAGTTAAATCTGAATTTTGAATGAGCAACAAGTAATTTCTTAGCATAAGTATGCTGCAGGCAGTATTTAGGATATACATAGACCAAAAAACCTATTTGGTTTTTATTTCAAATTCAAATCTGAGTGTCCTGTATTTTTTTTTTCCCTGTATATTTGCCCTACTCCCAAACTCCAACACGGACCTATCTCATGAGCCTGCGGTCATAGGGCTGATGTGGGCTAGATGGCACTTTTGATAGAAACAAAAAGGATAGGAACAGATAAACAGTCTGGCACTAGGTAGGGAGCTCTAGGGTCCCTGAGTCATGGGAGACTTGCTCCAGACACCTGAGGAAAAGGCATCCTGATGGTTAGAATGAGTAGCAGCACAGGAGAGAAGGAAAGAATGAAGCTTTGCAGTTAAAGCCAGAATCCCATAGAGACACTACCACTGTCCATCTTGAGACCCTGTAAAGTTGAATAATATAATGACCTCATATGGTCACTGCAATGATCGAGTGAGATAATGTATGTTTAGTGCTAAGGCCTGGCACTTAGCAAACTCCCCAAAGTAGCTTTAGTTATTATTCTTACTTTTGAGGGAATGAGAAGCAGTATTTATGGGACACACTGCATATGCCTCGCAGTGAAATGATAACTGTATATGTATTATCTCATACAAACCTCATAACAATTATCAGAGGCAGTTACTGTTTTTAATTGCAATTTACTAGGGTTCGGATAAGTTGACACCTGCCCAAGGCCACACAGATACTAAATGAGGGAGACAAGATTTGAAGCCAGGTTGGCTTAATGTCTCTCCCTCTCCCCTGTACCAAGATGCTTAGAAGTATCTTTTTGGGATCTTTGCTTTTTGATACTCTCTTCAGTGCTGGTACCCACTAGGAGAATTAAAGCCATTTCTGAATGGCTCCAAGCCATTCCTTTCTGGAACAGCCTTTCTGACCCTCCACCTGAGGGAGGGCACATGGGAGCAGAAGGATTGTCCCAGGCTGGTGCAGGAGAGTCCAACCTGACATGGGGTATCCAGACAGGGCCCTTTTTATCTTCCAGAGCCCCCTAAGTGACCAGCCCTGGAGGCAAGGCTACACTTCTGGCGGCGGCCTCCCATGCATGCCCTCAGGCCCACTCTTTGCTCCGTCTCTCTTGGCCCCAAGCCAGGGGTGGGCTGTGGAAAGACATGAGGGTGGACAAGTCTGACTGCGCCCCCCCCCACTGCAATGGTCACAACCCCCCCAGCCCCAATTCAGTTGAAGATTGCAGGAAGTGGTTTGTCCGTTTAGAAGTCAAGTTAGCTCTGGGGCCCTTCTGAGAAATGAACTTGCAGTTCTCTAAAGATAGATTGCGCAAACAGGAGGGGGCAGCCCCCAAGGACCCTCCAACAGCAACTCTCCTGAGGACTTCCAGAGTTCTTCAAGTGCCTCACACCCCCACACCCCCACCCCTCTAGCAGCTGCTGGCCCTGGATGGACCAAATCAACGCTCTACTCTGTGGTGTGTACTCTTGTGCAAGGCTCAGGTTTCGTATCCCCAGTGAACGAATTTCTTTCTGAAGAGGGGAGGGGAGTTGAAGATGGTGGGGGCGGGGTCTTCAGCTGTTCATGTCATTTATTTTCCATGGGATCTTAACTGTAATTTCAAACTGCATCTGGGTTTTCTGAAACTATGTGATCTGACATGAGGTTCACAGAGAGTTTAGGCCTCTCTCCAGACTTTAGCTCTTTCATGCCTAGGAGAACAGGTGGCAGGATCCGGGAGCAAAAAGTGATGTGAAGAAGGGGGTACTGCAGCCCCCTGATGGAGGTGCAAGTAAATAAGCAGTTGGCCTGGGCATTGATACAGGGTAAGGACATAGAGGTGATTCCCCTGAAAAACTGAAATTTCCTAGTCTCCAACATGGCTGGCCTTTGGTGGAACAAATCTGCACTGCGTTTTTTACTTTAAACAATGAGTTTTTAAGCAACTGGTTTTGGAGAAAGAAAGTAACTCACCCAAGAAGGACTAACAAAGGCTTAAGGCCCACATATGCCATCCCCAATTACTACTCTGATCAGTATTACTCTTTCACGTAAGCAGCCCTCAGTGATTATTTTGGCTTGTTTCTTAATCTTCTCTCCTAAGTACCAGCACAAAAGAGATGATCAATACACAATGAACTTGGGGTCTAGTGAGAGATTTTTTTAAATGTAAATGAAGAAAAGATTCAGTAATTCCATATAATAGGCTGATCACTGCAAAGCAAGCCTAGCAGGGAAGGGAGCATCTCCTTGGAGGCACCAGGTAGTGAGGTGTGGAGAACATCAGGGAAGTCTTCCTGGAGGAGATGGCAGCTGAGCTAGGTCTGGAAAAGTGAATTCACCAGGCAGACGAAATAGGCAAGGCCAGTTCTGGCATGAACAAACAGCAACTGCAAAGGCATGGAGACATAAAACTGCCTGGAGTGATGGGGTTTGTGATGATCCAGGAGGAAAGGATACTGGGCACGGCGGGATCAAGAGCCCCTAAGGCTCTGACCATGGGAACAAGCATCTGTTCTGAGCTCCTCCGAGTGTAGAAAGGGCTTTGAGCCAACCTGAAACCCTACAAAAGCAGCACAGTGAAGCTTGGAATGCCACAGGCAGACTCCTCAAGCTAGCCTAGACTTTACCACCATCACTTCACCCCTCTGGTGCCCCGTTCACCGTGATGGGCTGTCTTTGAGAGATCTCTTTCATGCCAACCCCAAAGCCTGACCCCAAATTATTATTTGGAGCCCGGCAACAAGCCTCGAAGCCCAGCTGCTGCTCTTCCCTGGGTGCTAGTTCGCATCCCTAGGACAAGCCCTTTGGTGGTTTCTCCTGCGCTCACACCCCCACCAGCTCCATCAGAGTCTCCGTCCTCCACTCAGAACTCTGTTCACCCTCTCACATGTTCCCACTGTTTCCCTAGCACCTTATTTCCCATTAACTCAACCTTTCCAGTGAACAGACCATCAGGGTCACTAGTTGATTCTTCTCTTCTGCTAGTGTAGCAGCCCTACTACTGACTCCTGACACCTTCCCGTTCAGCTTCCCAATCCGGTCCCCAGCATCCTAGCACAGAACGTGACCTCCTAGTGCGGCAGAAACGAGGACATTAGGCATGCACGAATGAATTCCCGTCTAGCCTTCCCCAAAGTTAACTATTCCTGCATCTTCTCCCCTTCCAGTATCAGATGTATTCATTTCCTACTGCAGCTATGACCAAGTACCACAAACTTAGTAACTTAAAAATGACACAAATTTATGCTCTTACAAAAAAAAAATTATTCTCTTAACAATTCTGGAGGTCAGAAGTTCAAAATGAGTGCTACAGGGCTAAAGCCAAGATGTCAACAAAGCTATTTCCTTCTTAGAAGATCCAGGGAAGTATCAATTCCTTGACTCTTCTGGCTTCTGGTGGCTGCCAGCATTCATTGGTTTATGACCACAACACCCAATCACTGCTAAAGTGGTCACACTGCCTTCTTTTCTATAGTCAGATCCCCCTCTGCCTCCTTCTTAAAAGGATACCTGTGCTTACATTTAAGGCCCCTCCAGAATATCCAGGGTAATCTGTCTTAAGATCCCCTTAATTTAATCACAGCTGCAAAGTCCCTTTTGTGGTCACTGGACACCAAAGATAACACAGAAGATAACACTGGCAGGTTCTGGGGACTACGGCTGGACATCTTTGGGGGCCATTATTCCAGCCCAGAAAGTTGATGAGTGTGGTCCCTCTTCTTCATGGTCACCCCTCCTCAGAGTCTCTGTACCTCCCATTCTTTCAGGGCCTCTAACTTTGGTCTTCTGGGTCTTCCATTCCCTACCGGCTGTCTCCGGGAGCCCATAAACAGAATCAAGTGGCTTCCATATAAAATTTAAACACTCTGGATCTAACAGCTCCCTCCAACGTCTACCCTATTCCTTTTTTTTTTTTTTTACTTTAAATTCAATTTGTCACATATTTATTGTATAACACCCAGTGGTCATCTCATCACATGTCCTCCTTAATGCCTGTCACTCAGTTACTCCATCCCCCCACCCACCTTCCCTTCTGCAACCCTCTGTTTCTCAGAGTTAGGAGTTTCTCATGGTTTGTCTCCTCTCTGATTTTTCCCCACCTTCCCTTATAGTCTCTTTCATTATTTCTTATATTCGACCGATGAGTGAAACCATAGAATTTGTCTTTCTCTCGTTAACTTATTTCACTCGGCATAATACCCTCCAGGTCCATCCACATTGATGTAAATGCTCTACCCTATTCCTACCCTACTTTCCTTCCAGAAAACTTTGGAAAGAGTATTCTTCATGTGTTAGCTCTACTTCTCACTTCTCATTCACTAGCCAGGCTGTGACAATCTCGCCTGCCACCCATCACTCCACTGGAAGTGCTCTTCTCAAGGCTTCCGGTGACCACAACCTTGCCAAAACAGCAAACATCGATCATGTAGCCCTGTTCTAACTGGATTCTTGCCGCACTGGACCGCTGATTACCCATGGCTCATTTGAAATTCTTTTTCTCTTGCTTTATCCTCCTCATCTTGCTAGTCATTCCTTTTTATTATTATTCATAGCCTCCTTCTCCTCTTGCCACTTCTGAGTCCTGGAATTAAGTCCCTGGTACATTCCTCTCTCCATTGGCACTGTACTCCAGTTCTATAACCTACTCTGATCATTTTAGTGACCATGTCTCTGCTGATGTCTCCTAAATCTGCATTTCCAGCACGAACATCTTGCCTACATTCTACATTTAACAGTCTATTTGACACCTACAGCTTGATATACCACAGGCTTCTCAAAATTACTAAACTTGTCCATCCTCCTACATTTTAATCTCAGCCAAAGTCATCATCACCCACCCAGATATCATCTATTTTCTTTCCCTCAGTCACCAAATCTTAATGATTTCAGCTCTCCATTTGTTCACCTTCACTACTGACCTACTGACCTAGTTTAGGGTATGCCACAAAGCCCCATCGCTGTTCTCACACCACCCTGCCCACTGTGGACCCATCCTCCGCCCAGACTTTAAGAGGTGTCTCTGTGATCTCTGCACTTACAACACTTCAAATGGCAATTAAGAGGATCCTGGGCTCCCACCCCCCAGGGACACACTGAATCTGCATGCAGAACAACTTTCCCTGCCAACAAGCTAGAAACAGAGCAACCCCCAGCCAGCCAGCAAAGGAGAGAATGCCTAATGGAAGCAGGTAGGAGAGGCAGGGCCACAAACTCACCAGAAACCCCATCCAGGTGCAACAACCCACACTCACTAGGGAATTCAAATCCTGGAGCTTCTCCCTAAGGAGTGAAGGGTTTGGACCTCACATCAAGCACATCAACTTTTAAGACCTACACCTGAGAGCCAAGCTCCCAGAATATCTAGCTTTGAAAACCAACAGGGCTCCACGAGAGGAGACCCATTGCAGGTCAGCGATTTGAGAAACAGCTTGTATAGGACTGACTCACCCGCCCCAGGGCTCAGAGCAGAGGCGCCATCCAGAGGCTTGGAGACTTGAAGGGAATGAGGGTCACCTGCTCATCTTCAGCCTCAGCCATAAGGGCAGGCATCCAATTTAGCCCACTGGCCGGTGGCACCATTTTCTTAGCTCGAGCCTGGCCAGGCTCCCCAGCGCCAGTCTCTCTAGCTAAGAGGCGATCATTCACTCCTTTCACTCACAGCCAAGCCGTTCTTGCAGCTGCCCCCCAGGGAGACCAGGAATTGGATTGTTATTATTGAATTGTAAGAGTTCTTTGCTTGCTGTAGACACAAGTCCTTCACCAAATTGTTAACCTTAAAAATAAAACTGCCATGTATTTTACCAATAATTTATTCAAGAAGAGTAGAGAACTAGGACTCAGGACAAGCAACCTTCAGCTAAGCCATAGGCAAGTCTGCAGAATAAAGGAGAGAAATCCTCCTCCGAAGCAGAAATTAGAAAGATCGGAGGGACTATTATAAGCAAGAAGTCCATTAGAGGAAACTGGGAGCTCAAAGTGAAGTAGCTTCTCATTGGCTGAGTTGCGACTCTCATTTGGCTGGGCTGTTGCCAGGGGAGGAGGAAAGTCTTCCTCCTAATGGGATAGTAAAGCAGTTAAAACATTCAAGGTCAGCTCTTCCTGTTGGGTTTGCAATTGATAAGGAGTGGTACGGCGTGAGAGCTCTCCTGCTCGCCTCCATTCTAAAAGAGATTTCCTTTAATTAACTTTCACAAAATATATGATTTGCAAATGTTTTATCCCGTTCTGTGGTTTATCTTTGCACTTTCTGGATAATGTCCTTTAATGCACAGATTTTAATCTTGATGAATTCTCATTTGTCTATTTTTTCTTTTCTTGCTCATGCTTTTGGTATCATATCTAAGAATCCATTGCCAAATTAGAAGTCATACAAATTTATCTCTACATTTTCTTCTAAGATATGCAGCTCTTACCAATGCTAGCTCTTATAATTTAGGTCTTTGATATACTTTGAGTTAACTTTTTTATATGGTGTGAGACAAGGTTCCAATTTCTTTTTTTTTTTTTTTGCTTGTGACTCTCTAGTTTTCCCATAAAAGATTATTCTTTCCAGGGCACCTGGGTGGCTCTGTCGGTTAAATGGCTGCCTTCAGCTTGGGTCATGATCTCAGCATCCTGGGATAGAGTGCTGCTGTCAGGATCCCTACTGAGCAGGGAGTCTGCTTCACCCTCACCCTCTGCCCCTCTCCCCTCCCACTTGTGCTCTCTCTCAAATAAATAAAATCTTTTTAAAAAATTATTCTTTCTCCCATTGAATGATAGGGGCACCCTTGTTGATCAGTTGATAGACACATGGGCTTATTTCTGGATTCTCAATTCTGTTCCATTGATCAGTATGTCTGTGCTCATGCCAGTACCACTATCAAGTGGAATTTCATTTGGTAATTTTACGTATAACTTTTTGAAGAACGACTCAGTTGTTTCCCACAGTTGCTAAACCATCTTATATTACTAGCAGCAGTGTGTGAAGATTCCAATGTCTTCATATTCTCATCAATTTTTCTTATTTTCCTTTGTTTGTTGTTGTTATACCTATCCTAGTAGTGTAAAGTGGTACTGCATTGTTTTCGTTTTCATTTCCTTAATTGCTAACAATGTTGATTATTTCATGTACTTATTGGCCATTTGTATAGATTTGTCAAAGAAATGTCTCTATTCAAGTCCTTTGCATATTTTTTAACAGAACTATTTATCTTGGTTTTTGAGTGGTGGATTGGTTTTTTTATCACTAATTCAATCTTGTTATAAGTCTATTCAAACAGTCTATTTCCTTTTGAGTCAGTTTCAATAGTTTGTGTCTTCTTATGAATTTATCCATTTCATGCAAGTTATCTAATCTTTTGGCATATAACAGCTTTTATTTCTGTAAGGTCAGAAGTTATATCCCCTCTTTCATTTCTGATTCTAGTAACTTAGGTCTTCACTCTTCTTGTTCAATCCAACTAAAGATTTTTCAATTGTGTTAATGTTTTTAAAGAACTAGCTTTTGGTTTCATGGATAATCTCTATTTTTTCTGTTCTCTATTTGGTTTCTACTCTAGCCTTTATTATTTCCTTCCTTCTGCATGTTTTCGTTGGTTCTTTTTTTCCCCCAGTGCCTTAATGTGGAAAGTTAGATTATTGATTTTAAATCTTTCTTCTTTTTAACATAAGAATTTTACAGCTATAAATTTCCCTCTAAACACTGCTTTAGCTGCATCCCATGAGTTTGATATATTGTGTTCTTGCTTTAGTTCCCTCCAAGTGTTTTCTAACTTCCCTTTTGATTTCCTCTTTTAACTCTTTGGTTTTTAGAAGTTTGTTGTTTATTTCTACATATTAGGGAGATTCTCAAATTTTATTCTTTTATTGACTCCTAATTTCATTCCACCGTGATTAAAGAACATAGTTTGTATTATTTTTGTCCCTTTAAATTCATTGAGGATTTTTTATGGCCTAGATTATATCCTCTCCTATACTTAAGAAGAATGTCTATTCTGCTGTTGAGTATGGTATTCTACAGATGTCTGTTAAGTCTACTTGGTTTATAGTGTTGTTCACTTCTTATATTTCCTACTGATCTTCTGCCTACTTGTTTCATCCATTATGAAGTAAGGTATTACACTTTGCAATTATTATATTGAATTGTTTATTTCTTCATTTCTGTCAATTATGCTTCATCTGTTTTGTAGTTCCCTTGTTAGATGTACATATATTTATAATAGGTGTATCTTCCTGTTGAATTGACCCAGTTATCATTATAAAATATCTCTCCACATCTCCACTAATATTTTTCATTTAAATTCTATTTTTTCTGATGGACACTCGAGCTTTCTTGCTGTCACTGTGTATACAATACATCTTTTCCATCCCTTTACTTTCCATCTATTTGTATCTTTGTAGACAGCATATTAGTTGGATTTTTTTTATCTAGTCTGACATCACTGCCTTCTGATTGCATTGTTTAATCTATTCACATGTTATGATATTATTGATATCATTGGATTTACCTCTGACACTTTACTTTGTTTCCTATTTGTCTCATGTCTTTCCTATTTCTCTCCTCCTCCTTACTGCATTCTTTTTCATTGAGTATTTTCTAATGTAGCATTGTTATTTCTTTAATGATTTTTTTTCAGTTTTTGAAAAATAAAATTTAGTGGTTGTTCTGGGGCTTGCTATATACATCTTAATTTATCAAAAAAAAGTTTTAGTCTACTTATTTGCAATATAAGCAGAGAAATCCATTATATGGATCTAACACTTTGGTTTTGTGACAGAATGTGAAATCAGTATATAAAGTGGAAGTATTATAAAAAGCGTAATACTTAAGCATAAAGATGTCCCTTAGGAACTCTGAGATGTTAGTAAACCTAACTCAACTCCCCATCATTCCTCCAACATATAAATATATTTGAATATGGTCTTATGATATCCCCAAATTCTCTTCCTCTTGGTCCCATCAATCTCCCTTCCTTCTTCTACACCTGTCACATCAGTTATGTCCTTGGTCAATCGCAAAAAATAAAAAAAAAAAAATAAATTGACTGAAGTGAAACATCTGTTGATTTGAGAAACTATTAAAGATGTGGGGTAAGGGCACCTGGGTGACTCTGTGGTTGAGTGCCTTTGGTTTAGGGAGTGATCCCGGGGTCCTGGGATTGAGTCCCACATCAGGCTCCCTGCAGGGAGCCTGCTTCTCCCTCTGTTTATGTTTCTGCCTCTCTGTGTGTGTCTCTTGTGAATAAATAAATAAAATATTTTTTTAAAACCCTAAAGACATGGGGTGTCAGAGCAAAGGAATATCATTTCTCACTTCACAGGACTCAGCTATCTTGTGAAGCCTACATCTCATGATGCTCTCTCCCAAAGCCTATTCCCAAAGCATGTCCTTCCCTGCCATGCACAGCCCCCTGGGAGGCATACCCATTACTGTAGCCTAGTTGCTCCCCTCCTGGATTATTGGGATGCAACATTTCCTCCAACACATCACATCCATAATACCACATTTCCACAACTGACAAAGGAGAAGAAAAAGGAAGACCATAGCATTTTCCTAAAAGTACAAATGTAAAAGCACAAATCCACCAGACTTCAAAGCATGGTGGGAAAGAGAAGGAAACACATGTACACACACACAAGATCACACATGTCTTTTATTTTTTTGTGGCCATAAGGAAGGTGTATCATAATTCCCAAAAGTGCCAGGAAACTGTATAATGTCATCTGTGGCTCAGGTACCTGACATGTAATCAGATCTTTTGTCCTTAAGTAGCATTTAACCACAAACCATTACATTCATGTGAGTCATTCACTACAGTACTATGGTTCCATGTGTTATACTCTTGTGTTATAACAAATCTTCAACAAATTTTCAACCAATGTTTTATAAAGAAACCTCATTTGAGAGTACCAAAAGATCTATAAAACATGCAATTCGTGTTTTCACAATATTTTGTGCTGAACAGGATTTGACTAATTTGCTGCAACAAAAACAGAAACATTCTGAATAGTGCTGCTCATCTCACTATCCATTTGGCAACATCATTCCTTTTTTTTTAAGATTTTATTTATTTATCTATTTATTAGAGACAGAGAGATAGAGAGAGAGGCAGAGGGAGAAGCAGGCTCCATGCAGGGAGCTCGATGTGGGACTCGATCCCCAGTCTCCAGGATCATGCCCTGGGCTGAAGGCAGCACTAAACCGCTGAGCCACCGGGGCTGCCCGGTGACATCATTCCTAATTAGTACTGCTGATAACCTGAATCATCATTACCTTACACCCAACTAAGAGCTTTTCATCATCTCATTTAAACCCCACAGACCCCAAGCACTCTGTCAGGAAAGCTATACACATGATTTCATTTAACCTCTCCTAACAGTCTTGTAAAGTCAGCATCATTGTTTCTATGTTACAAACAAGAGAAATAGAGGCTGATGCCAGGCAAGAAGCTTGTCCAAAGTCATGCAGGTCAGGTTCAAACCAAGTCCACCTGACACAAAGATGATGATGGTCTTGCCACAACATCAGAGAAAAAATTAAAATAATTTTCAAAATGTGATTAGCAATTTGATATAAACAGCACCCTGGGGAAGCCAGGATGTATTCAATTGTCCTTTCACCCTCCCCTTGTTCTGCAAGGAGACAACCAGTCTACTTTAACTTGACCACAGAAATTAAAAAAAAAAATTTCCTAATATCTGTGTTAGAGGCTGATAAGTGAATTGTGCAACTAATAATACATAGATTTCACATCCCATATCTCAACTTATAGTTTGATTGAAATAAGAGATGATTCAGAAACATTTTGAAAAATATACTTTAATAAGCTCTGATGTTCCCATTAAGAATCAAAAAGGTCTCTTCAGAACCTAGTTTGGGGCCAAATAAATGTTTAATATTTTCCTGCTACATTCCAAGTATTTCTATATTAAGTTTCCTTTTTCAGGAGTATCAGCAGCTCCAAAAAATGTCATCTGACTTGAAAAATCCAATAAAAGAAAATCTCCAGAAATCAAAACTCCTGGGATGGGTACAGTCCTCTCAGACCAATTATCTCATTTGAGTTGCTACCAACTCTCTTGGAGGTACAGAGATTAATGATCTCTGATATATCTTTATTCAGTTAGCACTAACTGAGAGCCTGTTGTGTGCCAGATTCTTCATTAAAGGCTATAGTTACAGTACTGCACTAATCACACACAACCCTTTCCCACATGGAGCTCCTAGTCTAGTCACTGCACGGATATTTCACAAGTCAACAAATTAGAGGCCAGCACATTGTGAAACAGCTAGTAGTCACTGAAGCCAAGGCTCAAATCCCCAGTCCTCTGTCGTCAAGATTTCTGATTGTACCTACAGGGTCATTTAACTTAGAGCCTCTATTTCCCCATCTGTAAAATGGGGGATGATGGTATCTACTGTATCTGGTTATGGTGAGGATTAAAAGAGGGAACACATAAACACTCAGCACAGGTTAAGTGCTCAGGAAATGTGTGTTCCCTTCTTTTGCTGCCACTCCCTCCTTTCCTTTCAAGACTCATCTTTGGGGAGAAAGCTTCCCTGCTACCCTATCACTCATCTGTCACAGAACTTTCTTTCTGAACTACGATCAGTCTTGCTATCTATATTACTCCTAAGAGAATTTTAAAATAAGTTATTTTTATTGTTTTCTTTTTTTTTTAAAGTAGGCTCCATGCCTAGTGTGAAGCCCGATATGGGCTTGACCTCACAACCTCACAACCCTGAGATCAAGACCTAAGCTGAAATCAAGAAAGACACTTAACCAACTTAGCCACCCAGATGCCCCTTATTTTTCTGATTATAATAGCAATATACTGATTACAGAAAAATACGTGATAATATTGATAAGGAGAAAAAAGAAGGGAGACAAAAATAAAGCAATTACCTTACCAGATAATCACCCTGGGTATATGTATTTTATGCATTTACCTCCAGATCTTTTCTAAGCATATTTTGATTAAAAATTTTATAACCATTTTATAATATGCTTACCCACTAGATACTATATCATAAACAATTTTGTATTAAAATAAATATACTTTCGCATTATTTATTTTATTCCATGCATAGTTGGAGGCCAGTCCATTGGCTGGATATATTTTCTTAATCAGTCTTGTACATTTGCACTTAATCAATCTTGTACATTTGCACATTATGTTGTTTACAACCAGTGTTGCCACGAATAACCATCCTCATCATTTTCTCTTTTATATATATATAAATTCTGAATATTTCCCTCTTAATGACACTAAGCCTTGTCTTGATCACAAGTTCCATTAAATAGAGATCCATCTGTGTCTTATACTACTTAAAGTCTTCCTCAATGCATAGAATGGGCCCTTGAAAATAGAAACTTTTCATTAAGCTTTAGCCAGACTGTCTATCCTACTTTCTTTGAGGCTTTCTCTAAGGATCAAGAGCTATGCTGTTCCATTTGATAGCCATCAGCCATGTGCATGACTTAATTTTTTTCATTAAAATCAAATAAAATTAAAAATTTAGTCAGTCACACTTGTGACATTTCAGACGCTGAATAACCACAGGGTGCTGTTGCCATATTGGACAATGCAGGTACAGTACATTTCTATTATCATAGAAAGTTCAGTTGGGTAGCTCTGGTCTAGAGAGATAGTGGCTATGAATTTGTTGGAAAAAAAAAAAAAAGATTAAAGCAGTCACTCATGTTCCCTCATCCAATTCTCTTCAAGACAAGAAAGTGTGAGATGTCCAGAAAGGAGAATCAAATTAGCCCCAGTGGTTAGGAAAAGTGATATTTAAGGTAAAAATTGAGTAGGATATAACTTTGACTACTGTATGACTCATATTCATTAAGCTAAGAGAACCACCAAGTAAATTTCACCTTAGTCTTTGTTAAAAAAAAAAAAAAAAAGTAAGTTACAATAGTTTTGTAAAACATTGGGCTTTGGTTTTTTTTTTTTCTGCATATAATTTTAATTCAAGTAAAAATTATATTGCTTAAAAAAAAAGACAGGACCCAGGTGACTGTAAAACACAGACCCAAACCTCTGTCATCTCTGTTTATTGCTTCTGGTTGGGCTCCTCTGCCCTCAGAATAAAGCCCATGGTCTTCTTCACACTCTCTCATGAGCTGAATCCTGTTCCCCCTCTCCCCCTCCTCCACCACCCACAGTGAATAAAGGCATTTTCCTGCCCCTTTCACATTTCTGTGCTGAATTAAATCATGGCCATTGCCCTGGAAGACCTTTCTTTTCTTTCTATACTTGGCTAAATTTCATCTGTCCTTCAAGACTTTCCTCTGCCAAGTGTTTCTGGACACTTCCAGGCTCTACTGGGTTCCCTTCCATTGTTCTCCACAGAGATATTTACATTAAACTAAAGAGGCTTAAGCCTTAAGTCCCTTCCAGACCTCAGGCAGAAGCTCTAGCACTGTGTTCACATGGTCATACATTTTTGTAAAATTGACAAAAATAAGATATTTTAACTGGAACCAGTTAGGAAACTCTTCCTTCCCATGATCTTTTTTTTTTAATTTTTTTTATGTCTATACAATTACTGAGGCAGCATTTGCAGAATAGCTCTGGGAAAGTAAATTGGGAATGTGTTGCTTATTTTGCAAAATATATTTTTTCTATCAATTAAGTCAGAAATGAAAGAAGACTCCTTATATGAATACATTTAAAAGTACTTCTTTGTCATCATTATATATTAAATAATGGAGAGAAAGCACAGATTTTTTTTAAATGGAATGAAAGCAATACAGAAGAGTAATAAAATCAATAGAAATTGTCCTGACCTGAAGAAGTTACCAAGAAAAAAAATCAGACCATACCAAAAGTAGTAATTCACTGAGAAAGAAACAATTTTAAGTAGAGTAATGAATAGGTTCTCAGATAATTTGATAGTCCAAATAATGAAAAGGAGTCAATCTCATGAACACATTGGAAACATATTTAAGTTTCTTGCTAATTTAACTGGCATTGATGAAGACAACAAAAAAGTCGTAATACACAACTAGAGAAGACATGGAAGACAAATCTGTTCATGATGCTGCCAAGGAAAGGCAGCATCCTACTGTAAGCAGAATAACAGCTTCCCTTCTTCCAAAAGATACCCTAGTCCTAATCCAATCCCTGGAACATGTAAATATGTTACGTTGTATTCCTAAAGAGTCTTTGCAGATGTGATTAAAGGCACAGACCTTGAGATGAAGAGATTATCCTGGATTATCTGGGTGAACCCAATCTACTCACAAGCATTTTTAAAAATGGAAAAAAGAGGCGGAAGAGTGGGTCAGAGGGAAATCTGACTAGAGAACATTTTGGGCTTTAAAGATATTGAAAGAGGGCGAGATCTCACACCCAAGGAATGTGAGTGTCCTCTAGAAGCTAGGAAAGGCAAGGAAATGGATTCTCTCCTAGAGTCTCCAGAAATGAGTGCAGCCCTACTGATACCTTGATTTTACTGCAGTAATATCTGTATTGGACTTGTGACCTAAAAAAATGATGAGATAATAAATTTGTGTGGGTTTAAGTCACTAGGTTTGTTATAGCAGCAATAATAATTTTTTTAAAAAGCCTTGAAGAAGCCAGTGCATAAGAAGTGTCCTGAAATCTGATTGCTCATGTACAAAGAAGACTTGATGAGGATTTTCCAAAACTTGATAAGAACTCCGGAAACTTATAAGACATTATGTGTTAATAGTGGACAACAAAGTTGTAACTTTTCTAAGCTACCAGGAGCTTTAAAAAAAATAGGAAACAGAATTTCTTTTCAATCTCATTATAGAAAATATCACAGAACCACTGCCATGTAGAAGGAATTAAAAAAAAAAAAAGGTATGTAGCCAAAAATTAAGGAAAATATTAAAGGTGGGTTAGGCATTTAATTAATAAAAATGTAGTTGGTTGTCTTACTTCTCAGATATTTGTGTAATGTCTTTGTGTCATAGTTTGGGTTTCCAGATGCAAATCCTAAGGCAAAGAAAGTGCAAGTAGTTCATTTGAGAGGGGACAGTACCAAGGACCAGGACCAGCTTTCTAGTCCTACAACCCGTGCGGTCACATAGGGCTTGTGTTCCAAAGGGTCTTCTGCTTGGTTTAACTGCCATCACCAACTTAAAACTGTGACAATTTTTCAACAAGGTGCCCTGCAATTTCAATTTGCACTATACCTCTCAAATTATGTAGCTGGCTTTGACCAGGAAGTACCCACAGGAGAATGAGGAAGTGGGAAAGAAGGAAAGCAAGCTGATAAAAGTTCTGTTATTAAACAAGCTGCCGCCATGGGTAAGGCTCTCTGGGAGTCTGTATAGAAAATATATTGGAGTTATCTCACCCAACAAAGTGTTTATCCTCCAACAAGATATTCATCTTCCACCATCTGAGGGTAGCTGGCTCCTGGAGGCATTAACTCCCCCACACTTCATCCCTATGACCCCAAACACAGATCCTTGGAGGGGGTTGCAGGTGCTTGTAGTAGGAACCTGAGGCATTTGCTGGAATAGCGAGTACCAAGAAAATGTGGCCAGGTCACTGACAGTGTACACTCCAACTGAACAACTGTAATTTGTTGCAGTATTTCTTCTCATGCTAAATGAATATTTGATTTCATAAATAATTCTGTCTTTTCTCTTTTTTAATGAATGCCCCAAATATTTATAAATTTGAGGCTCCTCAAGACTGAATCCACTCCTACATGGCATCATATGCTTTCCTTTGCAATAAGAATTACTGATCCATCTATAATCCTTTCCTTTGCCGTCTACTTTCATGGACCAGAATTACTCTTCCAGAGGTCCTTAATTCCAAAGAGATCATGTTTCTGGTCATCATTCCTCCCTTTGATAATTCAATGTAAAATAATATTAAGCAAAATCATTATCTCCAAAGCTTCTGGTAGGACCTCAGGGTATGGATTTGAGGGTTGCACACTGTACAATTCGAGGGGCCACCATTTATATTATAGCTTCCTTGAAAGGTACCTCCTGGGGTTGTGCTGTGCAGACGTGTGAAATCTAATGTGGCCATTAGAAAAAGACATGAAGAGAAATCTCACAGAGGAAGACATGGACATGGCCAACATGCACATGAGAAAATGCTCTGCGTCACTTGCCATCAGGGAAATACAAATCAAAACCACAATGAGATACCACCTCACACCAGTGAGAATGGGGAAAATTAACAAGGCAGGAAACAACAAATGTTGGAGAGGATGCGGAGAAAAGGGAACCCTCTTACACTGTTGGTGGGAATGTGAACTGGTGCAGCCACTCTGGAAAACTGTGTGGAGGTTCCTCAAAGAGTTAAAAATAGACCTGCCCTACGACCCAGCAATTGCACTGTTGGGGATTTACCCCAAAGATTCAGATGCAATGAAACGTTGGGACACCTGCACCCCGATGTTTCTATCAGCAATGGCCACAATAGCCAAACTGTGGAAGGAGCCTCGGTGTCCATCGAAAGATGAATGGATAAAGAAGCTGTGGTTTATGTATACAATGGAATATTACTCAGCAATTAGAAACGACAAATACCCACCATTTGCTTCAACGTGGATGGAACTGGAGGGTATTATGCTGAGTGAAATAAGTCAATCGGAGAAGGACAAGCAGTGTATGTTCTCATTCATTTGGGGAATATGAATAATAGTGAAAGGGAATATAAAGGAAGGGAAAAGAAATGTTGGGAAATATCAGGAAGGGAGACAGAACATAAAGACTCCTAACTCGGGGAAACGAACTAGGGGTGGTGGAAGGGGAGGAGGGCGGGTGTTGGAGGGGAATGGGTGACGGGCACTGAGGTGGACACTTGACGGGATGAGCACTGGGTGTTTTTCTGTATGTTGGTAAATTAAACACCAATAAAAAAAAAATAATAATAATGTGGCCATTAGAGTCTGCTTTTTTGTCTGACATGAAATGCTCAACTATTTTGTTTCTTTTCCGGATATACCTATCTCTCCCTGCACTGAACTCCTATCGCTTTTGCATTTCCTTTGATACAAGAGCACTTATTATACTGTAAGATATAATCAGTGACTTTCCTAGCTAGACTGAGATTCTAGGAGGTATTAGAATATCGACTCTTCATCTTTAAATCCCTGATGCTATGTTGTCTTGTCTAATTGCCCATGTTATCCTGCTCATCACTGCATGATGCCTGGGCCACAGTAAGACTTTAGTAAATATTATTTGACAACATAGGTGAATGAGTGAATGAATGAACAAATGAATCCTCATATGCTCCATGTCTCTATCATTCTACCCTGTCTTCCCTCCTAGCACTTTTGATTGTTCATAGTTATTCTCCATAACAGAAATGTATGTTCTATGGAGGTAGGGAAACTTCTGTTTACTGAATAACAAAACCTTATTCAGTACCTGCCACCTTACAAGAAGCTTTAAAAAACTTTGTTGAAAGAGAGGGGAAAAAACAACCAACACCATGGAGATACAAAGGATTGTAAGAGCATATTGTGAAAAATTATATGCCAACAAACTGGACAACCTAGAAGAAATTCCTAGAAACATATGACCTTCCAAAACTGGATCAGGAAAAAACAGGAAATTTAAACAGACCAATTACCAGCAATCGATAATGAAATTGAATGAGTAATCAAAAAATTCCCAACAAACCAAAGTCCAGGACCAAATTACTTCACAGGTGAATCCTACCAAACACTAAAAGAATAGTTAATACCTATTCCTCTCTAACTATTCAAAAAAAATAGAAATGAAAGGAAAGCTTCCAAATTCATTTTCCGAGGCCAGCATTACCCTACTATGAAAACCAGATAAAGACACTACAAAAAAAAGAGAACTACAGGTCTAATGAACATAGATGGAAAAATCCTCAACAAAATATTAGCAAACCAAATCCAACAATAAATTTTAAAAATCATTCACCACAATCAAGTGGGATTTATTCCTGAGATGCAAAAGAAACAATATTCACGAGCCAATCAATATGACACATCACATCAACAAGAGAAGGATAAAAAACCATATGATCACTTCAAAAGATGTAGAAAAAGCTTTTGACAAAGTAAAATACCCATTCATGATAAAAACCCTCAACAAAGTAGGTTTAGAAGGAACATACGTCAACCTAATAAGGGCCATATATATAAAACCCACAGTCAATATCATACTCAATGGCAAAAAACTGTGAGCTTTCTCCCTAAGGCCAAGAAGACAAGGATGCCCACTTTCACCACTTTTATTCAACATAATATTGGAAGTCCTAACCACAAAAATCAAACAGCAAAAAAAGAAAGAAAAGGCATCTAAATCAGTAAGGAAGAAGTAAAACTTTCACTATTTGCAGATGACATGATACTATATATAGAAAACCCTAAAGACTCCACCAAAAAACTTCTAGAACTGATACATGAATTCAGTAAGGTCACAAGATACAAAATCAATATAAAGAAATCTGTTGCTTTTCCATACATTAATAATGAAGTAGCAGAGAGAGAAATTAAGAAAACAATCCCATTTACAATTGCACCAAATATAATAAGATACATAGGAATAAACTTAACCAAGGAGTTGAAAGACCTATACTCTGGAAACTATAAAACATTGATGAAAGAAACTGAAGATGACACAGACAAATGGAAAGGCACTCAATGGATAAAAAAGAACAAATATTGTTAAAATATCCATATTATGTAAAGCAATCTACAAATATAATGCAATCCCTGATAAAATACCAAAAGCATTTTTCACAGAACTAGAACAAACAATCCTAAAATTTGCATGGAACCACAAAAGACCTCAAATAGCCAAAGCAAGCTTGAAAAAGAACAAAACTGGAGCTATCACAATCCCAGATATCAGGATATATTACAAAGCTATTAAGTAGCTTTAAGCTATTAAGTAGCTTTAAGCTATTAAGTATATTACAAAGTAATCAAAACAGTATGGTACTGGCACAAAAATAGACACATAGATCAACAGAACTGACTGGAGAGCCCAAAAATAAAACCACAAGTATACGGTCAATTAATCTTTTACAAAGGAGGCAAGAATATGCAACAGGAAAGACAGTGTCTTCAACGAATAGTGTTGGGAAAACTAGACAGCTACATGCAAAACAATGAAACCGAACCACTTTCTCATACCCTACACAAAAAAAAAAACTCAAAATGGATTAATGATCTAAATGTGAGACCTAAAACCATAAAAATCCTAGAAGAGAGCACAGGCAGTAATGTCTCTGACATCAGCCATATTAACATTTTTCTAAATATGTCTCCTGAGGAAAGGGAAACAACAGCAAAAATAAACTATTAGGACTTCATCAAAATAAAAAGCTTCTCCACAATGAAGGAAACAGCCAATAAAACTAAAAGGCAACCTACCAAATGGGAAAAAATATTTGCAAATGACAAACCTGATAAAGTGTTAGTATTCAAAATATATAAAGAACTTATATAACTCACCACCAAAATAAACAAATAGTTCAATTAAAAATGGTCAGAAGAAATGAGCAGACATTTTTCCAAAGAAGACATCCAGGTGGCCAACAGACACATGACAAGATGTTCAACATCATTCATCATCAGGAAAATGCAGATCAAAACCACAATGAGATATCATATATACCTGTCAGAATGGCTAAATTAAAAAACACAAGAAACAACAAGTGTTGGTGAGGATGTGAAGAAAAACGAACCCTCATGCACTGTTAGTGGGAGTGCAAACTGGTGCAGACACTATGGCAGACAGTATGAAGGTTCCTCAAAAATTAAAAACAGAATTACCATATGATCCTGTAATTCCACTACTGGGTATTTACCCAAGGGATACAAAAACACTAATTCAAAAAGAAGTATGCGCCGGAAGCTCCTGTGCAAGCAGATGGCGTCGCCTGGGTCATGAGCTGCTGCACCAGGGTATTGAAGACAATGGCCAAGAACAAACTAAGAGGACAGAAGTCCAGGAGTGTATTTCATATAGCCAGCGAAAAAAACTTTAAGTCTAAAAACAAAGCAAAACCAGTTACCACTAATCTTAAGAAGATAAACATTGTGAATGATGAAGAAGTTAACAGAGTGAATAAAGCTTTTGTAGATACACAAAAGGAACTTGCAAATTTCTCAAAAGGCCTTTCCCTTGAACCTCTGCAGAAACAGCTGATTCCTCAGCAGTGTCATGAAAATGAGCCGGTTAATGTTGATGAAGCAACAAGATTAATGGCTCAGTTGTAATACACTGGAGATACATCAAATACCCCCCAAAGACCAATAAATTAAATGTTTTATACAGTTTATTTAAAAAAAAAAATCTATGCATCCCTGTTTCTTGCAGCATTCTGTTCAATAGCCAAGCTATGGACAGGAGACCAAATGTCCATCAACAAATGAGTGGACAAAGAATTTATATATATATATATAAATCCATATATATATATATATAAATCCATATATATATATGGATGTGGATATATACATCCACATACATATAGAATGGAATATTACCAAGCCATGAAAAGGAATGAAATCCTGCCATTCATGATGGCATGGATAAAGCTAGAGAGTATAATGCTAATTGAAATAAGTCAGTCAAAGAAAGATAAATATCATATGATTTCACTCATATGTGGAATTTGAGAAACAACAAAAAAAAAGGAGAAAAAGAGAGAGAGACTACAGAATGAGAAAACTATAGAAAACCAAGAATAAGACAACAAACTGATGGTCACGAGAGGGGAGGGAGGCAGGGGGATGGTGATTAAGAGTATACTTATCATGATGACCACCGAGTCATGTATAGAACTGCTGAATCACTCTATTGTATACCTGAAAGAAACAGAACTATATGTTAACTATACTGGAGCTAAAATAAAAAAGAGAAAGGGAAACCTTAAAAAAAAAGATTTTCTGAGAGAAATTAGGAAAGCCTTCTTAAAACCAAAGGAAAAAAGAAAAGCTTGTTGAATAAATCAATAAAAGAAAAAAATCCAATAAATTATTTATTCCCATTTTATGGATGAGGAATGAGGTTTTGGAAGCTAAGTAGCTAGCACTATTATTTGCCAGCACTATTAGTCAAACTCAAAGTGGTTTGATCTCAAAATGCATGTTCTTTCCATTACCCCATCCTCCCCACCCTTACAGTAGGAGTCCTCTTACCTGCAGCTTTCTTAGTTCAGATTAACTGGCTTCCTCCTAGCTTGGCCACACCTAGTGGCTGACGCTCACAAACCTGGAGAGCTGCAGCTAGCAGGCTATCTGCTGTTATATCACACACTTCTGAACCCATTTGTTGAGGTAGAGGCTCATGAGGAGTCATCAGTATATTTTTCTCAAACCAGTTCATGTTATTATCTCCCCTGGGAAATGGGGATAATTACATTACCGGCTTTGAAGGCTGGTTGTAATGATTAATTAGTGAATTCAGGTCAAGCATTGAACAGTAACTGGAAAGCATGAGCCCTCCAAGACAGCTAACAATATGCATGTCATTCGGTGAAATAATCTATAATAGTGTGCAATCCAAGTAAAAAAAAAAATTGCTGTTTCTATGAAAGTTAAATTGAATCCTTCGGGAAAAAAATTGATAAAGGTGGTTGGTATTAAGAATTCTTTGTTAGGGATGCCTGGGTGGCTCAGTGGTTGAGCGTCTGCCTTTAGATCAGGGTCTGATCCCAGGGTCCGGGATCAAGTCCTGTATCGGGCTCCCGGCAGGGAGCCAGCTTCTCCCTCTGCCTGTGTCTCTGCCTCTCTCTGTGTGTGAGTAAATAAGTAAATAAATCTTTTTTTTAAAAAAAGAACTCTTTGCTTAAATTAATTATGGACAAAACAACTATAAAATACTGGGGGGAAAAACTGTAGAAGTCCAGGGGCGCCTGGGTGATTCAGTCCATTAAGCATCTGACCTCTGCTCAGGTGGTGATCCTGGGGTCCTGGGATGGAGCCCCATGTTGGGCTCCCTGCTCAGTGGGGAGTCTTGCCTCTCCCTCTCTTCCCCCTCCTTTTCTCTTTCTCTCTCTCCTCCTCACTCTCTCTCTCAAATAAATAAATAAAATCTTCTTAAAAGAACCGTATAAGTCTGAAATCAAGTTGCTTCAAAATTATCTCTAAGCTCTTGATCCACTTTAAAGAAACTAGAACCTGAAAAATAGTTGATGCCTTATGGGCGTGGCTTGAGCATATTTTTTTTTTTTGCAACATGACAGCCAACACACAAATGCTTTATAGCAGAAGACAGATGAATGTGTATGCAGACATAAGCTTTAAGTAAAGACAAACAAAAAATAATAATAATACATCTATTTAAATCATTGCCTTCTTTTAAAATGTTTTTGATTAACTGTCAAATACAGGTTCTGCTCATGTTAAAGACAGGACTTCTAATATGGATGCTCAAACTTTTGAATGAATGAATAGTGATTCTTGAGCAAATGATAAAATGAGTGGCTAATTAATCAGCCAGTTCTCCTAATAAATGACCTATTTTAAAAGCACACTGCTAATCAGACATGAAGATTTCTACCCTTCTGTAACTAGTCTGCTGGCTTGTTAGACCTTGTAAGTAAACAATGCGGGGACAGCTTCTTTTGGTTTACTCTTCCTTTTCAAGTTCCTAAAGTTCATCTCTTCTCTGCCATCATTTTCCCATTTTCTTCACCTGCTTGGGTGGATGAAAGAATCCTAGTGAAATAAAAAGCTCAATGAGGTGAAAATACATCCCATAAAAACTCCCACGAAGGAGTTTACTGGCGGGGCTTGTACTTCCCTCACTTAGATGGCCATATTTTATCCCTCCCAAGGAAACCGGACACTCTTAATCCAAAAAGAATGCAATGAGAATCAAAGCGCAAGAGGCAGGATCGGGTTGCAATCCTTTTACTTGCCAAAGAGGGCTGAGGGGAAAGGGATGGGAAGAAATTTACAACTAGCTATTCTAGAGCCTTCTGAGCACAAAAGTTAAATCATTCTAACTTCTGCCTGACTTACTCGACCTCGACCTGATGAACAAAGCCAGATTCCGTGTGAGGGGGGAGCTCTGGGCAAAATTGAAAATGAAAGAGCTGAAGTATAAATAATAAATTTAGTATACAGCTTTACAAATAATACGTGAGTGTGTTGCATTAATGGATTTTGTCCTAAAGAAGGAAAAAGAATGTGGGACTTGGAAATGAACAGAATTGGGTTCAAATCCTGACTAAGTTATTTGGTATCCCTGTGACCCTAAAGCAGGCTATTCTCTTTTTAAAGATTTTATTTATTTAAGAGAGAGAGAGCCCACAGAGGGAGAGGGAGAAGCGGGCTCCCCATTGAGCAGGGAGCCCCGATGTGTGGGGCTCGATCCCAGGACCCTGAGATCATGACCTGACCCAAAGGCAGACACTTAACCTGCTGAGCCACCCAGGTGCCCCTAAGGCAAGTTATTTAGCCTCTTTGAGACTCGGTTTCCCCATCTGCTAAAGGAAGAGCATAATATCTATTTGGAAAACTTATGCTAAGGATTATATATAATATTAAATATAAAAGTGACTCGCACAGTGCCAGCTCTGTTTATTGATTTAAAGTAGAGCTTTAGGGACACCTGAGTGGCTCAGCAGCTGGGCGTCTGCCTTCGGTTCAGGGTATGATCCTGGGGTCCTGGGATCAAGTCCTGCATCGGGCTCCCTGCATGGAACCTTGCTTCTCCCCCTGCCTGTGTCTCTGCCTCTCTCTGTGTGTCTCTCATGAATAAATAAAATCTTTAAAAATGAATAAATAAATAAATAAATAAATAAATAAATAAAAAGCTTTATATCAGCCTGGATGGACAACTCCATCATCAGTATCCCGGGAGTATTAGTGACTTTAGGTAAGTCAGTCTGAGGGGGTTGGTTCTCCATAAACTGCGAAACAGGATGGATCCACCAGGACTCGCTGCTCCCTGGGAAGGGAGCCTTCTTACTGCCTCTAAAGAGCAGCTGGTTCGTTTCTACCGGCTGCCTTGGCAGCTCAGTGGGCCTCAGTCTATGAGGACTGAGGTCCTGTTTATGGGTCTACAGAGCTGGCTCCCCCTCCAGTTCTCTCCCCCGTGTGTTAGCAGTTTGCTGGGTCTCACCCGGCTGACGACGCTGCACACAGCTCGTCTTCATTAAATGCTTATTGCAAAGCGATGGGACTAAGCTATTTTAAATATTACCACCTCTTGGTGCACAAATTCCATGCACACCAACCCTGACAACCAGCACCGGAGGAGCAATGATGGGGACAGGAGGGTCATCCCCCAGGAATTTCGGAGGAAGAAACCATGAGTTCCTCCCCCTGTGACCCCCATCAGCCCCTCCCCAATGCCCTGATACGGACAACTGTAGGGCAGTAAGCACATTGACATTTAGGATAGACCCCCTGGTTCCTTAGCCCCTCTTCACTAATCTGGACTCCAAAGGAGAAACTCAGAGGATGCTTCTGATGCACAGCACCGGGTTTAAGACCCTAAGAGCCATTTGGCACCTGTTGACGTGAGGAGCCCATGGACGTGCCAGGGGAGGGCAGGAGGAGCTTACTCCCTCCAGGCAGAGGCAAAGGGACACTGGAAACAAAGGCAAGGAAGAGGACCGGGCCTACTACAGAGAGGTGGGTGGCTCCACGCTCGGGGGAAAGGAAAGGGTCTGCGTGACAGCAGGGGCTGCCACAGAAGCACTTGGCCTCCACTTTCTAACCGGAAGAGCCGCGGCACGAGGGCCAGCAGGGCGGCAAGGCCAGGAGGGGAGCCAGCTCCGGGCCGGAGGGGCACGCGGCCCACCTTCTCCCCCACCAGGGACAAAGGGCCAGTTTGAATCTGGGCCTCCCCGTTTCCACAAGCGAAGATTTCACTTGGCAGTCACTGTTCATACAACACAAACTCCCTTTCCCCTGAAATCAATTCTTTCTTTAGGAGGAGAAACAAGAAAGCCCCCATGCTCCGAGGCCTGGTGGCGGACAACGGGGTGGGCACGGCTGCCAGCGCCCCGTGAAGGCGGCCTGTGTGCCCCGCCGGCTGCCCGCCTCGTCTTTTATCTCCTGCCTGCGCCGGAGCTCCTGTCTTTCCTGGGTGTTTTGACGACTTCTCTCCTTCAGCTGCTTTGACAGAATTTGCCGGCTGCCGGCTGATGCGAAACAACCGTCCTCTTGTGCCTGGGCCGCTCTGCCTTCGCTGCAGGCCGCAGGGGAGAAAACGTGCCTTTGTGGCTTCCCTTCAATGACTGTCTGAACCCGTCCCCTCGTGGGCTCTGGCGGGAGGAGCCCGCGGGACTGTCAATAGACGCTGTTGTCTGCTCCTCTTTGCAAAGGCGGCCTTGGGCATCCAGAGATGCATCCACAGCCCCGGCCTGGAGGTCTGGGGGCAGATTCATGGGCGAGCTGGCACACGCCCCGGCCCGTGGAGAATTAGTATCACTCGCGTGTGTGCAGCCCATTCAAGTCCATCCACAAAATGCTTTCAGAGCTGCTGGCTCCTTCGTTTACCATTGACAGCGGACCTACTCCGCGCCTGGCACAGCCCTCGCCCACTGGAATCTCCTTGAGCCCGAAGACTATGCTCCACATGGCTATCGTTCTAGTCTCGGCATTTGACAACCGAGGAAACCGAGTCTCAAAAAAGTCAGGTGGCTTGCACACGGCCACGTGGCTGGGAAGTTACAGAGATCCGGCACCAGTGGTTTCAGAGATGTTACCTCTTTTTAATTTTTTTTTAATTTTTATTTATTTATGATAGTCAAAGAGAGAGAGAGAGAGAGAGAGAGAGAGAGAGAGGCAGAGACACAGGCAGAGGGAGAAGCAGGCTCCATGCACCGGGAGCCCGATGTGGGATTCGATCCCGGGTCTCCAGGATCGCGCCCTGGGCCAAAGGCAGGCACCAAACCGCTGTGCCAGCCAGGGATCCCCGAGATGTTACCTCTTAAAAGACATCGTAGGGATCCCTGGGTGGTGCAGCGGTTTGGCGCCTGCCTTTGGCCCAGGGCGCGATCCTGGAGACCCGGGATTGAATCCCACGTCAGGCTCCCGGTGCATGGAGCCTGCTTCTCCCTCTGCCTGTGTCTCTGCCTCTCTCTCTCCCTCTGTATGACTATCAAAAATAAATTTAAAAAAAAAAAAGACATCATATATCGTATCCTCTGCTAAGCAACAGAGCAGGAACGTAACCTGCACCAGCCTCGCTGCTGCCTGTCATGCCCCCTTCTCCCCGCATGTAAGGAAAAGGAGGAAATAATGATTCTTCTCACTCTTCCTCCACGCTCCTCCTTCTCGCACTCAATATCCAAAGGCCCTTTCACGTAAGAAACAGAGTTTGCCACCAGGCTGACCCTGGCCTTCTCCCCTGTAGCAGTCTGAACCTATAAGCATCTCCAAAACATTCCTCTCGGCCTTGGCTGGACAACATAAGGTAGCCTAGGGAAACTCCCAGGCTCGGGTAGCAAGGCGGACCTAGAAGTATAGCCCCAGTGACCTTCTCTATGCCTCATTTTTCTCTTCAGGAGAATGGAGATGCTGATAATACCTCACAGGGTATTGGAAGGATTAAATGAAAACCAAAAAATGGCTTTGGAGGGCACAGCCGTAATATCAATGACAACGGGAGTGGCAGCAGCCACATAAATCCTGGTAGGAGGGACAGCGACAGTGGGAATGACGGTGACCTTACTACCATCCTGGTGGCCTGAGCAGTAGTCCTCTACTCGGTCAGTCGTACAACAAGCATTCCACATATGTTACCAGGAACAATGTATTATCCTAGAAACCCTCACAGCTTCCACATCTGCAGAATGACTGGTGGTGTCACCAGGGAGATGGGAGGCAGCCTAGTTGATATCTACCAGTTGGGACGGCGTATGCCATCTGACTGCCAATATGCCAGACTGAGCCCATAGATGTTTTCTTTGGCACATAACTTTTAAAAAGTGAGCCATGATTTTAAAATGGGAAGCTCTGACAACATCGAGGATATATTTGTACAAGGGAACAATCAAGTAGAGTTGGGTAGAGACTTCCTCCTTCTACAGGACAAGTGGGCACCATAGCATTCACCATAGTCTCCACCACTCCCTATTGCTTCTAGAACACTGCAGCTCAGTGTCTGTTCCTGTTGTTAGTATCATTAGATTGTTTCTGTCCTTATTTAAATCTTTTTTTTAAGATTTTATTTATTCATTTGAGAGAGAGAGAGAATGAGCTGGGGAGAGGAGGAAAGGAGAGAAGTAGACTTTTTGCTGAGCAGGGAGCGTGACGCAGGTCTCGATCCCAGGATCCCGAGATCATGACCTGAGCAGAAGGCAGATGCCTATCCAATGAGCCTCCCAGGAGCCCCTGTTGTTTTCCTTATAGGAAACATTCCATCCCTGTGTTTTTTTTTTTCATCCATGTGTTTCAGGGTAGCACTAGCTGCTGTAGCTAGTAACCCCCAAACGTGTGACTTCATGACATAAACATTTATTTCATGGTCTTGTAACAGTCAATGGTGATGGCTTTCCTCCAGACGGTGACTTAGGAACCCAAGTTCCTTCCATCTTGTGGTTCTGCATCCCCTCAGGCTCTTCAGCCAGAGAACTGGCAAAAGCAAAGGAGAAAAACCCTACCTGCTTACTGACAGCTCCAGCCTAGAAGGGACCTATGTCACTTCTTCATACACTTCACTGGTGTGTTCTTATTGGTAAGAAAGAGTCACATGGCCCCACTCAACACCAGGTGATCAGGAAATATAAAGCCGCCTCTGGCCACAACTCTACGGTATGGAAGGAGGGGCACCCGGTTTTGTTGACGTCAGTCTCTGCCACACCACAGCTCTAGGAGAAGTGTGGGAATATAAAATACAGATGAAGAGCCATGTGATTCTTCTTACCCTCACCTGTTGTACTCATTTATATTCTATCCCTTCTGGGCATTTTAGTATCTACTGTGTGGGCTGCACATCCAGGAGCAGAGCAGATTCTGATTCCATCATCAAAGGGTGAGCTTGAGACTCTGCATTTATAGTAAGATCCCAGGTGATGCCATGATGCTGATGTGTGGAACATGCTTCCAGTGGTGAGACCCTAGAATTCTAGCCTTCCTAGACCACCGGCCTCTCTTCCCCCCATCCTAGCTATGCTCCTGTAGGCTCTCTCTCCTAGCTTTGTCCCACATCAATGAAATTAGGTTTATTAATCTGCAATGACACGTATTAATCTGTTCCCCAGGGCAGAGTGAGTGCCTCGGGAGCAAGGCCTGTATTATTCATGCTCCGTACATGTTTGCTGAAAGAACACATGAACATTCACTGAGAACCTAGCCATGCTCTAGGCACTGAATGCTGTGTATCCCAGGGTATGTGGTAAATGCAATAAACAGACTCTAAGTATTGGTCGTGTACCCACCACAGTGAAACCCCAGCTGGGAGTCACAAAGGTGGCAGAAACATTCGGGCCTCAAGAGACTTTCCACCTACCTGGGATAAGTAGAAGCAAATAAAAAGTAGGGGAGAATAGTCAGGGGCCATCTCGCATGCTACCCACTCAGCAAATCTGGAGAAAGGAGATTGGGTGCACTAACTGTTCTCTGAAATGCAGAATCAGCCATATATTTTCACTGATGCCAACCAGGCTGAATTGTGTCCCCATAAAATTCATATATTGAATTCATAACCTGCAGGACCTCAGAATGTGACCATATGTGGAGATAGGGTCTTTACAGAGCTAATTAATTAAAATAGGATGATTGGGGCAGCCCCTAATCCAATATAACTGGGGCCCTTATAAGACCAGAGCAGGACACAGACACACATAGAGGGGAAACCATGGGAGGACAGGAGAAGACAGCCAACTACAAGCCAGGGGACAGTCCTCAGAAGAAAGCATCCCTGCAACACCTTAACCTTGGACTTGCACCCCCCCCCCCAGAACTATGAAGAAATAAATTCCTGTTGTTTCAACAACCCAGCCTGTGATACTTTGTTATGGCAACCAGAGCAGACTAATATACCTCATCTACTAACTTCACTCATACCCAGGATCCTTACCTTTCAAAGCAGGTGAAGGAAGTAGCAGGCTGATGTCTGTTACAGGCCTCTGGTGTGCCTGTGGTAGGCAACTCATCTAATCCTATTTAATCTTCATCACAACCATGTAGAATAAACAGCTACATTATTTCCATTCTGCAGAGAGAGGACAGTGAGGATTAGAAAGGTGAAAAACACAGTCAAAGAGAGAAGCCAAGAAAGCCAGTTTTATAACTGCCTCCGTTTACCATAAAGCCCTAAGCTCCTAAGGCTACACCACATTGACTCTCATAAAGTCAGCCCACAGACCTGTTGAGAAAAATCAAAAGGTAAACAACGTACAGGTGCCATAAAAAAAATATTTTTAAACACTGTATGTCTGAACAGCGTTGCAGTTGCTAAAACAAATGTGATGCTAATCCTGAACAAAGAGAATGTAAGAAAATATTGGGGCTCCGGCCTCAACACCCACATTTCTAACCTTTTAACACTAAACAGCCTCCAGTGATAGTGAATTTTACTCATGATCCGGCTCTTTCCACTCAAGTTGGCTTTGTGAGTTGTTGGTTTTATCAAAATTGAGTGAGAGTGTGTTCAATACAATGTTGGATTCATTGGGGAGAAAAAAGCAAAAGAAAAACCTCAGTTCTTCAATGCCAGGAGCTTACAAAGACATATAAACCATGAGGAATTCCAAGGACTTACTCAGAAGCCGTTCTGTAAATGCATTTCTTGAACAAAGGACCAATGTTCCTTTCAGGGAAGAGCGCGGTACTGGTTTCCGGCATTTTTCTTTAAGTCATTTAGGACCATGCCAACAAACAAACATATACTTCTCCTGGGAGAAAGAATCTCATTCAATGAAGCTTACAAGAGTTTGATTATTGGGGAGGGGGTGCTTCATGGCACGTGCCTCGCCAGCCGGGCCCCGAATGTACAGATCTGCTTACAGGGCTTTATTGATGGTGGCCACAGACAGATAGGAGCCTGTGGAGAGAACTGACATCCCATGGATGCTCACTCATCAGCACCATCCTGACCAACGCTTGGCTCTGCCAGAGAGAGAGCTAAAAAGTCCACCTTCTTCCTTGAGAAATTTGTTTCCTAAACATGTAAAAATATAGAAATAATCCACCCGTGTCTGACAGGCTGGAGATTCCCTGCACTGTGACAGTTCAAGGGTTTTTGAGGACCTGGGATGATAGAAAATTGAACGACATTAAATGAAGTGATGATTGACCCTTCAGCCAGATACCTATTTCAGCTTTTAATGAACTGGAAATATAATAGGGCGGACTCTGAAAACACACAGGCATTGGATTAAGACAGGCCATAGCTCAAACTCCAGCTCGGCTGAGTACTAGCCATACGACCTTCAGTAAGCATCTTAACCTCTCTAAGCTCCAGTATCTTCCCCTGTAAAGCAAGGATAATAATACTGCTTCCCAGGACCTGCGGGAAGATGAAATCAGATTACAAAGGAGCGTTCAGACAATGCCTTGCAGAAGGAGACCCCCTTGAAATAGATTATCAGATCTTCCTTTATCCCAAGGACTGGTTTCAAATAAACAGCATGTTTTAAAGTACAACCAAGATTTAAGCAGTATTACTGATAGTACTAGTGAGCAAGGGATATGTTGTTCTACTCTAGCAGTTAGCAAGGGACGGGTTTTCTACTCATCTACATCTTGCCCTCTAAATTCATTCATCTATTCAAGTGTATTTATTGAGCACCCACTCAGTACTGTACCAGCGTACCAGAGCAGGGAGGGTCACAGAGATGAATGTTTCTGAGGACTCTGACCCAAAAGGGGGTGGCAAATGTGTGGAAAATAAACCACACCACAGGCAGAAGAAAGCAGAGTTATAATAGAGGAATAAGAACCACACATAGAAAGTTTGATTCCATCAGTAGTCCCCTCCCCTCCCCCCAACACACATATAATATACCATCATGGACTGGAAGCTTCACAAAGATTAGGACTTTGTGTTCTACATTTTGTGCATGCTAGCACTAAACACATTGCCTGATACTCAAGTAGGTATTCAAAAAAAAAAAAAAAGTAAGTAGACTGTGGACTAAGTGAATTGATAACTAGCCTAATCCATTTTGGCTAGAAGGCACTAGAAGGCACACCACTGTTATCTGGAACAGAGTGTGAGAGTAGGGTATGTCAGTGGCAACACCCAGATGCAGAGGGCCATCAACCGCCTTCATGAACCGGAGGAGGGGTAGCCAAGACACAAACCTAGGCTGTAGGTAAGGGTCTGGGATCACGTATGTGGAGATGGGGACTGAAGTGAAGGGAGGTAAGTATCCAGAAATGAAAGGAAATGCCAAGAGCTAGCAGAGGAGCCAGAAGAGAACACAGCTTCAGGGGCATTTCCCCATCACTAGTGAGTTGAGGTGTAGATGAAGAGGGAAGTCTCATCAACCACTGGTCAGGAAATGCCAGTGTGAAAGGCCGCCCTGGAGGAGGCACATGGTCCCTGGGCTCCCAGGCTTGGTGGAAAATGTTATCTTCAGGCGACCACACACTCCCACGGAGCCTTCACCCACCCTAGCCCTTCCTCAGCTATTTGTGTGGACGTCGTGGTTTTCCTTTCTGACCCTTCTCATTGACATTTTGGAAGAAAAGGGGAAGAAGGCCAGGATGTCACAGAAGGACTGGGGTTGGCAGAGAATGACAGCCTTGACCCTTGGTGGTCTCCAGGGAGGCAACATGAGGCCATAGGAAGCCCATAGACTCTTCAGCCTCCTACTTCCTAGTGACATCAGCAACTCTGTAACTTGTCTGTGCCTCTGCTTCCACATCTATCAAATGCACACTCACGCAAACACACGCACAATTTACAGTGTTCTCTAGACAATGCAATAAAATTATGAATATGAAAACCTCTCACATCATGTCTGGCACACAACAGGTACCCAGTAAATGGGAGCTTCCTTTCCTTTGGGCAAGCCTTGTAACTGCTCTGGGTCTTCATGCGTTTAGAAGGCAGAGAGAATTAAACAAAGTGCTACATATCTCACATGGTCATTATTAGGACCTACTGGGTGTTTTATAATGCATCTCTCCTGCCGATGTGCTTTTTCCAGTCCTAGTTCTCCTGTTGGAGGACCCAGCAAAAGAGTTGAGATGCTACGACTACCACGTACATGACAGGTTTTTTTTAAAATAAGTGCATATATGATATAAGGATGGGAAGACAAGTGGATAAATCAAGAGGCCTAACTTAATTCCTACAGATACAGAATCTTTCATATTCAGGCTGCTTCAACTTCTGAGTGGTCTCCTGAGAAACAGGGGTCAGAGAAATCATCTCAGGGGCCTGAGGACAATGAAAAGACTTTCTCCTTGTTTTTGTATACCCAGAAACTGGCCATTCTTCATCAAGTCTTGTTTAGAAATGGTTGTGCTGTCTGAGAAAATTGGGTTCAACTTGCCATGTAGAATTTTGTTAATGGAGTTGTATAAACATAGCTCTTTATTAATCTAAATTACTGGCCTTCAGGGTGAGTTTATTTTATTTGCACACATGATCTTCAGTCCCTGGGAACCCTGAAGGACAAGTGTGTTTCAGTGAGAAGAAGCCTTTTGTGAACCACTTAGAAATGGCCCCTCGGGAGGTGCTACATAAACAAAATGTAATGAATCGCTCCCCTTGTCAAAAACGAACAATCCAAAATGTGCCCCTGAATGGAACCAACTGGTCCTCTTGTCAAACACTCTGTACTTTGATGTCCATTTCATTGGTCAGGAAAAAGAAGAAAATAACAGTCCTTTTTAATGATATTATTTTCAGCATAAAAAGAGACAGAATAAACTCTCAGCTACCAAGCCACCAGCATCCTTCCTGGGGCTTTGTGGAGGGGACACTTTGCATATATGCTTTAGACTTTCCTAAGACTTGGATAATACAGTTGAAACATTCTTTACCAGTGCTGCAAAACAATTTAAAACAAGAATATTCCTAAAGTGGCCAGTGAGTGCAGTGAAAGTAACAACAGTACTTACACTTACATCTCTCTTACCAGGTACTGTCCATTCGTACTTTATAGCATATAGTACAGTATTAAGTGATATAATCCATATAACATCCCTACAGGGCAGGTGCTATTATTCTCCCCACTTTACAAGTGAGAAAACAGAGGCAGAAAGAGATTTGGTGACTCACCCAAAACCACACAGATAAACATGCTGTAGAACCAAGTCTTCAGACACAAGGAATTCTAGGGCTAAGGATAATTCCTGCTCCATTGTGCGCTAGCCTTTGAGTCCAGATTCTGTCATTAACTAACTCCCCATGTGACCTGAGGCCAGTTACAGAGAGACCTCAATTTTCCTAACTCTAACACAATAGGTTTTCATGGGATGGTTTCGGCATCAGTTGGGTTTCTCTGGTTGCCAGCAGTTGAAACCCACTTTGACTAAATGAAGTTAAAGAAAGAAGAGGAAGAAAAACAAGGAAGAATCCATTGACAAGATATTTAATCAGCACAAGGAATGGACAGAAGGCTAGAGGCTGGAGAGCCAGACTTGGAAATAGAACATGCATCAGGATGGGAATCGGCCTGGCATCTGGGGTCGAGTTGAAAAGACTACCGAAGTATCTCACACAGGTACCACTACAAAAGTAAATAAGCCGCCAAAATTTGTTCCATTCTATGTCATCCTTTAAGATTTAAAGACCCAGGGGAAAGTGCATTGGCCTTGCCAGAGGAAGGGAGGGCACCTGATGTCAAATCCTGCCAATATTGCACCATTCACTCACGGAGTTGGATCTCCAAAGAGAATCTGAGTCTTGTTAAGAAGGTACAGAGTTCTTTATGAATCCACCGCTACATCAAAGGTCACTTTCAGAAGAATGAATAAATTAAATAAGATGTACATGAAGTTTGAATTGGGCCCAATTCACAGTCAAAGGGTCATAAATGTTGGAGATTGTTGTAGGAAGGTGGTAGCGGCAGCTAGTATCCTGCTGCTTTTTCCACCGTTGTTGTAGATCTTCACCTAGAAATTGCTAGGGTTCTTTGAAGTAGCCAACTAGGTCACGGGATTTGTATCACCATGTCACTGATGGTCTGTCAATGCCACTTCTAGTTTAATGCGGTGTTCCTGCTTCTCACAGACACTGACGGCACTAAATTAAGACACTGATGATACTATTCCTCCACAAGGAATAGCATGGAGAAATGAACAAGAAGGTAACCCATTAGGGTGGCTTTTGCAATGTTTCAGGTAAGAGATAATATATGTCTGAACCAGGTCAAAGAGAATAGGAATGAAGAAGACAAAGCACACTTGAAAGACATTTTAAAGATTGAATTGGCAGCACTCAAAGACCCAGCAAATGAAAGGGAAATGTTAAGAATGACTCTGAAGTTTCTGGTACAGATGATTGGGTGGATGGAAAAGACATTTACTGTGGAAATTAAAGAGCAGTTAGCAGCTTTCAAGAGAAGATAAAGAACCCAGTTTTGGACATACTGAATTTGAAGTCCTTGTGTATATTTCCAGAAGAGACATCTAGAAATTAGCTAAATACAAGAATCTAAATCCTGGCATGGAGTTTGAGAATGGTATTTGGCAACAATCTACAGCAGGATTAATTTAGGTCATACGTTTGCTTAATGGAGGAAAACTTTCTGTGTTGAGAATGAGTGTGGAGAGGGGGGTTTGCAGGGAGATCAGGGACTGGAGGTAGACCCCTGAGGTACAGGGGAAGTAGGAAAGAAACCCATAAGGAAATGAAAAGGAAGAAAACAAGGAGAGGAGTCACTGAAGTCCAATACTTGGAAAAGGTCTGTTAGCAGTAATATCTAAACTTCAGAATTCGGGATCCCTGGGTGGCGCAGCGGTTTGGCGCCTGCCTTTGGCCCGGGGCACGATCCTGGAGACCCGGGATCGAGTCCCACATCGGGCTCCCGGTGCATGGAGCCTGCTTCTCCCTCTGCCTGTGTCTCTGCCTCTCTCTCTCTCTCTCTGTGACTATAATACATAAATAAATTTTTAAAAAAAAATTTTTTTAAAATAAACTTCAGAATTCAAGAATACAAGAAAAGAAATGCAGGTAAAAGGCTGCTTCCACCGGCGCCCTTGAGGGAGGGCAGAGCAACTACAAAATCCACTACAGCTGATGGATCTAAATAAGTAAGATTGACCATAGCAAGTTGAGGGTGGAAAGAGTGTGCAGCCAGTCCACACAGCCTTGCAGACCATGATGTGCCTGGACTTTATACCTAAGGCAGAGGAGTTTCAAGGAAGAGAATGATACGAATAGAATGAGCTCTGAACAAGCTGCAGGGTGGAGATTCCTAGAAGGTCAAGAGTAGATGCAGTAAAACCAATTAGGAAACTCTTGCAAAAATGCTGGAGTGATAAAAGAGGGTGGTGAGGGACACCTGAGTGGCTCAGCGATTGTGTATCTGCCTTCGGCTCAGGTCATGATCTGGGGGTCCAGAATCGAGTCCCACATCAGGCCCCTCGCCAGGGAGTCTGCTTCTCCCTCTGCCTATATCTCTGCCTCTCTCTGTGTGTCTTTCATGAATAAATGAATAAAATCTTTAAAAAAAAAAAAAAAAGCAGGTGGTGGTCCAAAGCATGAGCTCAAGAGTCCAACTGCCTGGATTTGATCCTTAGCTATGTCACTTACACACTGTGGGCAAAACATTGAACTTCTTGCTGCCTCCGTTTCCACATCTGAAGACAGGTTCATAAATACTTGCTACTTCCAAAGATGTTCTCAGGAGCAATTAAGTGCAATCATACGTATAAAGCACCTCAAACAGCGTCTGGTACATAGCAAGGACTCAAAACAATCCCCCACTATCGTAGCAATGCAACGTGAGAAATCACAGTGAGCAGAACTATGGCAGAGAAAACAGAGAAATGTGGATGAATATAGAAGACCTTTTGGTGGCAAGAACCACAGAACTTTCACATCAGCTAAATTCACTGTATTTGTCTTATTTGTCAGAAAGTAGTAGAAAAGATGTCAAAATCGTAATTGATGAGCAGAGCATTTTGTAAAGAGAGTAGTTTTCTGAAAACTGCTGCAAATTCAGATTTTGTATAATGAACGTGGAAGTGAAAGTCCAGATAAATAAACAGACAACGTAGAAGTTTGCATTTCTTGGGATGGATGGGAGAAGCAAACTGTAACCTTATCTGCAAATAGGCCCATTGTGTGTGAGGCATTACCAATTGTTATGCCTGGCTTTTTGGAGAGATTTCCCACAACAACTGCTAAAGAGAGCAGTGATGAAACAGAAAGCTTGCAATGGCAACAGCAATATCTCATTCTTTCCTTGACACTGAAGCCCAAGAATCTGGGGTATTTTATTAGGGAGGATAAAAAAATATATGTGAAGGCAGAAAGCAGCACAGTCCCTAGCTCATGGAGGCTGCATAAATAATTGTTTTCTTTCATTACATCTAATGACAATAGTTATTTCTTTGTTGGTCTACTAACATTACAAGCCACTCAAGTACACACCAGGACGCTGAGAGCTTCATTAGCTATATATGTTCAGAATATGCCACTTTGCTTGAGAAGACAACAGTCCATCTTTTGCTATATTCATTTTCATGGCAACCTGCTGGATTAATGATAAAATTTGTGTTGGCAGCGCATTTTTTTAGAACTTTTAAAAAATATATATATATATATAGTCATTGACATCATAAGACAAATGGAAGCGTTAAAAACATGCTAAAAGTCCCTGCCCAAAGCTTTCTCACCCCCCTCCCATAACCCTGTGACCCATTCTTACATAGACGGTAGACTGTTTGGATCAAAAGGAAGAAAGAAATAGGATAGGAGAAATAGAAGAAACGAACCACCAAGCAAGCTGGCTGTACCCCAAATGCTGTGCTATGTGCTCTCACACACATCTAATGTGAAACTCTCCACTGTCTGTGCTGCAGGAATTGTGATCCCATTTGATAGGAAAATAGTCTATGGCTCACGGAGATAAAGAATCAAGGTAGCAGAGCCAGTCAATGGCAAAGTGGGGTCCAAATTTAGGTCAATCTGACACCAAATCTCTCTCCCTTCCCACCGCACGGCTGTTCCTATGGGACCCCTAAGCACGTGGAAAACATTTTTTCGTTAAGAGAAAGGGAGCAAAGAGCTTACTTTTAAACATTTAAATTCAATTAAAGAAAAATAGAGGTTTGACTTTCCTAGCAACCGTAGAACCAAAAACTCCTTGTGTAAGAAGTCTCTGCCACAGTGAAACTGAGAAACCATCTAGAAAGCACCAATGTTCCTCTGGTCATCAACCATGTGTTTGTTCAGACAACTGCAGGTGTACACGACGCTGACTGGCTCTGCTGCTATTTTGCAGAGTCCTGGGAGCAGAAGACAACACAACCTCAACGAGGAAAAGAAATACAGCAGTCATACCTCGAGTGAGGCAGAGTGACACGGTGAGGACATTTAGACCAGGAAAGCAGGTAGGAAATGGAAATTGACTAGCAACACGTGCGTGCATGCACACGCGTGTGCACACACACACACACAACACAGTGGTTCAGAGTTTAGTAATACTTTTTTATACTTTTACCAAAAAATTACTTTACGACCGTTCATTGTTTATGTGCTTTTCTTTCTTTTTTTTGAACTCCTTGAGTTTAGTATGCTCTTTATCCTTGGACCTTAGGATCTTGCACAGTGACTGGTACATGGCAGACATTTAATATATGTTTTCCAATGGGATGGATGAATAGACAAAAGAGTGAAGAATATAAAGATATTAGAATAAACAAAGGAATGATAATGAAAGCTGGTGTTTACAAATATATTTGCATAAATAGTATTTCTACAAATAGTAGGTACTTTAAAGTTAAGATTGTTATCAAAATCATATCACCCTTCCTGCCCTGTTAGAAAGAATTAGGTCTAGATTTGGCAGAAGCAGCCATGCAGATAGTGGTAGTGAATGGGTTTCAGAGGGTCAGGAATTTGGTGAAGGGGACTCCTCAAATACAAAGGAAAGCAAGAGGCCAAAGTATTACTTTTTTTTTAAGATTTTATTGATTTATTCATGAGAGACACACAGAGAGAGAAGCAGAGACACAAGCAGAGGGAGAAGCAGGCTCCCTGCGGGGAAGCTGATGTGAGACTCGATCGCAGGACCCCGGGATCACGACCTGATGCTCAACCACTGAGCCACCCAGGTGCCCCCCAAAGTATTACTTTAATACATTGCTAATGTTCAAACATCAAGAAGACCAAGCATAAATCTTATACTGGACACTAGTTGGCCACCTCTTCACCATCCATCACCCTCTTTGCTAATGGTCTGACTTCTACCGGCTCTTCCAGTGCAGAGCTCCTAAGTGTGGCCATGCCACTCAGCCAGGTCCACCCCATAGCCAGAAAGCTGACTCAGGGCAGTTCTATCACCTTAGCAAATTCAGAACAAATCTCAAGCTTTAAACCAAGAAATCTCAGGGCAAGAAGTTTCCCATCTGCTGGATGAGGTAAAAGGACGTGCCACTCCAGGAGCTGCCGGTATGCATCTTGGGAACAAAGAAAGAAACAGACTTAGTGTGAAGTCAGGAAGGAAGATGGGAAAAGAATCAAGTCTTCAGTGAGAGCATTCTCTGAGGCTGAAGCTTTGTCTCTGAACTTTCCAGTCAATTGTTTTCCGGTTATGTACAATGTTAACGCTTCCTAACTGATACCATCATCGCTTATCAAACAAAATCACATCTGGAGCACTAGGTGGGAGAGTGGTTCTGAGGAATCAACTTCAACTAGTGATCACACTTGCCTTTGGGGGTCAGTAGACACATGACACAGCACAGTAGTCAACCCCATAAACCATCATGAAGGTCAAATGGAAGTAAAGAGATAGGCATGAGCAACTATAGGGACTCTCTGCTCATTTTTTTTTTAAGATTTTATTTATTTATTCATGAGAGACACACAGAGAGAGGCAGAGACATAGGCAGAGGGAGAAGCAGGTTCCCTGCATGGAGCCTGATGTGGGACTGGATCCCAGGACCTGGGAATCACACCCTGAGCCAAAGGCAGACACTCAACCACTGAGCCATCCGGGTGTCCCAAAAATAAAATCTTAATAAAAAAAAAAAGATCTCACGTCCTGCTCTCCTCCACCTATAGGTTCCAAAAACTGCACCTGGCCTGTGGCTCAGAGAGCTTCATCCTTGGCTCCCCTCTCCAGCCACAGATCTCCCTGTGTGAGGCACCTGCCAGCCCTCTGCAGCTGCCTAGGGACAACGTCACCATCACATACAGCTCTGCCGGGGCCAGAGCACCCATGGGCCAGGGCTCCCTGCTCTCCTACAGCCAAGGTATGCTGGACAGGGATGTCTCTGGAACTAGTAGAACAGGGAGCAGAAGCCCCAGGGAGGAGGGGAGGATCCCACCAGCTCTAGTGGTACAGCCCTTCTTGGTGCCTCTGCAGATTGGCTGATGTGCCGGCCGAGGAGTTCCAGGGCCTGAACCACCCCTGTGCGCCCTTGGCCCAGCACTGCAACAACCCCGATGCCTGTTGGCGATGGCTCTGACAAGGCAGGTTGCAGCTCAGACCCCTCCCCTGGCCTGACCCCAACCCCTGTCCCTGCGTCACCCTGCAACCATACCTCGGAAGACTTTTACGGGGTCTTCTCTTCCCCCCACTACTCACCCCTGGCCTCAGTCTCCCACCCCCGTCCTGCCTCTGGCTACTGGAGCCCCATGACGGTGGGCGCCTGGCGGTGCACTTCGAGGCCTGGACCCGGCCTACGGAGATGCAGCGCATGAGGATGATTGCGCGGGGCCTCCCGGGCCCCCTCGGTGCTGCACAGCCTCACCCACTTCAGCAATGGCAAGGCTGCCGTCCTAGGGGTCCCTCTAGTTGCTCATGCCTATCTCTTTACTTCCACTTGAACTTCATGATGGTTTATGGTTTTGACTACTGTGCTGTGTCATGTGTCTACTGACATGTGTCTCTGGCCGGGCCGTCGTGGCTTGCCACATGGTTGCTTGGAGGCTTCAACGCCACCTACCACGTGCGAGGCTACTACCTGCCCTGGGATGGACCTTGCAGCCTGGGTGCCAGCCTGGGGGCCAGAGAGGGCCTGGGGGAGCGCTGCTGCAGTGAGGGCAGTGCTGCGACAGCTCGTGGGGCTGTGCTGACGGCTCGATCGAGGAAAACTGCCTCAGCTGCCCACCCGGACACAGGTGGTATGGACACAGCTGCTGTGGGTGGCGTCTTTGATGTCTCCAACGCAGACCGCCTGGGCTTCTCAGAGGTGGAGCTGGTACAGATGGTGGTCGATGGTGTGAAGCTGCTCGTCGAGATGGAGCAGTGGCTGGAGCAGGGCCAGGCCATCGATGACCTCGTGCCTGCCCAGAGTGAGGCCCCAGCCCGCATCGGCCGCCACCACCAGCCCCGCTGCTTCCTGACTTATTGCCTGGGCAGTGCCCGCCATGCACTCCTCTTATGGTCACCACTTGGCGAACCCCCTGCCAGCTGCCAGCACCCCTGGGGCCACGGCCTGCTACCCGCCCGCCGACTGCTGCAACTACCAGACTTTCTGCACCAACGGAGCCGATGAGAGACGTTGCCAGCACTGCCAGCATGGCAAATTCCAATGCCGGGTCGAGAAGTGTGTGTACGAGATGTGGGTGTGTGATGGGCAGCCAGACCGTGCCGACGGCAGGCACGAGTGGACTCGTGCCCCGCAAGGTCATGACGGCCGCTGCCATCGGCAGCCTGGTGCGCGGCCTGCTGATGGTCATCGCCACTGAGCCACCCAGGAGCCCCTCATTTTGTTCTTGTGCATCTTTGAAGAATCTGGCGGGACCAAACACAGGCACCCCTATAACTGACTTTAGGGTTCACTGGACACACTAATTGCGCTCTCATAGAGAAGCATCCCTAGAGGACTCCCTTACTCCTCAGCTCTTTCCTAATCATGACCCTGTTGCTCAAACAGGCAATGCAACTGGGCATCCGTCTCCCTGATCGCAGCTGCACCAAAAGCTACTGTGACAGAATGGACTGAAAATGTGGAATTTAGGAATTGGGAAACGAGAAAAGCTCTTAAGTGGCTATCATTTAAAAAAGAAAAAGAAAATCCCAGAGTGTACCAGGGGCTGGGGGTAGGAAAAGATTGAAGAACAGCTGTCAGCTGGAAATTGGATATAGAGCAATCTAATCAGGATGGATTTTGCAAAAAGCTCAGCTGGTTTACAAGGGGTGGGACTTTCCAAGCCCACATCACCCAAGTTCAGGAATATGTCGCCTTCTGGATGGGAACCGAGGCTGCCAGCCTCAACCACTTCACTTCATTCAGTGAGCTTTGACATGGATCTGACTATTTAGGAAGTTTCATTGGCAGCCCAGCCCCCAAAGTAGATGCTAAGCCCCTTGCTAGGAAAGTATAGGGTGATGCAATGAATTCCAACAGGATGGGGCAGGAACAAGAAAGAAACACACACACACACACACACACACCAAAAAAAATCTTTTCTAAGTCAGCACAGCAACTGCAGGATTTAAAATGAAATTCCGATCCATGGGACGATGGCCAAGCCAGGAGACACCATAATTACAGGAGATAAGACTTGGAATAGGATAAATTAGAAACATTGCCCCAAAACAGATTCCAGAGGAAATAGAGATGACACACACAGTGAAATTTCTGTGATCAAGAGAATACATGAGGATAAAAGAATGTATATATTTGTAGGAGTTATATTCACATAAATTTAAATGTACATAACTATGTAAGTATGAATGCATATACTCAGTAGTTCTCTTTAATTCAACAAACCCACAACTAACTGTGTGCCAGGCACTGAGTTAGACCCTAGAAATAGAACAGAGTTTCTCAACCTCGGCACCACTGACATTTGGGACTGGATAATTCTTTCTCGTGGGGAGAGGAGTTGGTGTGAGGACCATCCTGTGCCTTATAGGATTTTTAGCAGCATATCTGACCTCTACCCACCTAATGCAGTAGCAGTCCCCCCACTGACAGTTGAGACAACCAAAACTGTCTACAGAAATGCTAAATGTCTCCCCTGAGTGAGGTACACAAAATCCTCCCCAGCTGAAAACCTCTGGAATAGAGCAGTAATTAAGACAGAATCATCACACAGTTCAACACATGTGCTCCAGGGTTAAACGATCTGTATTTGGATCCTGACTCTGCAACTTATTGGCTGTGTAACACTGGGAATGTGATTTAATATATTTCTAACTTCAGGATCCCCATCCAGATAATAAAAATAACTCTGCAATTGTTATGAGGATTAATGAGAAGATCTATGTAAAATATTTGACACAGGGCCTGGCCCAGATCAGGAATACAAATCTTTCTCCAAAGAGCTCACAATGTAATGCAAAGCAATGAGAGCAAGTACACAATTAATTTTTATAGATTTCCCCTGAGTCATATTCAATATCTCTCTCATATTGCCAAAGTCTCATTCCACCTCCAATTCATTTATGTGATTTCTGTTGCCGCCATGAATTAGACTAGAAACTTTGCACCAAGCCTCCTCTTCCATCCTTTCCCAAGCATCCTCCATCTTGCTGCCAAAGTTTATTTCCTGAAGATCAACTCTGAAAATCATTTTCTTTACGTCACTGACTCCACATGGCTCTGTCTGGCATCCAAAGTCTTCCACGATTTGGATTCACCATGGGTTTCCCAGCCCACCTGTTCCTCAAGAATTAGTGCAACTCGAACTTCCTTCCGAACTTTTTCCAGATCCTCCCACATAGAAGTTCTGGCTTCCTCTGCCACAGACTCCCTTGTGCTTCCATGCACCTATAAATGAACTCCTAGCAAGCTGCCTCACTTAAGAGTTCTTCATGTCGATCGACACGTCTCCTGTGTTAATATGAGAGCTCCTGAGAACTGAGACCAATCTTTCCAACGTGTCTGTATCCTCAATGCCCTCAATTCCATATCTGCCACTGTAGAGCTATTATATATTACATGAAACAGTAAATACACAACACAAGGAAAAACGGAATCCAGACAAGAACTGGCCAGAATTGACACTAGTTGGCCAGCCAATGGTTCTTGGCCCAGTTGATCAGAATCTCTAGAACAAGACCCCAGACATCAATATTTTTTTAATTCTTCAGATTATTTCAAATGCAGAAAACTAGGATTAGACTACTATGTGGAACATATGAGAATAGTTTCCCCCTCTGGGATGGATGTTTCATTTTGGGGGCCAAGTTCAATTAATCAATAGTAGCTGCCTGGAGCAATGCCTTGAGAGGGGTTTTTCAGGTTCCCCAGACACTCAGAAGAAGGAAGTATGGTTATTGATTAGCAATGTCTGCAACAGCAAGTAAACAGGGAGCTGCAATAGTCACATGGCTAACTGACCTCTCCATGATCCATGCACTAGGAGGAGGAAGTGGGTGGATCTAATGACATTTAAGTATCGTTTAAATATGTGTGTAATCATATATATGTGTGTATGCATATATGTATATGTATATAAATATACACATAGACGTAGATATATCTGTTTTATATACTAATAACTACCATTTTTAGCCATATGCTAAAAAATGAATTAAACACTGGTGTTGCTACCATACAACACTGATGTGGCTCTCGCCTCATAGTGTGGACAATCTAGGAGAAGGCAGGTATTTGTAAAATAATCACACAAGTAGATAATAAAAAAGTGAGAAAGAGAGACTCATGGGTGGCACAGGTGGTTAAGTGTCTGCCTTTGGCCCAGATCATGAACCCAGGGTCCTGGGATTGAGCCCTGCACTGGGCTCCCTGCTTAGCAGGAGCCTGCTTCTCCCTCTCCCTCTGCCCCTGTCCCCTGCTCATGCTCTCTCTCTCTCTCCCAAATAAATAATACCTTTAAATAAAATTTAAAAAAAAAAAGTGAAAAAGAAAACTAAGGAATGATCTACAGATCTCCAGAAGGGGATACTGAATTAGTCTGGAGAGGAAGAAAAGCCACCCCAAGAAAGTGCTATTTGATCTGAGATCTGAGGGATGAGAAGAATCTAGTGAGAAGGAGAGAGGAAGAGTTTTTCAGACCAGAGGCCAAGCACGAGAGGAGGCCTTGAGCTGAGGCTCCCATATATAGAGATGTGTGGTCATGGCAAGTTGCTTCAATTCTATCCAGATCACCTATACGTGGGGGACTAGCAAATCACAGTACACAGGATTGTTCCAAGGCCGAGGCCAGCTACTACACGTGACATATGTGATGCTGTATGTGGAACCATGAAGCAGGGAGGAGCTGTTCTTCTATAAAAAGTGTGAATACTTCAGAGTCAGAGAGACTTGGGACCAGGTTTTGGCTCTGGCATTTACTAGCTGTGTGGCTTGGTCAAATAATTTCACCTCTGAGCCTCAGTTTCCACATCTATAAGCTCAAGGTAGTAATTAACTGGATTGAGAAAGACCACAGTGGTTAAGAAGAGCCTGTGCTCTGGAGTCAGACTGCCCACAATCAAATGCTGGCTCCAGGCCTTTCTAGCTGTGTGGACTGAGCAAATTAACCTCCCTGTGCCTCAGTTTCTTCCTTTGCTTCATCTGTAAAATGAGGATAATTATCGGGTCATTTGTGAAGAGATTAAATGAGACAAGGTAAGTAAAAGTTTTAACACAGAGCCTCTCACATAGAATGTACTTGGCAAATCTGACTCTCTTGGTAAATTCTGACTTAGTGGAATTTGCTCCACACTATGATTCAGTTGGAACATTTATCTCCTCATGGGGAGTTAATTCTGATCATTGCCAAATGAAAGCTACAAATGGCCTTGAGTTTTAAGGACATTTGAGCTGAGAGACCCACAGCAGAGCTAGTGTGGTGCTGACATGACGCCGTGGGTTAACATGGGAAGTGGCTCCTTGATCCCGGATGCAGCACGGCAAGTTTTGAGTTTTATATCCCACAAAGCCAGGCACCTCACAGCGCCTAAACACCATAGGTGTGAAGCCAGCCTACCTTCCCAGTGGCCAGCATGAAGTCACAGAAGTTCCTGGAATCATGTCATCATTTATAAAAACAGAACATGGCAGGAAAAGCTGGAGGAGATGTGGCTTGAGATTTTCCAAGTCTGCAAGACCTCAGCACAGCTCAGAGCAGTAAGACGTTCAGAATATTTCCATCCAGCAAGAAATGTGCTCTTTGGCACTCAATAAAGATGTACCTATTGAATTTCTAAAATAAATGAGGAAGATGAAGAAACAGAGTGATATTGTGTTGGCCCTTTATGTAGATTTTCTTACTGGATCCTCAAAGCCATATCCCAGATAGTGACTATTAGCCTCACTCAGCAGATGAGAAAACCAAGTTTCACAAATTATACGGCAGAATGACTTCAAGGCTTTGCTTCAACAAACAAGATCAGCATTTCTCACTACAAACTTCATGGATATTAGCAGATGTTAACCAATAAAGGGATAGATACAGGATCAAATCTCAATGCTGTTAATGGCCACTTAAATAACCTTAGACAAGTTTCTTCTCAGAATCTCTAATATTAAAGTGGACACTACAAATCTGCAAATAGGGCTGTGATATACTGGATGACCTCAGAGCCCATTCTTCACAGAGGACCTCGCAGGACTAGGATTCAGGGGCACACATACCGGGCAATTCCACACCAAGTTATACTACTTTTCTGGTTGATATATAAATTAAAGTATGGGGGATTCCTGGGTGGCTCAGTGGTTTAGAACCTGCCTTCAGCCCAGGGCGTGATCCTGGGGACCCGGGATCGAGTCCCACATCGGGATCCCTGCATGGAGCCTGCTTCTCCCTCTACCTGTGTCTCTGCCTCTGTGTGTGTGTGTGTGTGTGTGTGTGTGTGTCTCATGAATAAATAAATAAAATCTTTTTTAAAAATTAATTAATTAAAGTATGAATGAAGGCAGGAATTAAATGATGTCTGACAATAAATCCCAGGTATCAGATCTGGAATATGAGTATGACCAACATATGAGTTTGCTAGGGCTGCCAGAACAAATTGCCAGAGAGTCAGTGGCTTAAACAACAGAAATTAGTTTTCTCACAGTTCTAGAAACTAGAAGGCCAATATCAAGGTGTCAGCAGGGTTCATTTCTTCCAGGCCTCTCTCTTTGGCTTGCAAATGGCCATCTTCTTGCTGCGTCCTCACATGGCCTTTCCCTCTGCGCATGATCTTTGGTGTCATTTTCTTATGAGGACATCAATTATACTGGATTAGGGCCCCCATACTTATGACTGCATTTAACCTTTAGTTACCCGGATTAGGGCCCCACGCTTTGACCACATTTAACTTTAGTTACCTCTATAAAGGTACACCTATGTATATCTGCATATACAGGCACACTAGGGGGCTAGGGCTTCAACATATGAGCATGGATTGGACTGAATCCATGAGCCACAAGTCCATGAACTGAGCCTATTCTCTCAGGCAGGAGAGGTAGCCCGGGAGATATCTGGCATCAGTCCATAAATGGCTGGGCAGAGAAAACAGCCTGAGCACAGTAGTAACAGTGGAGGCTCCATCTGGCAGGAAAGGACATGCATCAGAGGGTAGGCTGCTCTGTCCGTGTACGCAACCAGCAATAGTGAGAAGGCAGCAGGATACATGGAGAGAGAGAAAAGGGATTGCATTCTAATAGGACTTGTTAAAACTCGAAGAGAACGTTTCCCTGAAAAAACAGGTAGAAATTAGAGGCAGTGATATTTTCTGCCTGAAGTCCATTCTCCAAAAGTAACATTTTTTCTTTAAGAGAGAAGAGAGAGAGCAGGGGTAGGGTTACAGGGAGAGAATCTTTCAAGCAGACTCCAGACTGAGTACAGAGCCCAACATGGGGCTCTACCCCACAACCCATGAGATCGTGACCTGTGCTGAAACCAAGAGACAGGTGCTTTACCACCAGAATCGCCCAGGCACCCTCAAAAGTAGCACTTTTTAAAATTAAAAGACATTCAAGCAAGTGGTGTGGGTAAACAGACTATGAGACACACATACATGCTCACACACACTCACACACACACACACAAAGACTATGAGACACAAGGGAAAGTAATAGAAGGGCAGCATTTTTTTGTGACCTTTCAACATCCCCAGCTCTACTCAAGCTCCTCTCCCTGGGATGTTGAATGGGGTTTAGCTTCAGAGAAGACGGGGTCTCAGGGAAGGGGGAGTTTGGAGGGGTCGAAAGTAAAGTCTTAGAAAGGGATTGGGGAAGGTAGACATATTATTGAGATGTTGTACTTTATCAGTGACAATGCTTTTGGCTGCAAGTAAAATAGGGGGGAAAATCCATGTGGCCTCAACATTAAGGCAAGGCTTGGAAGAGGGATGTTAACAGGGCTGATTAATTCTATGGATCCTTCATGAAGGATTGAGCTTACTCCAACCTCCCATGCTGCTATGCTCAGTGTGTTCTCAGGCTCATGCCCATTATGATCCCCAAAACGGAGGCTGCAGCTCCAGTCATCATAAGTAGGCACATCAACATCCAGAAGCAGCAGCACCGTACCCAAAGTTCCTTTCTCAAAATGAAGAAAACCCTTTCCAAGAGGCTCTGTGCCATTATTCACTCTTGTCTCATTAGACAAAATGAGTTACAAGCCCATACCTACACCAATCACTGTGAAGTGGACTGGTTCCATGATCACTGGCTTAGACCAGTGAGGAGTCAGTCACTCCCTGAGTCTGGGGCTGGTGTTGAGGCCAGCCTCCCTTGATGGCCATACATGGTACACACCTAAGGAAAATCAGAGTTCTGTTAGCAAGGAAGAGAGGGTAATGGCCATTGGGTAATGGTGGCCAACAACGTCTGCTAAAGACTAGAGCAGAGCTGAACTTCAATGATAGGAACAGGAGATAAAGCAGGAATCAAAGCCCCAGGAATCAGGAGCAAAGAAAAATTTCCATTATGGTAGATAAATTAAGGGGGTATCAGCTCATAACGAGTTATGTGAGGGGAATGTGTAGGCCACAATGTGCAGACATACTCGCCACGTGTTGAAGGAGAGAGGAGTGGCAGAAGGGATTCCAGGCTGCTTGTGCAAGAGAAAAATCAGTCAGCTGCCACCTGAGCTATTACCTAGAAGCACAGGCTAAACTCTACTCTACTCCCCTAACCTCCAAAGCAGCAAGCACCAGGTTGACAGATTCCAAGACTGAGCATTCTTGAGGTGAATTCAGAGAATGCTTCACATTCCACACTCACGTCCAGTGTCCACCATAGCTACTTCCTGGGCTAATGACACTGGGCAAGTTACCTTTGAGCCTTAATTTCTTCATCTGAAAAATACAAGTGATAAAGATCTCTCTCTCTCTCTCTTCAAAGCTTTGTAAGATTTACAGGAGATCATGCAAGGGCTAAGCACTGTCAATTTTATTAACAGTTGTACTTACCTAATGGTTGTATTAACAGTCATTCATACTCTAGAAAACTCTCTAATGACCTCTGACTAAGCAAAGTATCTGACTCATCATACAAAATAGAAGACACCACCCCTCAAATCCAACCAGTCAAGAATTCAACTAAAGAAGCCATATCAGATTCATTTCTAATAAAAAATGGGGATCCTTGACTTTGGTGGTCTTGGACTCCAAGAACAGACAGCTCCTTTCTACCTCTCATCCAAGCTTTCTTCCCATTCCAATTAATTCTTTCCAGAAACAGAGTTCGTCTCTACACCACTCCAGGCTGAAGCAGTAATAACCACCCAGCATGTCAGCTCTTGGGTTAGAAATTACGGTTTCTCATTTCTGCTCCACAGAAACACCATCCAGAAATATGATCACAATATTCCAAAGGGAATGCACGGTCATTTTTTTCATCTCTCAGGCACGTGTGATACTATCTCCCAGTTTGTGCACACCACAAATCCAGCTTTTAAAATAGACTTTGCTTATGGAGCTCCTCTGATCGCACATGGATTGAGTAGCCAGAGCAAAGAGTTATTATTTGAGCTCTACTCCTCACTTGCTATGCAACCCTCCCCGAGTTACTTCCCTTCTCTGGGACTCACTCTCTTCCCCCAGAAATGAGAGTTAGGTGATTACTCATACTCCTTCAGTAGCCTCCACTTGGTAAGAACCTACACTTTGCCAGCAATTTTTAGCTCCTATTCTTCCTACAAACTGAGAGACCTGAGTCTCTGCAGGATGAAGTCTGGGTTCGAACCCCAGTCTGTGTGACAGTATATGGCCCCCTAAAAGATTACTCTCTGGAAACATCTGCTCTTGGCGTGCTTATCATTTTTTGGAATTTTTTAAATAAATCACTTATTCTTAATCCCTGCTAAACCTGGATTGTGACATCCAGGCCAGTTACGGGTTTTGGAATCTAGGGTTCAGTTCCCTTAGCTCCTAACAAAGGACCAGGATGGGGGCCTCGGGGTGTCAGCAAAACCTGAAACAACCGGAATCCTGCAGCTCTCCTGGCACCCCATTTTTGGGGCAGGCAACAGCTTTCCAGCTAGGTGTGTCCCCTCCCCACCCAGTCATTAAAGGCAACCCAAGCCCCTCTGAGAACTGTGAGTAAGAGGGGCAAGGCCCCTCCCCAGGCCCACCTCCTTTCAATGGCTTCACAAAGACTCTCAAACACAGACCATTACAGAGGATTAGGCCTCAGAGTTCAGGGGACCCCTGAGGCTCGGTCACCTCCTGCAAAGCCTTCCTTTTTGGCCTTTCCCAAGCTTGGTGGGCCAGTGCCTTCTCCCCTCCTGGCCTGATCATCTACAACAAAGAGTTTGATGAAGGAGGGAGGGTTTGGGGGGATGATATTTAAAGAGAGGAAAATGCTCATTCTCAATGCAGACAAAAGATGAGATTAAATAGTCCAGAGGAGGGCCCTTCCAAGTTGCTGGGGGGTGGGAGGGGTGGGGGCTCTGTGAAATTAATATACTTCCCTAGGCCTGCTGAGAAAGCTGCTTCCCTTCTAAATCCATATGTATGAGGATGTCAGCCCAGAAACCTGGTTTAAGATATGCTTAATGTCAGAAAGACAAAGGGCTGCAGGCAAGAACTGATCTAAAACCTTTGTCTTTCTCAAGTTACCCGTGGGGCTTCGCTTGGGGCTCAGGTACTTAGCAAAGACACCAATTTCACCTTTCTTAACAACCTGGGGAATGAGAGCAAAGCTCTGGGAATCTGGATTCTAACTTTATGAGTTGCCACTAGAACAGAGACTCCTCTCCATGGTAGCTGGGTGGCCTTCGGCACGTTACCTGACCTCAGAGCCTTGTATCTCTCCTACCCAACTGTTGGAAGGAATAAGTATGAGATAAGGTATGGAACGGAATTCATTGGTAACGAGGGTGCTTGTTTCCTCCTTCTCTGCCTTTCTTCCCTTTGCCTCCCCCCTGTCTTCCTTCCTTATTTCCTTCCTCTTGTTCCCTGTCTTTTTCTTATTTCCTTCCTTTCTTCTTGTATTCAATAGAACACGCACTTCAGTACCTGCTGTGGGCAGGTGATCTTGCCAAGAGCTTAGGTCGCCAAGGAAAATATATTCCCCTCTGCTTTCTTGTCCAATGAGGAGACAATTTCAGTTGTGCGATAAAATGCTATGCTCTGCGTAGGATGAAATTACGCACAGGATAGGGATCCATAGATATTAAGTGCCTTTACCCTAAGTTTTCAGGTGATGCCTCTGGGGCTCTCCTAAGCAGTCCGCGAGTCTACAATTCACCGTTCTCACTGAAATGACCCCTGCATGCCATCAGGGCAGGGTCGGGACCAGGACTTGTGTCTGGCAACTCCTGATCCAGGCTCTTTCAACACATGCTTGATGACAGAAAATTAGGAGGTCACAAGCCACGATTTAAGAAGATATCATTTGGGATGCCTGGATGGCTCAGTGGTTGAGTGTCTTCCTTTGGCTCAGAGCATGATCCTGGATCCCAGGATCGAATCCCACAGTGGGCTCCCTGCATGGAGCCTGCTTCTCCCTCTGCCTATGTCTCTGACTCTCTCTGTGTGTCTCTCATGAATAAATAAATAAATCTAAAAAAAAAGTATGTCATTTAACTCATGTTCAAACAGGAACTATCCTCCTTTTTGTTTTTATTTTTCTGTCTCAAAAGAAAAACAAAAGAGATAACGATTTTTTTAAAGTAAGATCATCTTGGTGATAACACAAGTCTATAAAGCTACAAGATTCAGCTTTCAAAAATAGCTGCATAGAGACATAGAGCCAAGAAGAAAGGTCACTGGGGAGGGGGGGTTCACCTTTACCCATCCTTTTTGAAACCAAACCACACAGCATTCTGAGTGGGCTGCTCAAATTGCAGCTGAAACTGTAGGCTGAGACAAATGCTGAAAAAAAAAAAAAAAAAAAAACCACCCTCAAGCCCAGCTGACCTTTGTAGTGGTGCTGATGATGTCTAGAAGGGCTGTATGGAAAGAGTGGAGAGTATGACGTCAAGAAGGGGCCTCTGCCACTGCCAACCAGGACACCTTCATCTTGCCGAGAGGCACGTTTCCTTACACACGCGATGCTGTGAAGATCCCAGATGCCAGCATGAGAGAAAGGGTTTCAAAAACATACAGCTGGGGCAGCCCTGGTGGCTCAGCGGTTTGGTGCCGCCTTCAGCCCAGGGTGTGATCCTGGAGACCCAGGATCGAGTCCCACATCGGGCTCCCTGCATGGAGCCTGCTTCTCCCTCTGCCTCTGCCTCTCTCTTTCTGTGTGTCTGTCATGAATAAATAAATAAAATATTTTTAAAAAAAAACCATACAGCTTTGTTGTCTAATATGGTAGCCACTAGCCACTACCAAACATTACACTGATTACAATTAAATAAAATCTAAAATTCAGTTCTTGGGGCTTCTGGGTGGTGCAGTCAGTTGAGCATCTGATTCTTGGTTTCAACTCAGGTCCTGATCTCAGGGTCATGCAATTGAGCCCCATGTCAGTCTCCCCACTTAGCGTGGAGTCCACTCAAAGCTCTCTCTGCCCCTCATCCGCTCTCTCCTTCTCTCTCTCTAAACAAAAAAAATAATAATGAATCTTTTTAAAAATGTAAATAAATAAATAAAATTCAGTTCTTTTTTTTTTTAAGATTTTATTTATTTATTCATGAGAGACACAGAAAAGAGAGAGAGGCAGAGACACAGGCAGAAGGAGAAGCAGGCTCCACACAGGAAGCCCGATGTGGGACTCGATCCCAGGACTCCAGGATCATGCCCTGGGCCAAGAGCAGGCACTAAACTGCTGAGCCACCCAGGGATCCCTAAAATTCATTCTTTAGTTACATTGGCCACATTTCAACGGCTCAGTATTAAAAGGTACCTAGTTCCTATACGTTAAACAAGGCTGAAATAGAACATGTCATCATTGCAGAAAGTTCCACTGGAGAGCACTAATGTGGAAGAGTACATACCCCACAGCTCATAACAGATACCCTTGGTGGGAAGACCGGTGTTAGGAGTGGTTTTAATGTTTACTTTGCAAATTTGCATATTGTTTGGTAATTTTGCCATGACCATGTATCTTATTTATAACTTTATTTTTTAAAAAAAGATTTATTTATTCATTTATTTATTATAGAAATAGAGAGAGAGAGAGAGAGGCAAAGACAGGCAGAGGGAGAAGCAGGCTCCATGCCGGGAGCCCGACGCAGGACTCGATCCCGGGACTCCAGGATCACGCCCTGGACCAAAGGCAGGCGCTAAACCGCCGAGCCACCCAGGGATCCCCTTATTTATAACTTTAAAACTAAAAAACAGCAAGGAAGTGATTACCACTAAATGCAGGATAATGGTTACTTTGGGTTGGGAGTGGAAAGGATGATCTGGAAGGGACTCAGGGAAGACTAGGACATTAGTAATGGAATGTTTGGACACAGATACTCAGCAAAAGAAATTGATTTTCCCATTCCCAATAACCCTAAGTTTAGACGAAGATTTATGTATGTCCAACTCTAAAATTACTTAAAATAAATGTGTTCTGTACACTTTTTCAAATGTGTGTTTTACCCTGCAATATGTATTTTAATTAAATGTTTTTAAACCGAAAAATAAATTGCATGGCTGTCCTTCTCTACAAGGAGGTGCCATCCTTAGCATTAATAAATGATCTCAAGCTTGGGAAATGAGGAACAGACTTCAGCCCTCATCTTCACCTCTTTTCTTTCAAGCTGCCCTGAATAATGGCAGCCCTGTCCACGTTTGCTCATCACATCCTCCCTGCCTAGCTCCCGCCAGGGGTGCCTGTGAGAAAGCAGCAGGCGGCAGAGGTAATTGTCAGGGGGCAATTTATTTATTTTATTTTTTTTAATAAATTAATTTTTATTGGTGTTCAACTTACCAACATACAGAAAAACACCCAGTGCTCATCCCGTCAAGTGTCCCCCTCAGTGCCCGTCACCCATTCCCCCCCACCCCCCGCCCTCCTCCCCTTCCACCACCCCTAGTTCGTTTCCCAGAGTTAGGAGTCTTTAGGTTCTGTCTCCCTTCCTGATATTTCCCACACATTTCTTCTCCCTTCCCTTCTATTCCCTTTCACTATTATTTACACCTGTAAATTTTTTAACGTGGATATGCTTTGATACATCTATTTTAATCAGTTTTTTACCTTGAAATAAATAATTGTAGATAGATTTAGCTAGGAAGATGTTAATCATAATGACTTTCATAATAGCCAGAAAAAATAATTGGAAACAACTTAAATGTCCAAAGTTATAAATGGGTTAAATTCTGATATATCCAGATAGCTAAATACTGAATAGCTATTCAAAATCATATTATAAAAGAATATTTGATGGGGAAATCCATTCATGCTATATTATTAAGAGGAAAACTGTGTCCTGCTCTGAGGTGCTGTCTGTCTGGGTGCTTCTCTACCCACAGGAACTCGGGCCCCATTTATAAACAGTCTTTACCCGCAGAGCCCTGTGCCGTGTCACAGGCTAAGGTTTTGTGTCCACCTGGCCCCTCAGCCTCCCAGTCACCCAGCAGCCCCCTCCCTGCACAAGAGCCAGCCCGCCTGCCAGGGTGGCCCTGGGCGCTGGTGGCCACCGTCGTCCTGGTGGGAGCGGGGCCGGGCCACGGGAATACTCCCTTTGGGGTGTGTCGCTAGACCTTCCCCCGGGATGTCCCCTGCTGTGGAGTGATTGGTACTGGCTGGCAGTTTTCTGGGCCCTGGGTTCCTTGGTGGCCAAGGGCCCAACTTCTAGTACAAATGAATAAAAGTTTTTGTATAGTCAAAAAAAAAAAAAAAAACTTTACAAACAGATATCAGAAAACATGCTTACGCAGTAGACAGAAAAGCACATGCAGTATAATCCTTTTTTTGTCAAAATAATTTATATTAAAAACCACCTTTCAAGGTGCCTAGGTGACTCAGTCGGTCAAGTGTCTGACTTGAACTCAGGTCATGATCTCAGTGTTCTGGGATTGGGCCCTGCATCAGGCTCCCTGCTGGGGGGAGGTGGTCTGCTTCTCCTCTCCTTCTATCATTCTCCCTTGCTTGTGCTCTCTGGCTCTATCTAGCTCTCTGTTAAATAAATAAATAAATAAATAAATAAATAAATAAATAAATACTTTTTAAAAAAATAAAAATCACCTTTGTTGATATACATAGATCATCCCCCACTCTAGGAGGAGGAGCGTAATTGCCCACTCCTTGACCATGAGCTGGGCTTAGTGATTTACTTCCAGAGAACAGCGTAGAGAGAGATTTAGTTAACTTACAGGGGAGAATCTTTCAATCAAGACTAAATCACGTGGATTGCATGTACCCCTGAAAGGATGCGATGAGAAGGGCACTTGGGCTCTGTGGTATTCTTTCCCAAAACCTATAACCCCAATCTAATCATGAGAAAAACATCAGACAAATCCAAAATGAGAGACATTCGTCAAAATACCTGACTCTCACTCCTCAAATCTGTCATGGTCATGAAAAACAAAGAGGGAGAAGCTGTTACAGACCAAAGGAAACAAAGGAGACATGACGACTGTGTGTAACGTGTCCTGGGTTAAACCCTGAGGCAGAGAAAGGACATCAGTGGGAAAACTGTTGAAATCTAAATAAAGTCTTGAGTTAGTTAAGAGTATGGTACTATTTTAATTTCTTAGTTTGACAAATGCACCATGATTACGCAAGATACTAACCTTAGAGGAAGTTGGGTGAAGTGTATATGGAAATGTTCCATATTATCTTTGCAACTTTTCTGTAAATCCAAACTTATTCCAAAATTAAAAGTCTTTTTAAACTACTTTTGCAGCTGTTTCTGGATAGTATGCTTCTGTGTACTCTTAAAATTTCATTCTCTAAATTCTCTAGAGTCAATATGCATTGGTTTTTTGGGGGTTTTGTTTTGTTTTGTTTTTAAGATTTTATTTATCCATTCATGAGAGACACACAGATAGAGAGAGAGGCAGAGACACAGGCAAAGGGAGAAGCAGACTCCATGCAAGGAGCCTGACGTGGACTCGATTCCGGGTCTCCAAGATCAGGTCCCAGGCCAAAGGTGGCACTAAACCACTGAGCCACCCGGGCTGCCCTGCCTTGTTTTTTAAATCAGATAAGCAGTTCATGACATAATCAGAAGTTAACTCGGAACCTCTTCTCTCCCACATTTCAATGTCCTACGTGGGTGCCAGCAGGAATCTATAGGATAACTATAAAAGCAAGTCAGTTCAGGCATCTGATGAACTGGATGGTTGGCTGCAGATGACCCCAAATATGCCAATCAGAGCCTTTCCCAGATATCTGACAACTCCAGAGACCTGAGACACAAACCCTCAAGTGCTCTCCAGTGATGTGAAGTGGGGTTCCAGCGCTGTGTTACTTTACCAGGTGCAAGAGCCAGACTAAGAAGGAGAGGATGAGGCCAGAATGCAGAGAGAGCCAACACAGAAGGAGAGCAAATCCTGGGTGGCATTCCACTTATCCTTGGCCTGAATACATGCTGCCCTCCCCTCAGTAACATAAGTCATCCCCAAACTCCCCTTTGGGCCCAAAGTCGCTGGAGATTGGGCTCCCATCTCTTATAATCCAAGGAGACTCCCCTACCTGATTCAAGTCCCTGGGAAGCCTCCAGAGGCACATTTGCCTGGCCTCTAACTGGATGACTCTCAAAGTGGATCAAGTTAGGTTAGCAATCAATAACGAGTTGAACTGAACTGAACTAAGTTGAATTGGATTGAACTGAATTTAAAAGTCACCTATGAGTTCAACACAGGAGGTATTACGTGGACATCTTTTGCTCTTCTTACCCACCAACAACATAGACTAGACTTCTCTGTTACCTTCAGGGCAGGAGACATAACACATCTCAGTTACTACACGATCCTCGGTGCCTTCCACAGGACACTCATGTACAGGTGCAAACCAGTGAATGAGTATATTTTTTCTTCTCTATCCATAGCTTGCTAGAAATACATTGTACTCAATTGTATAGGATATAAAAAAAAATATCGTGTCTTCCTGTGGCTTAATGAACTATGACTGAAGCTAACATACTTTACTGTTATTCTCTATCAGCTGCATACAAAGCGAGTAAGGTATGCTTCCTGCAACTACTCCCCAGCTGAAGAATATTAAAGTTTCAAATGACTTTGTTAACAGAAATTGAACGACACAGTGGCCATTAGACATTTTATTTTGTTTTTATTGGAGTTCGGTTTGCCAACATATTGTGTAATACCCAGTGTTCATCCCATCAAGCGCCCCCCTCAGTGCCTGTCACCGAGTCACCCCATCCCCCTGCCCACCTCCTCTTCCACTACCCTTTGTTCGTCTCCCAGAGTTAGGAGTCCCTCATGGTTTGTCTTCCTCTCTAATTTTTCCAACTCGGTTCCCCTCCTTTCCCTTATAATCCTTTTCACTACTTCTTATATTCCCCATATGAGTGAGTGAAACCATATGACCACTAGGCATTTTAAGTAACTGCCACTACCTCAGTGTAGATGTGTGCCATTAGGCAAAATCAAAAATCTGCTGGACTCAATAGACTAAGAAATCCAGTAGGAGAGAGAAATAAAGAAACAAAACACAAGGAGAGTGAGTGAATGGATGTCACAAAGACTCGATCCCAGACGGAGGAGGCAAACATTATTCTTAAGGGAAATTTTTAGGAAAGATCCTTTCTGAAAAGGGGCGAACCCATGTTTGTTCACTCCATCGACTACATTACATTCCTTGACTTCCATATGACTCCTACCATCCTCTGTAATGTCTATTCATCACCTACTATGTGCCAAGCACGGTTTTCTCATGCAAACCTCTTAACAAGACTATGAGGTAGAATTATTACTATCTCCATGTTACAAATGAAGAAACAGAGGTAGTGAGGATTAAATAATTTGCCAATTGTCAGATTGGCAGGGGTGAACCCAGGAACTACAATATACTGACTCTCGATCATAAAACTTAGAGAACTTTAAAAACTCTGTAGCAACTGACTATTCCCCAGTTGATATCCCCGCAAAACAGTAAGTTCCTAGAGGGCAAGGGCTGTGTTTGATCATTTTTCCAACACCTAGTGTCTCACACAGAGTTTGTGCTCAATGAATGGGTGAGAGATAAGAGCTGCTCAGCTTTCTTAATTTTCTTAAGTTTCCATTTATAAGAAAGGTATACAGCATGTAATGAGCTTAGAACTCAGAGTTTTAAAATATTGACTGTTCATTTCCATATCTTCAGGTCTAAGCACTGCATCTACAAGCTATTTAATATGTTCTCAAAAGAAAGGTACTGAATAAAGAGTTTTCTTCAAAAGCGTCCATGTCCAAAATCATAGCAGGACTTCAGTTGATACATAAAACCCGGAGCGAAAGACACAGATGGAGATGTGTCTGCCTAATTGAGCCACGTGTGGTTAGCCCATCTAACCCCCAAACCAATCCTTCAGATTTCTTCCTAAGAAAAAAAAGTTGGTGTGCTACTAATAATCACATTTACCTTTCTTCCCCTCAAACTACAATGAGATCAGGCTTTGTATCATTACTTCTTAATTTACTATATATTGCTCACCTATTTAGGAATAAAACAAGATTTGAGATGTCAGAATAATTGAAATATAAATAAAAGCCATTTAAAACAAAATCAGAGGGGACTGGAGATTATATTTAAAAAAACAAACAAAAAAGGCATATAATACTGTGGGTCTTTCTGTCCGAACCTAAAAATAAACATGATGTGGTCCTTCTTCTTTAGATCTTCTTTGGTGCCTGCATGTCTCTTGTGGTTCTTAAAACCTTAACCTCATGGCTAAGGTATAGCAGGTGAGCTTCTCTGATCTCTTCTGTAACATCACAAGGCCTGCACGGGGGAGACTGTGTCTTGCTTGCCCCTGCATGCCCCAACAGGTAGCACTCGACTTTGTGCCCAAGAGGGACCCAAGAACTGGAGAGCTGATAAGCTCTTCTTGGATATTTTCCACGTTCCTGGAATGTAGCATAGTGTCTGAAGGGCAGTAGGCACTCGCTCAACTTCTCATTGGGTCACCTGATTGAACTGAACCTAATTGCCAAAATGTCAGTGTGTGTCCTTTGGACTCCACGCCACTCCATTTCTTCAAATGATGGCAAGAAAGCGGAGCACAGTTTTCTAAACATCCCACAACCCCAGTAGTGGAGCTGAAGCCAGGCAATGTTATCCATAAAATGCTCACTACACCCATGAAAAGTAGGTACCACTTTCTCCCTTTTTTATGAAGAGACAAACGCAGAAGAGGCTGAGGGTTTTTTCCAAGGTCATACAGGCACGAAGTGATAGAAGCAGGTCTGGACTGCTGCTCCGAGTGGGTGCAAAACCTGCGTGATGTCCATTTTGCCTCGCTGCCTTCCCCCTACCAGAGAAACACACCTGTGCACATGAACACAGATGTGGCCCTTGTTAGTTCTCTTTCACCTGCAAGGAATATGGGCTCAAAAGATATACACTCAGAGTCAGAAACACAATGTCCTATGTTCCTACATTCATTAAATTCCCCAAGCACCATCACGTGTAGAGACCTGCTGGGAAATCGGCAGTGAACCAGTTAGCAGGTGGTAGAGAAAGAGAGGGCTGGGCTCTGCAAACATTTTCCGTGAAGGACCAGAAAGTTAATGCTTTAAGCTTTGCAGGCCAAACTGTCTTGGTCATAAACGTTCAGCTCCGCACAAGGGGCCACTGGGAATATGTGAACAAGTGGGTGTGGCTGTGTTCCAATGAAAGCTTATTTACAAAAATAGGCAGGTTTGTTTGACCCCTGGTAGCCGTCTGTCAACCCCTGAGACCATAAACATGGAAATAAGTGTAGTAGACAAAAGGCATAAAGGTGAGGTCTCAGAAGAAAATAAAGCAGTGTAATGAGAGAGAGAGAATGAACCTTTAGAATGGGTGGGAGGACGTGACATTTGCTGACAAACCAGCCATGTTAGGAGCCTGAGAAAGAGCCTTCCAAGGAGTAGGAAGGGTTAGAACAAAGAGCCTCAGAGAGAGTGGGCCTGGGGAAGAGAGGAAAGGCCAGCACGTCTGAACAAGAGCAGTAGGAGATCAAGTCACAGGCTGGACAGGACCAGATCATATGGCATCTTCTAAATGCAATGGAAAGCATTTGGAGGGCTTTTAGCAGTGGTTTGCTTTAATTTACAGCTTTGAAAATATCAATTCCGGCTGCTGCACTAGACATTGGCAAAGTGAAAGGAGGAAAAGCAAGGACATGGCTTCCAGATGGGAGAGGTAGGAGAACAGGAAGATTTTAGAGGAGGTGGAGCCCACAGAAATTGCTGGAGGGGTTGCATTAGGGGTAAAGACAATGGAGGATTCCAGCATGTGTTCACTTGGTCTGATGTTAGGACACAGAACCACTGCTGGACCTTGAGCCGAATGCGTGTAGGTCACAAGCGAGAGGCACAAACAGAAAGCACCACCGGTTTGGGTGCTCTGAAGACAGATGCTAAGTGACCCACAAAGCAGCTCAGCTCAGGACAACCCGCCAAGAGGCCACTGCGGAGCCTGCCAGGTAGGTACTGCCCAGTGTATCACACAGGGTTTTGAAACATGCAAAACGAGACAAGTAGGAACTATTCAAAGACTGTTCTAGTTTCTGATCACCACACACTAAACTGTGAGGAAGCAAAACTATGTGGTCCAGCTCAACTGGGATCCGCTTGACCTAGTAACCAAAACTCCAATAATCCACCAGAAAGCCTTCGTTGGGCTCGAAAGGATCATGTATTTAGAAGATATTACAGTGTCTTAAGGAATCTACAAGAATAAAAAGCTATTGGAACTCATGAGGGAGTTTAGAATGGTTGCAAGGTAGGAGGTCAGCATTAAAAAATAATAGTAATAAATTGTACTCTATACCGGCAGCAAACAACTGGAGGTAGAGTTTTTAAAATACCATTTACACAAACATGAAATACATAGGGATAAACTTAAACTATGTGAAAGACCAATACACTGAAAACTATAATTTGAAGAATACCCTAATAAATAGAAAGATGTGCTAATATTCACAGTTTGAAAGCTTCAATAGCGTAAGGACAGCCATTCCCCCCCAAAACTGATCAACAGATTCACACAATTCCAATCATAATCCTAGCAGACTTTTTTGTTTGTAAAAACTGGCAAACCAATTCTAAAACTTATATGAAAATTCAAAGTACCTGGAATAATTGGCACACTCTTAAGAAAGAATACGGTTAGATACTAGCAAGACCTGAGTTCAAGGAATTTAAAGCTACAGTGATCCTTCTTCTTTTTTTTTTTTTAGCAAGTACTCCCTACCCCCACCGCCCTCCTCCCTCTTGGCTTGCCAACATGCCAGTTTCCAAGCTGACTTTTTTTTCTCATTAGGTGGACCTGTTCCATTCATGAAAAAAAGGGGGAAAGGTTACTTTCACTCATTCACTCATTTACTCATTCAACCAATCGGTGGACAAATAATTATTTAATAGCCTACCACTTCAGAGAGCTTACGACAGGTGGAAAGAGAAGCAGCTCCAAATCATGGGTCTGTGCCCACCGGCCAGGTGGCCTGGGACAGAGGATTTCAACTCTCTAAGCCTCATCTGTGAAATGGGCTAAGAAGGAAAACTTAGCAGGGTCTTGGGGGAGAAAGAAAAGTCATAGGGGTAAAGTACCTGTTCCTAGCTATTGTCCTTTTTCCCAACTTATCATATATTTGGCACCAAATTTACCAAAATAAAAGGACAAAGTCTCAGCTCCTGGAAAGTTCAAATCTAGTTGGGGGAGACACGAAGGTAAAAAAAGGAAAGTAACAATCATCATTTGGTGGAAAACATACATTGCTAAAAGGACAAACGGGAGCCATGGGGACAATGAACTGGTCTCTTTCATATAAGTGGTAGCATTTCATGTCACGTGTGAAACTGGGGGTTCCAAAAAATAAGCAGCCTTATAGCTGAATTAAAAAGGGGTTGGGACCTCCTTGTAGGAATTCAATACAGGATAGGCAAACTGCAATCCTAGGAATTCAAAGTCCCTTTAAAATTCAAAATTAGTCAATTCATTTCATCATATCAACAAAAAAGACAACAAGACATATAGTCAAATCAATTGGTGCAGAAGACATTTGACAAAAGTTGAAACCTACCCATGATAAAAAAAAAAAAAAAAAAAAAAAAACCTCTCAATAGGAGCAGCTGAGTGGTTTGGTGGTTAAGCATCTACCATCAGCTCAGGTTATGATCCCGGGGTCCTGTGATCGATCCCACATCGGGCTCCCGGCAAGGAGCATGCTTCTCCTTCTGCCTATGTCTCTGCTTCTCTCTCCGTCTCTCTCATGAATAAATAAAACCTTTAAAAAAATTAAAATTAAAATTAGAAAAAACTTTCAACAAACCAGGAATAGAAGGAAATTCCTCAAGGAGATAGCATCCATGAAAAACCTATTCTAGTATCACCCATAAAAATGAAAGACTGAATGTTTACCTCTACATTTGGGAACAAGGGAAAGATGTCTGCTCTCACCATTTTTAATCAACATTTTACTGAGGGTCATGGGCATTGTGATAAGGAAAGAAACAAAAGGCAAGCATATGAAGAAGGGAGAAGTGAATTCATCTTTCTTTGCAGATGGCCTGATCTTACGTGATGAAAATCTTAAGGAATCTACAAGAATAAAAAGCTATTGGAACTCATGAGGGAGTTTAGAATGGTTGCAAGGTAGGAGGTCAGCATTAAAAAATAATAGTAATAAATTGTACTCTATACCGGCAGCAAACAACTGGAGGTAGAGTTTTTAAAATACCATTTACACAAACATGAAATACATAGGGATAAACTTAAACTATGTGAAAGACCAATACACTGAAAACTATAATTTGAAGAATACCCTAATAAATAGAAAGATGTGCTAATATTCACAGTTTGAAAGCTTCAATAGCGTAAGGACAGCCATTCCCCCCCCAAAACTGATCAACAGATTCACACAATTCCAATCATAATCCTAGCAGACTTTTTTGTTTGTAAAAACTGGCAAACCAATTCTAAAACTTATATGAAAATTCAAAGTACCTGGAATAATTGGCACACTCTTAAGAAAGAATACGGTTAGATACTAGCAAGACCTGAGTTCAAGGAATTTAAAGCTACAGTGATCAAGACAATAGTGTGTTACTGGCATGTGGATAGATGAAAAAGTCAAAGAAAAAGAATAGGGAGTCAAAAAAAAAGAATCCTTAAGCTTGCATATAGTGTTTGACCCAGAAGCCATGGCATTTTAATGGTAAGAATATATTCTTTTCAATAAATAGTGCTAGAACAATTGAATATTCACATAGGAAAAATTACACTCAACATTTCCCACACACCATTCACAAAAATTAACTTGAAATGGATTATGGACCCAAATGTAATCACTAAAATTTTAAAACTTCTGGAAAAAAATGTAAGAGAAAATCTTTGCAGCACCAGGTTAGGCAAAGATTTTTTAAGAAAAAAAAAATGAATCATGAAGTATAAAGAAGAAAATGACCAGTTAGTTTCCATCAATATTTAAAACTTCTGCTTTTCAAAGACACCACTGAAAAAGTGGAAAAGTCAAGCCTAGAAAAAATATTTACAACACACATTTCTGATGATGGATTTGCATTCAGAAATATATGAAGAACTTTGCAACTCAATAATAAGCAAAGTAGACAAATTCAAAAAATAAAGGAGGGATGGGGCAAAACATCTGAGCAGACACACTTCACAAAAGAAAATATACAAATGGCCAATAAGTACATGAAAAAAAAATGCTCAAAGGTATTAGTTATAATGGAAATGCAAATTAAGATCACAATGAGACACTACTACACATCCATTAGAATGGCTAAAATTAACATGACAGACAGTGCTAAGTGCTGGCAAGGAAGTAACGGATACTCTCACACATGGTTGGCAACAGGGTAAAATGGTAACAATCAGTCTGAAGAATTATTTGGCCCTTTCCTATAAAGTTAAACGTGCACTTAGCATACAGCTCAACAGTTCCATTCTTAGACATTTACCCAAGAGAAATGAAAACAGGTTCATGCAAAAACCTACACTTGAGTATTCATATTAGCTTTATTTACAAGAGACAAACACCAGAAAGAACCCAAATGGCCACCAGTGGGTAAATGAAACAACACATGGTAATAACAAAGAATGTACCACTGGGATGCCTGGGTGGCTCAGTGGTTGAGAGCATCTACCTTTGGCTCAGGTCATGATCCCAGGGTCCTGGGATCGAGTCCCACATTGGGCTCACTATGGGGAGCCTGCTTCTCCCTCTGCTATGTCTCTGCCTCCCTCTTTGTGTCTCTCATGAATAAATAAATAAAATTTAAAAAAAAAAAGAATGCACTACTGATACATGCCACAGAATGCAATAATTTCTAAAACCTTATCCTAAGTGAGGGAAGCCAAACACTAAAGAGTAAGTCTGTATGATTTTTATTAATACAAATCACTAGCAAAGAATATCTTATCTATAGTGAGAGACAGCAGATCAGAAGTTGCCTAGGGCCAGGAGTGAGTAGAAAGGGGCACAAGGAAATCTCACACAGTGATAGAAACACTCAAACTATGTGAAAGACATGTATATATATGCATATATACATGCATGTATATATAGGCATATACATTTTCAAAACTCATGTTCATTTAATAGATGCATTTTCTAGCATGATAATTGTATCTCAATAAAAGTTTTTTTAAAATAATGTGTAAGAAGAGAAGGACACTTGGTTTGTTGGGGCTTTTACAATAGAATGTACATATTTCCAATAAAAGGGACTTAGGGAGAATTGGAAGATCAGTACAGAAGCCCCAAACTGGTTGAAATTAGTTGAAATTTCAACTCAAAAAGAAGACTTTTAAATAGTTCCCATGAATTTGAACTGATATATAAGATACTACACTCCTTTAACGTCTGCAACAGACTATAGTCCTATCACAAGACAGGTGACATATTCCTAAGAGAAATGGAAGACAGATTTCATAAAGGGACTATTTTCAAAAGTGTGGGCAGAGTGAGAACCAGAAAAGAAATGGTGGAAGGCCCAGAGTCTAACAATAGTGAGGAGCCACTGGCACACGGAGGCCTGATGAGGACGTGTTCCCAAAATCCAGTGAGTTAAACCATGGGAGAGGGATCACCCAACAGGGGCTGTAGACTTCCAGGATAGAGCTCCTGTCAAACCATGGCAGAACACCCTGGCTTCTCTCCTTCTCTTGCCCTCTGGCCTCCTGCTAGTTCCTTCTCTTAGGATACCCATGTAGGCATCATGACATGGAGCCTATCCATTGCTGGTCCTGTTACCTTGGATAAGACATTTCTCCTCATGAACCTTCCTTTTTTTGTTCTCTAATATGGGGGACCATAATCCTTGCCCTTCCTTTCTCATGGGACTTTGGCGAGAATCAAATAAACAAGGGATGGAAAAGTGCTTTATAAAACAAAGTACCCCTCCCCCCCCCAAAAAAAAAGTATCTTTTGCAGTGCCAAGCCCTGAGCTGGGCATAAAACAGTGTGATAAACAGACTTGGCTCACCAAATTCTGAAATGCTACTTGAATCTGATGTTGGATAATCTTGGTTTGCCATCTACAGCCACTTTCTGTCCCCCATCTGCTCTGTTCCAGGAGACTGAATTCAAGGAACTGTATCTTCTGGGCTCCCTTGCTCTCCCACTTCCTTCCAAAAAAAGGAAGGTTCATGAGGACAAATGTCTTATCCAAGGTAACAGGACCAGCAATGGATAGGCTCCATGTCATGATGCCTACATGGGTACCCAAACCACCCATGTAGTGATCAGACCACAAGTGAAGAAATGGGTATCTCTCTAGTCACTCTGGTGACAAGGGAGTTCTGGAGAGTGGACAGAATGATCAAATGTCTGGCCATGCTCCTCCTGTGATGGTCAACATGATTATTCTTAAATATCTATCTGCCTCTTGCTAACACCCTGCACTATGTCCCCTTGCCATGCAAAGCCCACCATGACTTGACTTCTGCTGTTAACTCCAAAGTGTTGTTCCCAAGTGTTGTTCTCCTTCCTAGAGGAAACCTCTAGGAAGGCATAACTCACTCCCTTTTCGTGTTCCATAGACTCCCTACACACGGACAACTTTTACTTTGCCTCTTGACAGTAGCTGCCTTTTAAGACACTAGTATTTCCTTAACCTACTTTTATTAAGAAAAGGGAAATTCAAATAAATGGTTTTTCCAGGTTTAAAAAAACTTTTAGGTATAAATTAAGTATCTTAGTTATTTGAAAAGAAATGCATCTTATCACTCTGGGCTTTGTCAATTGAGGACTAAACATAATATTAGGCCTGTTCAGTGACCGAGGGTAATCATGCATCACACCTGACAGCCAGGGGAATCAGTGACCTGAAGCGTGCCATAGTCCTTGTATGAAATGCCAGAAAATGGCCACTTGCTGAGTTTCCTCTGCTTTTTCCCGGTAGTCCTCTGGCAAGGCCTCTGGATGTGATGCAGCTTGCCTGAGCTGAACCCTGCACCCCCTTCCTCTTCCCACTTTTAATTTTCTGTATCTAATCTGCTATGTCTTGGGAAACCAGATTGCCAAGTTAGAGCTGTTGCTTAAGTAAGAAAAAATAAGTTCTGCACCAAAGCCAGAAAGCACTTTTGCTTTATTCCATGGGCTTTTTGACATTAGCTATGACATCTCTGAGTCTTTCTGTGCCCGTTTCCTGGTTCTCGGGTATTTGTCACATAGCCAATGTGGCCCCAGAAGTGACCTCTGAAAGAGGAAGGTCTTATCAATGTCCTCGTAAATGACTGGGCGTGATCCCCTTGTGCTGGCTCATTAAACTGTTCAGACTCATGTTCACATCTGCTCCCACACCTCAGGGGTGCTCTCCAGAAAGTTGTTTTCTCCCTTTCTGCCTTCTCAGCAAAACTGAATTATTATAGGACAAAAAAAATATGTTGGGGAAGGTGCAATCCTGTCATCCTGCAAGAAGGAGCCACTCATAATCAAGGTCATCCCAGCTCTGAGATTTGCCGGGGCTTACTCTCATTGACCAACCTGAAAAACAGGCAGCTGCGGGTCTGCATTTCCTATCAGGCCAAGGTGTTACAATGAGGATAAATATATGAGCTGCTTCCTCGTTTCATTGTTCCTCCTTGGTCCAAGTCAGTCTGGATGGTTTGCTCCCAAGCATTCCTCACATCAGAGTGTGGGATGACACCGAGCCGCTGGCTTTCAGGACTCAAATAACTTGGGTTCAATGATAGGGATGCTGGGGCACCTGGGTGGCCCAGTCCTTGAAGCATTTGACTCTTGGTTTCAGCTCAGGTCATGCTCTCAGGGTAGTGAGATCGAGCCCTGTGTGCAGCTCTGTGCTCAGTGCAGAATCTGCTAAACATTCTCTCTCTCTCTGCCCCATCCCCCAGGGTCGCTCATTGTCTCTCTCTAAAATAAATGAGTCTTTAAAGTAAATAAATTTTAACAATAAATAAAAGAAACAAAAAAGATAGCCATGCTATGCAACCATTGTGCTTAAATCATACTTTGTCATCTCTTTTATAAAAGATTGACTGCGTTTCTTAAAATTACTAGTGTGCTTTTGCAAAAGGTTTGAGTGCCCTCAGGCAGCCACTAAGGATTCTATAACTACCATCTATCTCTCTCTGTGCCCCTCAAAGGCGGCGCTGGGGCAGACGGAGGCTGTGGGGTCTGGGGAAGAACAGCTCAGATCCGCAGGCTACACAGGTGTTTGTCTTTGGGTGTGTGATGCTACTTGTGGAATTTCTGGAAGGATGCAATCAGATATATATGCACAGATGTTCATCATAGAATTACAGACATATACTGGCAAAAAACTGGAAAGAGTTCAAAGAGCCAACAGTAATCAAGCAATGTGTGTCGCATTCATATAGTAGGTAACTAGGCAGCCATTAAAATTTATGTTTTCAAGGAATATTTACTGTCATGAGAAAATGCTCATAACATAATATTATGTGGTATATTATACACTACAGAATATAATATATACATACACATATTTATATTCAAGAAACTAATACATATGTATTTGGGAAAATATAGTATATGCACACACAAATATGCACACATGCACACACAGTATTCCTTCAATTCTGGATGGTAGCAATTTATGACTCACCAGCCAAATTAACATCAAGTGTTGAAAAGCACTATAATATTAATAATAATGTAATATTGGTTGTAAAATGGGTCCCGGTTTAAGAAGCATTAAAATGTAGGGGGAAATCCATCTTTGCTAGAAAAGAGAAGCCACAGGATTTCAAGTCTAGAAAAATAATGTATTTAAGCGTGTGTTAGACAATAATATAATGAAACATTTCAAAATGATGCTTGTCTCTGGACTGCTTCTAGTTTCTAAATGGATACTATCTCTTCCATCGAGATGCTCAGAGCCTGGCAGAGGAAGACAGATGTATGAGCCAGTGTTAGGAAGGATCGCGCATATGAATGTCTGCAAAGTTCAAGGAGTTCACACCAGTCAATTCTATGGGAAGTGGCGAGGTGTCAAGGAAGTGTTCATCCATGGTGATGCCCAAGTTGAGTCTTCAAAGGAGAGCAGAGGTAGATGGACAGCCAATTGAGGGAAGGGCACCACGCATGAAGGGAACAGCATGAACAAAGGCATGGCTCTTTCTAGGAACCACAAACCCTCTAGGGTTTGTCCACTATCCACAAGGAATACCCATATGGGTGATTAACTTTTGCAGGACTGGAAATATTTTATTCTCTACCATACAAAGATATTTCAAGATGTAGGTGCCATAGGACATAAAATAGCTAGAACAGTTCACAGCACAAAGCAGGCGCCTCAAAAAGCCCTGTGAAGTGAATGAAGGAATGAATGAGTAAATAAATAAATAAATAAATAAATAAATAAATAAATAAATAAATAAAATTCAGGATTCAGCTTTTTCAGCCAGCCATCATCTTTATGCCCTTCCTTCATCTTCTGTTTTTAAGAAAAATCTTTCCTCAGTGGGGTTATCACCAGTTACTCAACTTCAATGTCAGTGAGTTAGATTCGAATGCCTAAGAGACTCTTAAAACTTAGGAACAAGAAACGAAGAGCTGAATTTTTATTTCATCTATTTACCAGTCTTGTGACCTCAGACAAATGGCTTGAATTTTCTGAATCCACGGGCGTTTTCTCATCTGTAAAATAGACATAATATCCCACCCCCACCCCGATCTTACAGAATTGAGAGGCTCATATTAGTTAATAAGTGTTAAAGCTATTGTGTAACATCTACAATTCTATACAGCTACAAGAGATTATCACTTTATAAATCATGAGAAAACTAAAAAGAATCAATAATTTGCCCAAGGGCATGGGAAATGGCAAAATGAGACTCTTGATCCAGTTCCTCATCTCTGTCTCTATTAACCACACTCTCATCTGGAGCCCTCTGTTGGGGTGGAAAGGAGGGGAAAGAGCAGACAGGTCTGCGCACAGGAGGGGTTCCAAATCTCACTGTTTTGCCTTGATCTCATAATTTTGCCCTCATCCATCCTCCTCTCCGGTTGACTTCTTAGGGAGCCATGCAGCCAATGGGGCACAAAGCTATGCATAAGTGTTATTTCTTCTGCTGGATAACAGCTGTCAGGCCCGTGTGTGGGAATAACAGCCAGGCCAGGCTTGGGAGGCCAAATCCAATGCAGGTTTGCATAGCCCATCCACCCTTGGCTATTAGTCACTCTTCCTTCACAGGCCAGGATGTAAGCATTCATCTTTTTGGGTTCTTCAACAATTAGTGCCCAGGACTCTTCTCAGGCCATATATCATGGCACTGGAGGCAGGAGGTGCAGACAAAAGTCATCACTTGTGTTGATGTGGTGTGAAGAGGATGATTAATGGAAGTCACACACGGCCGCCCAGCTTCTGACTTACCTAAGCTCACTAAAGTCGCTGACTTGGCTGTTTCTCATGGGCCATCTTTCCCACCCCTTCCCCCACCACTGCTTCCAATAATGGCTCCAGCTTTGGGAGTCTTATTTTGAAAGGAAGGGAGGGAAAACACTCTTTGTTGTCACTGAAATCACACCAGTGTCTCTGACAAATCTGCATGCTCGACTTTCAATTCTCTGATCGCTGCTGCTTTTCTTGAATTTGAATGCTATTTGTTCATTTAACAAATATTTGTGAGTGCCTGCCTTAGGTGCTTGGGATACTTCAGTAAGTGAAACGGACAAAATAGCTCTTGTCCTAGTGAAGCTGACTTTCCTGTAACAGAAGATAGGTATTGATAAGCAAACTGTAAAGTGTGCTGGAGGTAGTAAGTGCTATGAGGGGGGCAGAGCAGAGAATGGGAGAAAGTACTAGGGTAAGGGGTCAGCTGCGATTTCAATTTTAATTTTAATTTTAATAATTTTAATTTTAATCAGAGCAAAGTAAGCCTTAATGATAACATGATGTTTGAGCAAAACTTGAAGGAAGTAAGAGGGCCAGCCAACCAGATATCTGAGAGAAGGTGCGCTATGGAGTAGGAACACCCACTGCAAAAGCCCAAAGGTGGAAGTATGTCTGAATTTCTTGCACACCAGCAATGAAGCTAGTGAGTCTGGGGCAGCATGGGTGAGGGGTAGAGGGAGCAGGGGTGAGATTAGAAGGGAAAGAGGGGGGTGGGTCACATGGGGTCTTTAGGACACTATGAGAATACTAGCTTTTTCTTAGTATGAGATAGGAAGTCACTGGAAGGTTTTGGTCTAATTTATGCTGTAAATGAGTCACTCTGGCTATCATTTGAGAATAGACAATGGATTATGAAAGGAGAAGCAGGGAGCCCACTCCAGATGGGAAATGACGATACTCTGACCTGACTGTTAACAGTAAAGAGCTGAACAATGACCAAATCCTCAATACACCATATCTTGTCGAGTTTAAAATGCCAGTTTGTGGGACGCATTCCTCATTTGGACATATTAAAGGTGACATAATCTGTATCTTGGTATTCAGGAAACACAGTATTTTTAAGTTGAACTGGAGGGTTTCTGGCAGATTTGAAGTGGGGATGAGAGAAAGAGGAGTCAAAGATGTCTCCAAGGTGTATGGCCTGAACAACTGGAAGGCTGCCCTCAGCTGAGATGATGATGAGAATGAGCACAGGAGGGGCCAGTTGGGAGGGCTGGCTCAGGTGCAGATCAGAACAGTTTGGGACATGCTGAGATTAGGTATCTATTAAAAATACTGGGACGGGGATCCCTGGGTGGCGCAGCGGTTTGGCGCCTGCCTTTGGCCCAGGGCGCGATCCTGGAGACCCGGGATCGAATCCCACATCGGGCTCCTGGTGCATGGAGCCTGCTTCTCCCTCCGCCTGTGTCTCTGCCTCTCTCTCTCTCTCTGTGACTATCATAAATAATAAATAAATAAATAAAAATTAAAAAAAAAAAATACTGGGACGCCTTGGTGGCTCAGCAGTTGAGCGTCTGCCTTCAGCTCAGGGTATGATCCCAGGGTCCTGGGATCGAGTCCCACACCAAGCTTCCCACAGGGAGCCTGCTCCTCCCTCTGCCTGTGTCTCTGCCTCTGTGTGTGTGTGTGTGTGTGTCTTTCATGAATAAATAAATAAGATCTTAAAAAAATGCAAGTGAAAATACCCTGTAGGCAATTGATTATGAGTTCAAAAGAAATTCAGACCAGAGACAGAAATGTGAGCATCACAGGACATTAATAATAATTGAAAGCACCCGTGGGTGGCTCAGTTGGTTAAGCATCCAACTCTTGATTTCGGCTCAGGTCATGATCTCAATGCCGTGAGATAGAGCCTTTCAGTGCCATGCTCAGTGGAGCATCTGCTTGAGATTCTCTTCCTCTACCCCTCTCTCTGCTTGCACTCACGTATGCTCTCTCTCTCTCTCTCTCTAAATAATAAATAAATAAAATCTTTAAAATAATGATTGAAGCCAAAAGACCAAATGAGGTCACCAAAGGACAGAGTGTAGTTAGGGAAAAGGGAGCCTGGGTATGGGGCCCAGGGTCTTCCAACTGAAGAGGAAAAAAGAAACCAGCAAGGGACAGCGAGGTGAAGTAAACATGTGAGAAAAGAAGAAATAACAGAAATAATTGATAACGGCCTCAAGTTCTGCATTGGTGTGGAAAGGAGGGAAAATTAACCTCTATAAATGCTTCCAAAATAGATATAACAAAAATGGTTCATTTCTCTGCTCAGTCAATGAGAGGTGAGCGGCCAGCAGTGGGAAGGGCCAAAGTGAAGAGATGCTAACATGTGAAAAGAAGAGGAGACCACGTCGATTTTTATACTTTTCATTCATTGTATTTCTTCTGAAGCCACCTTGCTCGAGGAAAGGTTTAGGGTGGTTTGTCAGTTTGCATTGAGAATTTTTAACATTATAAAGCAATTTCACCTCCCATCCCAGTGTTCTCCCATCACTTACTCAGCACATGCTGCCCCCATTCATTCATTGACCCGTTCATGCCACAATACTTATTGACAACACTGTGAGCCCGTGTTCCGAGCGCTGGGTCTGATGGCTGACTTGAAGCCACCCGATTCCAACCTCCTTTTCTACCTTGAAGCCAATCCAGACACGAGACTAATAAGCACTCCATAAGCTAATTTCCTCGACACTCACAAAACTCTGTACTTCAATTCACAAAATGCAGAGAAGAAACTGAGGACACAGAAGCCCTGGGTAGCCCGACCAACAAGCACCAAAAGCTCCCGTGCTAAATCAGGTCTGCACAGTCACTGACCTCATTTATCCTTCCTGAGCTACCTCAGGGGAAAGTAGGAAGTCGCCAACAGTAGTGACAGCCAACGTGTGCGGTGCCTTTCATGTTTAAAATCAATTTTCCTATCTTGCATGTAAGTTAAACGCTATGGCAGTGTTGAGAGGGGAGTACAGTTGGCATCCTGCCTTGGATGAGGAAGCAAAGGCTCCAGGGAGGTGGTTTCCCCAGGGGGCATAGCTAGGAGGGGGCTCAGCTGGAACTCAAGCCTCAGTCTTCAGATGATTTGTAGCCAGCGGTGGGTTGGGTGCTGGGGGGAAGCTACAAACAGATAAACGGTAAAGGGCCTGCCTCAAAACAAGAACTAGACAAGTGAGGGAGCCAGGAAACAGCTGGGAGGAGACAAGGCTCTGAGGAGTGCCAGGGAGCAGGCACTTGGGGACAGATAGGGAGGAGCATGGCACGTCCCTAAGTAGGTTTTCAGGGGGAGCCCAAACCACGTACTGCTGTCAAGAAAGCAGCCAAAGAAACCTCAGCACCTATGCGGCAGGCCCAGCAGAGGGAAGCCAACAGTCCTGGCTATTAGGCCCACCAGCTGTCCCGGCCTGCCCGGGACCTGGGTGATTTCTGGGACGTGGGACTTTCAAGTCTCAAAAGCAGGAAAATCCCGGGCAAACCAGGACAAGATGGGCACTATGGTTAGCATTCCAGCCTTGCTGCTTTCTGGCCATATGAACCTGGGGCGAATTACTTCCCCTCTTCTGATCTTCTTCCTCTCCTCTAAAGTGGGTGTAAGAATGGGACCCCGGCAGGTTTATCAGGAGATTTTAGTGAGATAAGCGAAAAACCTCTCACATACCATCTGGCACTCGGAAGGCATTCCGCTAATGACCGCTATTATTATTACTGTGAAGTTATGAAAATGAGATGTTCAGCTGCACTTTTCTCGCCATTCCTGAAGCTGAAACGCAGTCATCAGGGTCCTCCCAGAAACAGCTCTCCTAGGAGCTGGGTTTCGAGCCAGCTGTTACGGATCTTCATAAGCACCGGAAACGTGGAGACGCTGAGGCAGCACTATCCCCAGAGCAAGTGAACCCCAGCTGTGGGCTCCTTGGTCCCCTGGCTGCTCCTTGAAAGTTTCTGTAACTCCCAAGATAAGGCCTATCCTAGATAAGCTTCCCCACTGGAAAAGTTCAGCACACCAGGTTGACCCTGGGAATAACAACAGAGAAGCCAACTGAGTTTCCCGGTGACGGCCCCACATACCAGGAGCTCAGGGCTCTCAGGCTGCCCCTGTTCGCCCCAGACTGTGGTCCCTCCTCTGCCCACCCAGCACATTCCCGCGAGGACTAAACGGGGTCCTTGGCTAGTCTGGTACCATCACAGTCACTAACTCCCGGCACACAAGTTCTAGGTGTGCCCTCTACGAAAATCGTTTTAATTTCTGGGAGCATTAACCCACAGCTCTGCCATGAACAGAAAACTCATGCCCTGTACAGAAAGCCATTCCCTCTCCCTCTCTAGGTAGAAGTCCTTGCTCTGAAGACCTGCATTCCACTGTAGGCCCTTTGTTCTTTGGGCCTCAACTGCTGTCATGATTATCGCATTGAGTAACGTGAAGATCTATCTGAGCCCCAGCACAGCTCTCGGAAGACAGGCGATGACTGCATGCTTCATCCGCGGAGATGGAATGTAGCATAGCAGTTGAGAACACCACTGCCCAAGTGCTAAATGGAAACAGGGCTTCCTATCAGGGTGAGAAAAATGTTCTAAAATGGACTGTGGCGGTGTTTCCTCATCTTCGCCAAGTATACTAAAAACCACTCAACTGTATAGCTTAGGTGGGAGAATTGTAGCGTCTGTCAACTCTGTCGCCACGGAGGTGTTTTGGAAAAGACAGCAAGGCCACTGCCTGCCTCTGTGTCCCAGCCTCACCGCTTACCCGGTGATTGGGAGTAAGTTTCGTGATTTCCCTGTGTCTCAGCTTCTTCACCTCTAAACTCGGTTCAAGCAAAAACCTACACCAAGGGGTTGTTAGGAAGAACCAAAGTGGCGATTATTTTTATTTTTGACAATCATTTTTCAAGTAACTAGAATGGCACCTAGAACACCTAAAGCTGTATGTATGGTAGGTAGTAAGGGTAGTTGCTTTTCATCTCTGTGACGCTAGAACACGGTTCGGTGCCTGACACAGGGTAAAGGAATGATGATTTATTACCTGCGTATCCCCCAAGTTCCCACAGGAAAATCCAGATGTGGGACACGCTAGCCCATGTGCCTCCAGCAACAGAAAGAAGAGTGGACTTAGGAGTTGAATGACTTGAGTTTGAGTTTCTGATCACCTCCTTAGAGCAGGATGCCTTTGAACAAATCTCTTTCCCGTTTACCCTGAGACTCGCCTCCCTCATATGACAAATGAAGCTGAAAATTGTTTTTATTAACTTCAAAGTGTTGCTTCGAAGATGAAATCAGCTCGCATATATGAATGCCCTTTAAAACTATAAGGTAATGTACAAATTTAAGTCCCCCCCCCCCACAGAAATGGGTTTTGCCTTAAAAAGACCCATGTTTCTCTCTTACCACTAAAGTCTAATTATGCTCTCCTGTGCTCCCTTACTCATGCAACACTGTTAGGAACATGGACAAATATCAGACCCAAGGGTGGTCTGATGTCACTGGGCTCTGAGCACCAGCGTGGTCCTATTGTACCGAGCTCTGGTTGGGCTGGAAACTCCAAAGAAATACTATTCCTTTAAATTTTGCCCCTTTGTGGCTCACAAATGAATCCATTTGGAGGGCAGCAGCTGTTGGGCTCAGCAGTAGAGCAGCATTCCCGGCCTTGCCAGGGTGGGAGGCTGTAATCAGGTGGGCCAAAAGCTCTAAAATTCCAATTCAAAAGTCTCTACTGCCATCTACTGGCCCTTGGGGGATTCCACTGGCAAAAAGCCAAGAAAGGACTTGCGGGGTGGATGAGGAAGGAAGCCTTAGGAGATTTCTATATGCAGGATGGAAGGGACCTTACAGACCAATTAGTCCACCACCCCCTCCATCATCCAAATGGGGAAACTGGCACCAAGAGGTACAGGGGCTTGACCAAGATCAGGTTCTAGCCCAGAGCAGGCCATAGCTCCTAGATCCAGATCTTAGCTCTGCCCCATGCTATACCATTTCTATCCGAAAATATGAATGATCAGCAAGGCTGGCTTGGGGAAAACAGTTTCTGCAAGGCACCCCCTTCCTCTCCATCATCATCCCACCTTCTTCCTTTTGCACCAACAGCCCCAGACTAGACCTGCACTGACATTTTCTTCCCCATCTAGAACCCAGATGATTCACCCTGTCCAGAAATCCTTTTCAGGGATAAAACGTTAAGTCACGCACTTGAAGGCACTTGCTTATATTTTTAAGGACACAGAGCCCAGGGCAGATCCTGTATGGTAGACATTCAACACACCCATATTGGAGACAAGGAGACTAAGACTTGGGGACATCAAAGAATGTGCTGTGGCAGTAGTTCCCAAGGAGCCCAACTTTAGGACCACCTGGGCACTGGTGACAACCTCCAAAGCCGAGGACATACCCCAAACCCGTTAAACCAGAATCTGCAAGGGCAGGAGCCAGGCAGCAGGAGTTGTGAAGACAAAACTCCCACCTTCCAGGTGATTCCAAAATACAGACAGGTTTGGAAGCTGCTGACTTACATTCATTCAATTAGTAGGTGAGACAGTAGTACCCCAGGCCTTTCCATGCGGGCCCCGAATAACAGTATCACCCACATTTCAATGGTTTGCCTTATACTTTAAAGACTTGCCAATTCCACGCTCTAACTATATTATTAATAATTATAAGTGACCCCTTTTTTACTTAAATCAATACGCTTTTAAGGGAACACTGTTACTTTCAGAGATGGAAAAGCAGGATCACTTGCCACAGAATAAAACTCAACCATAAAATTAAATACACTTAAGTAGAAAAATTAAAATAAAAATGTACAATCGTTGGGATCCCTGGGTGGCTCATTGGTTTAGTGCCTGCCTTCAGCCCAGGTCGTGATCCCAGGGTCCTGGGATCGAGTCCCACATCAGGCTCCCTGCAGGGAGCCTGCTTCTCCCTCTGCCTGTGTCTCTGCCTCTCTCTGTGTCTCTCATGAATAAATAAATAAAATCTTTTTTTTAATGTACAATCGTATATGAAATAAAGTTATTTCATTTCTCAGCTTTGGAGCTCTTGCTCCCTGAGAGCAAAGAAAGTACTTCTCTCTGCTCCTGACAGGACTGAGAGAAATGCAGCAAAAATACACCTTGGAGCAGTGTTGGACCTGCGTGTTCAACGGGCGCCACTATACGTGTCTGCCATCTATGCCCTCTGTCCTTCTGTCTCTTGCCAGCCACGCTCCGGAGCTTGGGGAGAACTCCCGTCAGGATCTTCAGTGTCGTAAGTCCCGGGCCCAGGGCCTGTGGGTTCTCAGCCAGACTGCAATAGCATCCCGCCCAGGGTCTTATCCAACAGCTGGGTCACCCTCACGCATTACCAAGAGCAACAGACGTTCTTTTCGCATTGCTCTAGCCCCTTTTCGATCGGCTGGCCCACCTGTTGGAGTGGAATTGTCAGCTCCTTGTCCCCTAGGCTGCAGACCAACTCCACGACCCACATTTCCTGCAGGTGAGTGTCATCGTGCTGCTTGCTCAGAGCACAGCTGTTTGGCAAAGGCAAGCAGCAGATGTGAAGCCCGGGCCCCCACTGCGCTTGGCAGCGGCATCCTCCATCCCACTGACCCACAGCAGCTGAGAGCAGCTGTCTTCATTGAACAAAAAGAGGGTTAATTAGCAATTACTGCGGATGACACAATTTGTGTCTGTTTTGAAAATATTTGGGTATCAGTCTTATTCAACAACCACCTGGAAACATACCGGTTGTCCAATTTTTTCCTGTTCAAATAAAATCATCACCTGTACACCCTGAAAGGCAGAAACTTCTTAAAACTACCACATCAACATATGGTCAATTTACATACTTAAGGAAAAGCAGAAAAGCAAAAAGAAGCAAAAAGCACTGGTGGTCCCACCACCAATACAAAAATGGTTTTTAACCCACATGATAATCCTTCTCTCTTCATCCTATAACTTATTTCACATTCTTGTACAAAAATAAGTACATGCAAAACACCCCCTTTTGTATCATTTGTTTCCCATAGTAACATATCACAACCACTCCATCATTCAACGTTCCTGTGTGACATCATGGTAATGAATCCTAAAACTTCATTACAAATGAGTAAGGTAACATGAAGAGAGCAAGAGAAGTAATGTAGTGAGTATCCTAAATATTAGGTATACACCCATTTTAAAGATGCAAAAACAAAGTGAGTGGCCAGTTGATGGTGGAGCAGAGATGCCCATCAAGCTCCTTTCCAACCGAAACGCCTACATAGCCCTGTTGACTTTGCATGCCTAAGACTCACCTTGAATATCTGAATTTTTAACATTAGTGCATTTGATTATAAGCTGAACTCCAAATAAGAACCCCAAAGGAGCTTCGTGAGGCGGCTGATAACCATTATCCAGAAGAACAAGTTGAGTGGGATTTTGCCTCTGATGGAGACAGCTAGGGTCAGATATGGTTTCTTGTTCTGTCAACAACTGTACGTGTCAAGACTGGAAAAGAATCCTGGACGAGATATCAAGAGATCTGAGTTTTGTTCTCACCTCCTCCGTTCACCCGCCAAAGAGTCATGGCCAAGCCAAGACACTCAATTTATCTGGACTTCAGTTTCCTCAACTACGTGCTGGGGTAACACAATCTGCCCTGCCAAGCTCAGAAGATTCTAAACAACAAATGAAACAATGAGGCACTATGCAAACATAAGAGATCCTTAACAAATGCCTTTATGGATCTATCAACAGAGAATTTATTTAACACTAGAAAATACATCAAAGAATTTTAAATAAGGAAGGAAATTCTGAAGCCAACTAATTTTAGAAATAAGGGAACTGACATCCTGAGAAGTTAGGAGGTTGGCTCAGAGTTTCACAGTGAGTTAGGAGCCCAGCTAGCCCAGAAGCCAATGTTGGGATTCCCACCAGGCCCATCTTCCTTTTATAAGGCCGCCCCTGGGGCCGATGAACATCCCCAACATGCTCACAAATCTGAGTGGAAGGCAATTCAGCTCATTTCTGTTTCCTGTGGTTCAATAAAAATGAACGTTTCCACACACGGTGACCTCTTCAGCCAATGATGTCCAGCACTGATATGTTTTACCTAAATTTAACTTCTTTCCATGTTGAAGGTTGTAGATTTCTTGCCTAGACAGATCTGCCTGAAAAGAGCAGGGAATGACCTAAGGACACTTGGAGCTTGAGTTTTGCACATGCTGGGAGCTCTTGTACCAGAAGCCAGACACAGGCTTCTCCTGAATGGGACCTGAAGTCGTTTGGTCAACTGATCGCATCCCAAGCATCTGGAGAGCTGCCAGTGCCGGGAGAATTGGTTACAGAGTCACAGAGCGGTACGGCCCCATCACATGAAAGTCACTTCCAGCTTGGAACGGATTGCAAATTCCTGCCTTCTGAGTGGTGTTTCAGATGACTGAGGGCTGGCGTGTCTGTGGGCAGTCACCAAAGCAGCAAAAGGAAGTCAGGGGGAGCAAGAGGCATCCAACACCCTGCCCTAGACCCAGGATCACAGAAAACAGGACTTTGGGGGCTCCATTAAGCCTTGCCTTAACTGAAGGTTTTTGATCAAAAAAATATCAAGTTTCAATTTGCCTTCATTTTGAAACACAGAAAGCCATCTGTCATCTAATAACACAGAGGCTCTCCTGCCCCAACTTGGAGCTTTTCCAAACTGTCTGCACTGCACAGACGAGGATGACCGGCTTTCACACATACGTGTCAGGGCCTCTCAATGCTTACTGTGTGCCAAGCACGGTGCTAAGTGATTCACATGCCCTGACTCATCTAAGCCTCACACTTACCCTCAGGAGGGAGGCATCAGTATCACTATTACAGCCAAGGAGCCTGGGACAGTTAAGGAACTTGTACAAGGTCAACAAATGGTAACCGACAAGGGAGGAACTTAACCCGGTCCGTCTGGCTCCCAAGCTCTAAATAAGTTGCATAGATAAGAGGCCTCGTGTCCCTCCACCAGGCAGAAAGAACCCCCAAATCAAGAGAAGAGCACCAAGGATATGGCCTCTGTCTGGCCGATGCCAGGACTATCTCAATTCCCAACCACCCACTACAAAGTTCCATGGTCTTCTGGAAAGTTTTCCTTACGTCAAAACGTTCCGTCACCATTCATTCCTGCCTCTGCTCACCACAGTCCTCCCAGAGCTCCAACTGCCCCTGAGAAGTCGGCCTTAGGCCCTGTTCCCATGAAACAGATCCCCTGTCCTCACAAAGGGATTTCTGTCTGACCTCCATCCTTCTGATCATAGCTTAAGCAGAATGCTTCTTGCTCTCATCTACATGAAAGAGCATGATTGTCCTCAATTTCATGTTGCCCCCACAGTTACAGTACGTGCTTACATCTGCTGGTGTAAAACATGATTAAATTTTTTCCCAGAACCCCAGGGCTAGAAGGGGCTTGGAATTTTTATCTTGTACTTCCTCCTGCCTTCAGACAGGACCCTACCCACCCCCCCACACACACACACCCCCACCTAAATCAACAAAACATAGAAACACCCAGTGAGATCTGTACGAACGCTGAGTATTACTAACGCCACCTGACATACTCGGAAAGCAAGGCAGAGTGACCCATCTGAGGTCCCTCAAGTAGACTGGGTAAGGCCAGACATCGGGCCTTTAGGGGCAAGCTCTGGTCCCACATAGCCTTTCCCATAGCATCTAGGTACTCCCACTCACTACGCCACTATAGACACGATGAAGGTACATGGACATAGGAGCACAGCATCTTCTCACGGGCATTCGGTTTCATTTACCCGGCATTTCCGGCACCGTGCTAGGAATACAGAGGAAGATACATCAGTTTGCCACCCCCCAGAAGCTCAGGCCGAGGCCTCAGAATCAATAACCACCTCCATAACAGACTGACTTTGAGCACCCTCTGTGGGGGCCTATGAGCTGGGTTGCTGGGGCCAGTCCTACAACTGCCTGGTCCCTTCCCTGAGGTTCCACAAGGCTCTATAATCCATGGACTGTGAAACAGGCCTCAGGGGGAGTCCTCCCCAGATCTTGTCACCCACCAGTTGAGCAGCTGTGGGCAAATGACCTCCATGGATTGAAGCCCGGTTTTCTCAAATCTAAAAGCAATGTTAATAACACCTTGTAGTATGTTGAGCGGCGGCCCCCCAAATTATGTCCAAATTGTAACCTCTAGAACCTATCAATGCGACCTTAGTTGAGAAAGGAGCCTTCACGGATGTAATGAAGTTAAGGATCTTGAGCTCGCCCTAAATCCAGCAACAAGGATCTTTGTGAGAGATACCAGGAAGGAAGAAGACACAGGGGAAAGGGAAGAAGTCTGTCTGAAGACAAAGGCAGAGACGGGATTATAGAGTCACAAGCCAAGAGATGCTTGAGCACCTGCAAGAGGCAAAGGAGGATTCTCTCCCAGAGCCTTTGGAGAGAGTGTGGCCCTGCTGGGACCTTAATTTAGGTTCTGGCTTCCAGAATTGTGAGGAAATAAATTTCCAGAGTTTTTTTCAAGCCACTAAATTTGTGATAATTTGTTAAGGCAGCCCCCGAAGAAACCCACCTATTTCCTGGGCTGCTAGGCATGGAAACTATCCTATCCTGGAGTAAGCCCTTCATTGATTATTGGTGTTATTCATGGCCTGACTGTGCTCGGACTCAACTCAAGTCCAAGCCCATTTTGCCCACTCCTCCTGGAGATTGTCACCTTACCAAAGATCCAGAATAAAGGTTTTCATGTTTTCATTCAGGGTTGCTGCTTTGTTGTTATTTGCCTCTTTCCCGTGGACATTGTTCAAAATCATACCCCCAAATTTTCATTCAAATGAATATGAATGGGACCCAAAGAACGTATTTTAAAATACATTCTACAACATGTTGCTACTAATATAAAATGATAATGTTACTACAACATCTTATCGCATATGTTTCTAAGACAAAAAGTGACTGATACTCCACCAGGATATATCCACTCCAGGATGCTGGCCAGCATCCTTGCTAATCAGTTTGTGATTGGATCATACTGGTAACTATTCCTACCCTTGACCCCGTCCAGAGGCAATGCTCTTCTGTCTCCATGGAACAAGGGGCGAATCACCACAGTGGCCTTGTAGACCTAGAACAGATAGTTGAGATTAACCAGTCCAGGGGGTTCAGGCTATGTTTGGGGAAGCCAAGTTTGCATAGATGAGCCTTGGGGAATGCATGTGGGAGCAGAGAATGACAGAAGAGAGCCAGGCAGGACCCTAGGAGTCCCATCTCCTTCACACGGAGCTTCTCTTTTTATTTCTTTTATAAACTTGGGATATGCATGTGATTCCTTTTTGGAAAAAAAAAAGTGTAAAGCACTTTGGTGTTAAAAATAAAAAACAAAACAATGCTTAAACTACTGATATGACATATTTACTTTGCAGGCAGACTGAGGTCCCCAGAGCTTGAATGGCATGCTCAGGGTCACTCAGTGAGGGACTGAGAGCCAGGACCAGAAGGCTGGACTCTGAACTCTATCCAGGCACCGTCTGCTCCAGAGGCCACAGCCACAGCCACAGCCACCTATCCCCACTGTGAGGCCCTGAGCACTGCCACTGCTGGCCTCAGGGCTCCTCTCCAGGTGCCAGAGCCCCACCTCTCAGGAGGTCCGTGCCTGGGACAGGAGGGGATGCCCAGGCAGTGCTGGTAGCCCCTGCTCTGGAGGTGAGCTTAGTCTCCACCTGTGCCCGGGAAGTTCCGGTCTCTAGGCCACTGCTACTGGACATAGTGTCACTCACTGCCTGTGAAATCTTCCTCTCCACTGTACCTTTCTCCTTCTTTAGAGCTGACACCCAGGCCTTGTCTCAGGTAAGGCAATGTCCAGTACACAGGACCATTGAAATGTTTCTTTGAACACAATTGCAAGGCTCCTGTTTTCACAGAGAAGAAAACAAAGAGGAGAACCCACCCAACAATTACTGAGTTGGTTCTGAGAATGAGCTCTTATCTGCTCTGCCCCAGGGGGTCTGGACCCAGGGACTGCTGTTGGCCTCCCACCTGGCCAATGGGACAACCAGGAAAAGTCCAACCAGGGAGAAAGAGCTACCACACAAAAACAAAGATGAAAAAAAAAAAAACCAAACATTAGCAAGAGAGCTATGGCCTCAAAGCCCCAGGCCACTCCCAGTTGCTGTACCGAAGTGAAAAGATGATGAAGCAGTAGTAGCTATAAGCCCCGCACGAGGCTTCTGGCATGGAGGGGCTCTCAATAAACTGTAGTCAAGTTAGAAATGTTTGTGCAGCATCTTCCCTCAAGGGACACCCAGTGCAGGAGCAGGGTTCTAGGTGTATTTGCAAGCTAAATGGCAAGAAGAGTCCAATAATAGTCCAAGTAGAAAAAAAAAATTTAGGGTGACACAAAGTACTGCATGGTCAGTGAGTCACCAGATAAACGGTGGAATCGATAATTACAAAAGAGCTCAGAGGAGATGTCCAGGCAACCAGGATTAGTAAGATTTGGCTTCATAACATCTCTCATTCCTTAAGTACCTACTTGGACAACTCCACAAGGCCTGCCTGACCATCTCCACTCCGCAGAGGGAGAGCTAGATGCCAGAGTGGCCAGGTGGCCCCCACAGTAACTCAGTTGTGGAACTAGAGTGGGAATGAGGACCCACCTGGGCCCCACCATCTCCTGAGTATGCTCCACTAGGGACAGCAAGGATAATGTGGGGTGCAAGCAAAAGGGGGGAGACATCATTCCAGACAGGAGTCTGAAGAATCTGAGTTCAGAGGTGAGAAAGTCAAAAGCACACTAGAAGCCATTAACAGAGAGATTTAGCTAGAATGGAGATTTCTAGAATGGGTAATAGCAATTGAGGACTCACTACACTTGGTGAAATTCTAAGACTATATATGCATCATCTCATTTGACCTCCACAATAACCCTGTGAGGTGTGGAGTATAATCATTCCCAATGTAGGGATGAGAATGTAGTGGCACAGTGGCACATTCTAGATTGAAAGTCCATGTTTTAATCACACGTAATACTTGAAAGGGTTTGCTGTGGACAAGCTGAAAAGGCTGAATTTGGTGTGGGTACTGCCTTGAACGGCAGGTGCATTCAGCGCTTCTGCAGAAAAAAAAAATGAAATTGCAATGAAATAATTGTCCATATAAAAACAAAGTGAGAACAGAGAACATCTCCTCAAGAACAAAGGCCAGGCAGGAAAGGGGCAGCAGCATCCCTGCCCCTTGGGGTCCTCTGCATCTTCCCCCTGCATTGTCCTCATGTGATGAAAGCAGAAAGGATCCTTTTGCCACGAGGAGGAGGGTAGGTGTGAAGGAGGACCAGTGGGAGGCCAGAGCCCGAAGCACAGCATGAAGTGAGCAGGAGGTCCAGGGAGATGGGAAAAGTGGAGGTGGACACAACAACAATATGGAGAAGAAAGAATAAAACAGAATTGAGGAAGAAGGGGAGAAAATACTTGTTGCCCCCTGTGGCCAGTTTAACCTACACTGGACCCATGTTCTCACCCAAGAAACAGGCTCGCTGTCCCCGCAAGAGGAATGATCCAGAATGTCTAACGCTGCCCCTGCACCAGAGAGGCAAGGGCAGCCTGTGTTTGTGCCGGGCACCTTCTGAATGGCTCTGGGAAAGGATTCACTAGGGCGGGAGGAGGTCCGTCCAGCAACTCACAACAAGGAGAAAGACCCAGAGCCCGGCCTCAAGCACCTCCAGATTTCCCCGTGTAGAAAGCCACACGAGGTTCTCCTGGCATCCCTGAGGGGCATTTCCCATTACAAGATTTCATACATATTACCTTTCTAGATTCTGCTAGAATGATGGGCTTCTACAGGTCTGTTCTCTGCAGGCACTGTGCTAGGAGCTCCCCGGAGCTGCCCCCAGGCCATGGTTTTTCTTCCCCCCATGTCACAGATGAAGAATGGAGCTCCGGTGTGATTCAACGAATTCTCATGGTCACACGACTAATAGGGAAGAAGAAGATCATGATAGGACACCGTCCTCCCCCATTCACCAGGACAGGAGGGGCACCCAGTCTCACCATTTCCCAGCTGAGGAAGTCCAGGCACCAAAACACCGTGCGGGTAAAAGCCGGGTGCAGCTGGAATCCCCAGCTCACGAGCTCTGGGTCAATGTTAGTTTTGCCTCTTACTGTTTTGAGTACGCTTGTTGTTCCCCCTCATAAGATGGCAAGTTCCACAAAGAAAAGGGGACCTTTCGGTCCTGACATCCTCACAGCGCCCAACACCAAGGATGGCCCCTGAAGACACGAAGCATGGATCGCTGGCTTGTTGGATGAATGGACTGTTGAGTCATGTCTTTAGTGCCAACAGTTCACTTCTTCGATCACCCTTCCTGCTGCCTCTAGAGGTACAGTGCAAAAGCATTTGTCTCCCTCAACTAATGCAATCCTTCTCCTGCTTAGGGCACAGCTAGCTGAGAGGCCATCTTCCCCATGGAGGCTTCCTATCCTCACCACGATAACCCCCCTCTAAACCTCCATGCCGCTCTGTTCCACACCTGTGGGTGTCTGCTCCACTCCAGAGTCCATTCCTTTAGGAGGTGTCATGGCCATCTTTGGATTCTTAACAAATGCTGATGAGCAAACATGTAAAGGAATCCAGGGATGGATGGATGGATGGATGGATGGATGGATGGATGGATGATGGATAGGACGGACAGACGGATGGTTGGATAGATGGATTCATCAATGAACAAATGAATGTAGAGACAGATGATAGGAGGGAAACATGAAGGGCTGGGACACAGGAGTTAAGAGGTTGTATAGTAGCAAAAACAGCGGGTTCCATGGCACAGGCCCCAAATTCTATAGAGCTGTGTGATCTAGGAAAAGTCACTTCTTCTCTTCCAGGCCCATTGTACTTGTGTTTAAAAAGAAGGGCTTAAAAAGACCAGAATTGCTGCAAGTCCCCCTTCTCCAGTTCTGTGAATGAAAAGTTCATCCTTGAACAAACCCACTAACGGATGTTTTGCACCTCCACCCTTGAAAACAGCCATTCTCTTCAACCAGCGTCTTATCTGAGGCCACCCTTCCCTGCCTCATCCCCACCAGGAGTTGCTATCTTGTAGGGGGACCTCCTGGGGTGTTTGTGAACAAAAGCAATTGTCTTATCTGGTCACCCTCTCATGCCCCAATCTGCCCTTGGAAAACATGAATGGATTTAAAGAATACCTGGCCTCTGATAGTCCGCCCATCCCAGGAACAGCTAGCAAGGCAGCCCCAGCTTCTCAGAAAGATGGTGCCATTTCATGCTGCTATCGGGACTGACACAGAGGCAACTCCTAGCCTGGACCCTTCAGCTAAGTTCAACTTCGGGTCAAGTCAGGGGCCCCAGCAGCTCAGAGGCATAGGATCCATAAGGAAGGAATTTCAGAACGTTGCCAGAAGCTAACAACAGTCCCCAGCTGTTCCTGGCCGCCTCCTGCCAGTGAAGTAGTTTGAAGTGGGGGCTTCACACACACACAGCGGAAGGAGAGGTCAAAGGAACGGCTGCACCTCTGGGCCGGGGTGGAGGGCAGGCTGGCGGGAGCAGAAGTCTCTGTCACTGGCAGCTCCTGCACGTGGCCCCAAGACCCTTGGCAGAGAGCTCCCCCTCCCAGGACCCCTGGGGGGACCCTGACATCAGTAGTCTGGATGCGCTCTGACTTGAACATCTCTGCTCCCAGCCTGCCTGTGGCCAGGAGCTTCACTCCACAGTTCCTTTTGGAGCACATTTTGTGAAACCCTCTTAATAAATGGCTCTCCCACAGCTGATCTCCCTGGAATGAACCTGAAAACACCTACCTTAAAATGAATTTGCCTGGAATGCGCCCCCCTCCCCACTGGCCCTGCTCTTTGTCTGCACAGCTCCCACTCATCCTCAGGTCTTACCAGTGATGAGGTGTGCCCACCCTCTGTAGACCAACTCGTGTGCCTCCTCCCAACACTCTCATCCACTTTCCCTGGGCATGTTCCCTCTCAAACACTTGTGTGTTTGTATGTGTGTCCCCATAATGGCTGTGTCCCTCGCCAGTACTTCAATCTCACAGTGATGGAAGCTGCTACTCATTTTTGTCATCACTGCCTGGCAAGAACCCACACGCTGTGTGGTATACCGGAAGTGATCAACAAATAGTTGTTGAATAAAATGAACAGAATCATGAATGAATTCATTATCTACCAAATATAAAAGAGTATTGTTGTCAGAATCCTAAAAGAGCAAACTTTATAGTTATTAAGAGCTATAACATGATTAACACATGGTCTCCTAACTGGTCTTTCTTATTTTTTTTTTTTAGGATTTGTATTTATTTATTTGAGAGAAAGGGCATGCATGTGCAAGCAGGAGAGAGGCAGAGGGAGAGGGAGGGAGACAATACCAAGCAGACTCCCCACTGAGCAAGGAGCCCAATGCGGGGCTCAATCTCACGACCCTAAGATCATGACTTAAGCTGAAATCAAGAGTCAGATTCTCAACTGACTGAGCCACCTGGGCACCCCATAACTGTTGCTTTTTTTTTTTTAATAGAAAAGAAAGAGAGACGAAGAAGACAGTCCTAGGCTCTCAGGAGTTGACAGGCTGCTGGGGAGACACATGTGGCATCTGCAGATGGCAAATACCACATTCTCATTGAATCCTCCTGTGTGGGCTTAGCACTATGATCCACATTTGACCAAGAGGGCCTCCGAGGCTCAGAGACGTTAAGTTCTCTGCTCAAACCACAGAGCTAGCGAGTATCGGAGCTGGAATCCAAGTCTCCTGAATCTCTCTTATCCTTCTCAACTTGGTCTGGTCTATTCAATCTTGCACTTGAAAACAGATGAGCCCAGAGTTCTGGCAACTCACACTATTTGCCAGGAGTGACTCTAAAGGACCAGGAGGTGGTCTTGCTTCCAGACTCTGTTGCCCTGCTCCCTATTCCTAGCTGGGTAGTGGACCAGTGTGAGGAGGAAGCATGGGTGCCCACTGCAAGTGACCATTCTCCCCCCCACAGAGCTGGCTTTCACACCTCTCCCAGCCCAAGGTGTTCTAGAAGGCTTCCGCTGAAGAGGCTTGGTTTGCAACAGCAGCAACCATGGAGGAGGCACACTGTTAGCAAACGACCCGTCATCTGACCTGCCGGGTTTTCAGGGATATGTGGACGCCCTGACGGAAGAAGCATCGGGGAGCATCCTGCCAGCAAAGCTCCTTCCCTGGAAAGCACGAGGTTTTGGACTCACACAAAACTGCCTCTGACACCAACTGTACTATTTGGGATAAGTTACCCAAATGCTTTGAACTTTGCCTTCCTAAGCTGACATATAGATGCTGATGGTTTATTAGGAAGACACAGGCAAACCACACGGCGCCACTGGCGCACAAGCAGCAGGCCTTCTGTAACAGCTCTCCCACACCCCCTGGTCCTTAAGCCTTTGTTTCCCCCCATTTCCTAGTAGAAGCCTCATCTGGTCTGTTATCTATCTGGCTGTTCCTATGATCGAGGTCCTCCAAATTCTGACCATCTCTTCTGGGGTATACCTCCCACCTCCCAACGGTCAGCCCGCAGAGAACGCAGAAGAGCAATTCCATGTTCAAGAGTGCCGAGAGAAAAAAAAAAAAAAAAAGAGTGCCGAGAACAGCTGCACAGAAGGGGAAATTCTGAACTAACTACTGACCAGAGAGGGGAAGGCTGCCCAGCGGAAGAAAGTGTAGGGGCCCTCAGACTGTGGGGTGGTTGGACATCCCAGTCGGATGAGTGAAGCTCGGAGCTGGGCTAGGGCAACAGAGGAAGATGGGACTGGGGAGGTGTCATGGGGCCATTGTGAAAGTCCTGGGTGTCACCAAGAGGCGGCTGAATGTCATCCTGTGGCTCTGGAAGGGTTTTACACCCAAGAGTGAAATGATAAAACCTGTGTTTTAGTGGCAGCCCTGGCAGGAAACAGAAAGGATGGACAAGAAAGAACAGGAACTTGAAGCTAAGAGACCACTTAGGTTTTCAAGATGACCCAGGCAAGGCAGCAGTAAGACAAAGGACAAGGAGGATGGAGAGGCGGCAGTGGACCAAGCGGTGTGCTGAAAACACGACACACAGGGGCCTGCCTGTTGATTGATGTGGAAGGCGATGGAAACAGAGTGTGACAATGCTTCCGAGGGGTCTAGCTTGGAAGGCCGGGTTTCCAGTGTCACCGTTAACAGAGATTTTCCATGTGAGAGACACACCCACAGCAGGAAGAGAAAATGCACTTGATTTGTGACCCATGGTGGTGTTCAAAAGAGGTGCGATCAAATGAGTCTGGAGTGGAGATACAGCCCAGGAGACAGCATGAGGGTAGCTAACAGAATCCATAGGAGTGCATAAGATCACCCCTGGGATAGAAGCCCCACTAAAGAAAAAAAAAAAAGGCTTAAATACCAGTATTTCAGAGGCACCTAGAGAAGAGAGCTCCAGAGGGGAGCAGGAAGGAGTGGGCAAAATGAGAGGAGAACCAAGACAGGCTGAGAGGGCCTGGAGAGGGAAGAGACCAGAGAAAGCAGCCACGTGCAGTGCTTACACAAATGTATACAAATGCTAAAATTCATGGAGCTGTACACCAAAATAAGTCATTTCGTTACACGCTAAATTTAAAAATAAGATCAACGAAAGGCAAAAGGAAAAAGTCATCCTGAGATCCTACCTACCAACAGAGGAAACCACTGAGAACATTTTGCCATGTGTCCCTCTAGTCTTTTCTTCTTCTTTTTTTGTTTTTGTTTTTGTTTTTGTTTTTTAATTTATTTATTCATGAGAGACACACAGAGAGGCAGAGACGCAGGCTCCATGCAGGGACCCCGACGTGGGACTGGATCCCTGGTCTCCAAGATCACGCCCTGAGCCAAAGGCTCAACTCCTGAGCCACGCAGGCATCCCTAGTCTTTCTTTTCTTACGCATTTTTTTTTTTTTTTGGAAATAGAATTTGCATGTGCAATTAACAAGCACAATTGTGATTTTTTTTTTCCCTAATTTACGTTACATTGTGATTGTGATTTTTTTCCCTAATTTACGTTACATTGTTTTAAAATTCCATGCTGTTCAATAAATAAAGTGGTGCCAACACTGAAAAGAAAGAAGGGAGGGAGGTGAGAGGGAAGGCGGTAGGGAGGGGCTGTAGATACTGCTGAACCCAGCAGAGGGGAAAGACAGTAAGCCTGAGAAGAAGATAAGGTGGTTTCTTTCAAATTCATTTTAATCCTACCTAAAGCTTAGTAGTATACATCCTTTTAGAAAGTTCTCTCCCCATTTTTCAAAGAAGAGGCAAAACAACAACAATAACAAAAAACCACAAAAACAGCTTGCTTATTTTTTTTTCTGGAAAGGGAGGTGGTGGCCTTTCCACTCACCCGCCAAAACTCCTCCTGCATGCAGTAACATCGCCATCTGCTGGACCTGATGCCATCACCAGGGAGCAAAAAAATAAATAAATTAAATAAAATAATAAAAAATAAAGGCACCTGGACCTTTGCAATAGCGTAATCCCAGTGTGCGCTCCCCCCACTACTGCCCACAACTCAACCTGCTCCCCCTTTAAACACTCCACCACCCCATGGCCTTACAATACCAAGGGATATAGGGGTCTGATTGCAAGTGACACAGGAGGCAACTTAGGCCTTTTTGTGGCAAAAAAGCAAGTTAGTATCTGAGGAGCACTGGTATGGCAATAAGGCCTCCCAGGTCCCAGGCCACTGCTACCACCAGCAAGGTGAGACTCGGGCCCACTGAGGAAGATCGTGGGCTTTGCCACCAAGCAGATGAGCATTTGGGGCTATCACAGCAAGGTTAATGGTAATTAAGTTGATTTCTTTTGCCTCCAACTGCCTGTCCTATCTCTACTCTTTTGTAAGTTCTGGACACAGAGTCAAAAAAAAAAAAAAAAACCCATGGATATGGTTAATTAGCATCCTCAAGCTTTGTATCTTCCCAGAGAGAATCTTCATGATATAAATAAATAAGCCCAGCCAGGTAAAGCCTATCATGGAAACAAGGGCTCCCCCCAGGCCCCACTGGGAGAAGTTATATGGAGCGAGAGATTTTTCCTTACCCTCCTCATGACCCCCACATATGAGACTACCCACCTACTCACACACAAGATCAAGCCCTGCAGCACCACCACATTTGAGCCTCTGATTGTAGCTCGAAGATGGGATGTGTTTTATTCTCTCTCCTCTCCTAGCTCACCTGCTGAGAGCCCCAGAGTATATGATGCTGAGAGTTCCCAGAGAGTGAGCTTAGGGCCCCGAATTCCCGGGGTTGGTTTCATATTAGCACTGAAACTAATATGATTCTTGGGCCGGGACTGCAGCCAAGTAAACAGATGTGGGCCTGACAGCTGCCTCCAGCAAGGGAGGAGGGCAGGACAGAAGTGGCATCACCAGGCAAGCAGTTGGCAAAGGCATGGAAGAGAGAGAGAGGAGATCGGGGGACCCTCCCTACCCACCATCTGAAGGGCCAGGTCTCAAACCTGTACTGCACACCCATGAGTCATGACCATGACAGCCTCAGGGGATCCCCATCCTAGGTAATCTGTTAAGCACAATACTGAAGTAATAAAAATTTCTGGCATAAAAGAAAAGGTTTGATGAGGTAAGCAAAATTGCAAAAAAAAATACCTAATCCCTCTTCTATCTCTGCTCTTGCTTAATGATTCCACTCACGAGAAACTACCGAATCATTGGTGTCTGGGGTTTTGTGCTTTCATTAATACAGTGTATTTATTTAGTGCCTGCTGTGGTCAGGCACCACACGGACCCCAAGGGAGAAAACAACAAACAGCCCATGATCTGGGCTCAGGCTCGTCCTCCGGGAGCTCACAGCCATGGGAGGCAGCTTCATGGAGAGGGGTGCAGGATCTAGGACCAGGCAGCGGGGTTCCCTTCAGCCACTTCCTACCTGAGTGACCTGGGGCAGACTCCCTAACCTCTCTGTGTCATTGTTTTCCTTTCCTGAAAAATACAGCTAATACTAGCGCCGACTTTATGTAGCTGATAAGTAGGTTTAACACTGTGCCAGATTCATGATAAACATGTAATGAATGTGAGCAATTACTACCATGTGGCAGGTCCTAAGGGTCTTCATCCTCACACAGTAACTGTACTGAACAGTACAGAGTATGGCTGTTAAAAGGGGAGGAGATTACCCTGAGAGCACATGGACTTAAAACCTTACTTGAGTATTGTGGCAAGCAGAATAATGGTCCCAAAGATATCCATGTCCTCAACCCGGGCACCTGGAACTTTATATGGCAAAAGAGACTTGAAGACATGACTAAGTTAGGGATTCTGGGAGGAAGAGGTGATCTGGGATTAACAGGCGGGCCCAGTGCAATCACATGGTCTCTATAAAAGGGAGACAGAAGGATCAGAGTCAAAGACAGAAGGTGATACTGATGACGGAGGGAGGGAGGAAGGTGATGTGATGTGACCCGTTGGCCATGAATCAAGGAATGTCGATAGCTCCAGAAGCTGGAAAAGGCAAGGAAGCTTCCAGAAGCAATGAAGAGCTGATGACACCATGATTTTAGCCAATTAAGACTCATTTTGGGGGCACCTGGGTGGCTCAGTCAGTTAATCATTTGCTCTCAGCTCAGGTCAGGATCCCAGGGTCCTGGGCTCCAGCCCCACATCAGGGCTCCTTGTTCAGCAGGGAGTCTGCTTCTCCCTCCCCCTCTGCCCCTCTCCCCTGCTCATGCTCACTCTCTCACTTCCGCTATCTCAAATAAATAAAATCTTTAAAAAAAAAATTTTTTTTTAATTCATCATGGACTTTGGGCCTCCAAAAACTGCACGAGAATTAATTATGCTGTTATCGACCACTAAGTTGACAGCAATTTTTCACAGCAACAACAGAAAACTAATACAGATTTTAATAAAAACAAAAGTGTGTTTCCTTACAACGTATCTCTCACGAAAGACAGCATAATAAAGCTGAAAGAGCACTGGGTTTGGAGTTCGAATCCTGCCTCTATACATTACTGTGTGTCTTTGGATATTTTACTTAACCTCTCTGAGCCTCATTGTCCCATCTCTCAAATAAAGATAAACGTCATTATTTCAAGCGTTGGCTATAAAACCACAAGGTAGACAGACACTCAACAGCTGTATCAGTCTTTGTATGAAAAATACAGTGTGCGTCCCTCTGCCCCCAAACTGCTGATTATCCAAAGGTTCTAGCTTTTCTGCGCTTTGATTAAAGGTGTTCACTCGTGCGCAGGCCACCATCCATTTCTAAGTACTTGACTCCTCTGCTGTCGGAGGCTGGGACTGACGGAGATACCATGTGCTCGCCAGAGATAATATTTTGGTTTCTGTGACCAAGGCCTGCTGATAACCTGAGCTCCACCCAGCCATGTTCCCCACCCCTGCTCCTGAGTCAGAGACCCCTTGGCTGACAGTCTGTCCTCTGCTCTAGGTTACATTGCCATCAGTCCACCAATTCACCATCACCTCACTCTATTCTGGAATGTCAAAGAAAGAAGGTCAGAACATGTGCACGCCCGTGGAAAATCCCACTGCATCTATCATTTCCACCCATTACAACAAGGGCTAGCACGCGCTGATTGCCCACACTGCACTAGAGGCTGCACTACAAGACAGCGGGGCAGGGGCTGGGGGTGTTCCGCCCCTCCAGTCCTTTCCTTGGAGGGCCTTCCAGTAAGAAGAAAATGCAGCCTCTGTTAAAAAAGTGGCATAAGGGAATTTTTCAGCAAAAGGTGGTCAGTGGTCAATATTAGCAAAGGAGAAAGTTTGCCTTGTACATGTTTGGCTCTTAGACAAGAGAAAGGCCCCCGCTCCCCACCCAGCTCCATCACTACCCCCACCTCTAGCTGCAGAGGGATTGACAAGAGCCAAGGCGTTCATTCCACCCTACACACTAGCAAAGGAGAGCAAGACGGAACTCCCCAAACCAAGGTGAATTCTGGGTGGGCAGTGAGACAGGGATGGGCTGGGTGGCGCTGGGACAGAGAGTGAAGGTGGGGCCTCAGGGACGAGGGGCTCACAGATGGCCAGGGCAGGCTGAGAGGCAGAGCTCCCCACAGCCCTTCCTCCAGACTCCGCACACACGGGCGTCCGACGGCGGGGCTTTCATCCGCGTGAACCGCACCCTGCCGTCGTTCCCAAGGCTGCAGGCAGAGCTAAGATCCTGCGTGCACACACATGCGCTTTCCCTTCGTCCTCACGAGAACCTGAAGAGATGGTTATGTCATCCCCGTAATGCAGACAAGGGGCTGATGCCCAGGGGTCCGCGGATCCAAGGTCACTAACTGCCATTCAGACCAGGAATCTAACCTCCGGTCCAAGGCCCGTGCTCTTCCCAGACACTGCCCTACCACTGCCACTGGCCCTTGCTTCCCCTCCCCATGATAGGTCCAGAGCCAAGAACATTTCCAGGGCCTCTTCCAACGGGCCTGAAGTTCTGGGTGGTCTAGAAACCTTGAAGCAAGCGTCGCATTTTATCCCAGAACAAATGGAGACGTGGAAGCGAAGGGTCCTTCCCAAGCGAGGAACAGCTGGGCCCAGCTGGGGGGCAGGATAAGATCACCTCTCCGCGCAGCACCGTCCTTCAAGAGGAGGCCTATCTACCGCAGGGTCTTGGAAGCAGGCCAGGGACGTCTGCACAGCACGGGCACTGCCGGTCTGCACAAGTGTGGGGCAGGGGTGGCAACGGACGCCGGGCAGCTGCTGAGGGAAAGTGGTCCTGGGCTGGAGGGTGACCGCAGAAGCGCCCCGGGGCCCCTGGGCAGAGCTGCAGGTCAGGCCAGGACCCAAACATCTGGTAGTCCCTGCATCCACGCGGAGGATCGCACGTGTCTGGAGCCCCCGGTGCGTGGCAGGCTGCGTGCCTTTCCCCGTGCTACGTGACATGGCCAGAGAGCTCCTCCGGGGCCGACCCAGCCTGCTGCAGGCCCGAAAGCAACTCCTCCACTGCGGCTCTGCTTGGGTCCAAGTCCGGTCCTGCTCTGGGCCTTTCTCTCACGGCCCTGAAGAGGCCTCTTTTGTGTGGCTGCTCCCAAGCTCCCCTTGGTTCTAAACCCTTAGTGCACATAAGGGTCGTGGATCTCATAGGTCCAGACAGAAGGATGCTTGCACGGTTAACAGGTATCCGCGGGGTGGGGGGTTTCAGGAAGATCATCCCAGACTACACTTTGAAAGGTTACTTCTTTTCTAGGCTGCTGCCTCAAAGCCCTTCTTTTTCAGCCCAGCACTGGCCTGTGGTGCCGGCATCCCTGCTCTCAGACCTGCAGGCTTCTGCCCTGACATCCAGGCCAGCTCCCACCATCTTCATTTCGACAGCCCCACAGTTCAGCCAGCAGGTACTGGTTGAGGTTTTGAACCTCAGGAGACACGTCGCTGAGAAAACCTGCCTGCAGGAGGACCCTTCTCTGAAATCGGTCTTGCCTGATGGATTCCACTAATTTTTGCTTTCTGGACTCCTCTCTCAGCTCCCCGTCTTCCCTCACTTGACTCAGGTCTCTCTTCTCTAGGCTGTCTTTTCCTAAGCTCACCCTCACCTCTCCTGGTCCAGCCTTGACCCCAAAGAACTTCACCTGAGCGCACTGCTTACCCAGCAAGGCAGGGGAGAGAGCCCCGAAGGCCTCCAGAAGTTCTCAAGGCATCACAAAAATATGTGGTCTGGCAGGAAGGAGAAACAGAGCAATTAAGTGCTTTTCAGAGTTTGCAAAGGAAGTAGGCCAAATGGCAGGAGAACGTGGATAGGTAGTCGAGGAATTCTGACCCGGGAACCCAAATTAGCCTCCTCGAGGGAGGACATTCCTTGGACGTTTCCTGTCTCCCTTAGAGTTGTGTGTGAATTGTGCATTCCGCTCCGTCGGAGAGCTGTGTTGAACGTATCACTCGTGTTTTACATCGGTAATGCCCAAGGCAGATAGGGGAGTAGTGGCCCCAACATGATACAGACGGTCTCATCCACTTCTCAGAGACACACAGAAGAATGGAGGCAAGTGAATTTGGCCGTCGGGAGGACAGAGGCAAGGAGCCAGAACGGGACACGAGGCCAGTGTCGTCACAGCTCAAGAACAACTTCGAAGGTGAGGACCTAGGAGGTTAAAGGAAGTGAGGAAGGTCACATGGACATTGTGACTCGCCATCGCTGGTCCCTCAAAGAGACACGAACAGGTACAGTAGGACACGAGGGCTCTGCTTTTACTGCTGATGAGCACAGAACAAAGTAAGCACAAGAAAGGACTGACCCCCCAGCACAGCACCCCCGCAGAAAGTCATCTCGCTCAGCCCCACTTTACAGGTAGGGAAACGGGCTCCAGAGAGAAGCGATCTGCCCTGCGATGTGGCCCACAGTCTACAGCCGTGATGACATCGGCCTCGCCCTGGGCCCCAGGCCTGTGCTCTGTCCCCGGCACCGCGCCGCTCGCAGGCGTGAGCACCTCTCCTCTCCGTACCTGGCTTCCCATTCATCATGAGGCTTCAAGGGCTTCTGTGATAGGCACGAAAGTGCAGCGCTCTGACCTGCAATAAATCACTGCAGCTAATGGTCTCCTTGCTCCCCATGACCAAATGCACACAGCCCTGTTCTCACTCACGCGTGCAGCAAAACAGCTGAGGCCACCGCCTGCCTTGAGGGAAGTGTGGGAACGGGGAGAAAGGGGAGAGCCACCGGGGACGCTGGGCTGGCATTCCTCTCCCTCCTCCCTTGCCTGCCTCCCCCCTCCCTCCTTCTTCCCTTCCTCCTGTCCTTCCTCCTTCCTTTCTTCTTTCTTTCCTCCTTCCTTCTGGCATCACACAAACTAGGCACTATGAACAAACAACTTCCACACGAACCCCCGGTTCTGCCCACTTAGTCATTGGGAATGTCCCCCTGCTAGGGTCACTGTAAGGTTCCGAAGATCTTAGCACTCGGGGTGGGGGAGGCAGCCTCGCTCATTATCCCCTGTCCACTCAGGGGCCTGCAAAGATGCCCTCGTCCCTGTCCCCAAGTGCTCCAGGCTGGACAGCTCTCTGCTGCTCCCCGGCCAGGCTTCAGCCGTGGGAATGCCTTGCCAGCTGCCTGGAGTGGCAGCTCCCGTGACAACCCGTGGGGCCCGCTGCCTCCCTGCTGTGCTGTGGGATCTGCACTGCTCTGGAGCCTGTAGACTCCCTCTCCACTCCTCAGCCCGGGAGAAGCCCACCCTGCCCTGGCAGCTAAGCCAAGTACTTTTATTGCTTCCCCTACCTGGACTCTCTGCCCACTCTTGAGTTTCCCCTTCTCCTAAAGACACAGGCCAAAGCTGTTTACCTCTCTGCACTGTTTCCTCTTCTATAACAGCATCCACTCATGGGGTCACTGAAGATGGAACGAGTTAGTATATGTAATTTATTTAGAACATTGGCTGCCACACAGAAAAGTGATATCAGCAATCACTGTTATTTTCAGGGGTACGCGTATGCTTGCCACTGCCTCCCCCCAAAAGTACACTTTAACAAGACTAAGATCTCAGAATAAAGAAAATCCTTTAAATTCATGAACTTAGCTTCCTGGAGCCTGTCTACCCTTCATCCCAGGACAGAAACCTCATCTGGACAGACAGAAACAGGACACCATACAACAGCCCCAAAAAAATGCATGGAGGAAGAATCAGTCAAAACTCCGAGGACAGAGGATAGTCTGCACTGCCCTGCCCTGACTGACCTTTGGAAAGCTGCAATATCTCTAGCACCCACACTTACCCCCCCTCCGGTTAATGATAACTGCTCCACCCCATTGCCATTGGATTCAGCAGTTAGTAAGATGCTCTCATGCTCGTTTGTTCATTCAGCAAACATTTACGGAGCACCCACTATGTACCAGGTGACGTACTCGGTTCTGGGACACAGAGCAGGAAAGACGAAGTAATGCCCCTGCTCTGTGCTCCCCTCACTAAACTGAAATCTCTCAGAAGAGTAGGGGCTCTGGATTCATCTCTGGATGCCTAGTACCTGGAAGGGTTTCATGATCAGAGAATGGCTAAGAACAGAGGCAAGCTATGCTGGCTTCTCAGCACAGAAATAATGTGGCTGTTCAGGTTACACACTGCAAAAATGTTTGATCAAATAAGCACTGAATGCAGGGATAGCTTTGTAACTGGAGGGACCCTGTGCGAAATAGAAATATAGGGCCCTTTGTTCAGAAAAGAAGAAAAAAGTGTCCTTACAGAAACTAAAATATAAAGCTTTTTCCTCTCTTTCAATTAGTCATGGTGTTTTCTTATTTCTTTACCTTCTTATCATTCTAAGGAAAAAAAATTTGAAACCTTAATTAGCATGAACTACTAATCTCTATATTGTGCAATGCCAATTTTAAATGCAAATATAACACTTAACTCATGAAGAATCACTGAAATTACACAATTCAAATTTGGTTGCTGGTATCCCATTCTTGCCAGAAGAGTGGAAACAGCACAGACCTAAGTCAACTATTTTTATCCAACTTCTTGACACACACACATTCTACCAACACTCTACCTTTGGCTGACTGATGAGCCAAATGATGGCTCCTTGATGACAAGGACGGACATAAAGGAAGTGAACTATGGACAGTCGATCTTCACCTTCTCTTCTATGCCATCACTTTTGGCACAAGTGGCGGACGAACACCAGGAAGTAACATAACAATGGATATGAGGGGGTTGGATTCCTCCGTGGTTCATGCTTCTAGAACATCACCACCTTCTTTCTGTGCTCAACACAAGTTCTGGCTCAAACAGGAAGCATGGCTTCTTGAGGCCATCGGCACCTCCACTCACTTAGGTGTAGATACAACATGCCCACCTTCCTCACTCTGAGTCATGCTGACTTCCCACATGGCACGTCCAGCGGACTTCAGTGCTCCTGGGCACCACCACACACACTACATGTGAACCCTCATGCACCATGGACATGCACACTGTGATGTTCCCCTGTCTCATTAGATCCACTTTAAAAGTACAAGTTCAACAATAAACTAGTAAGAATTTCGAGACTGTGGCAACACAGCATTAAACCCTGCATGGGGCCTCTCTGAGCATGGACTTTGTGCACCTGCACAGGTCCCATGCCCATGAAGCCAGCTCTGCCTAGACAGGACCAAAGGTCTCAGCCAAGGGAACAATCCCTGAAGCCTAAGTAGGGCCCCGGCTGGAGCATCAGCAGCTCCCAAAGTGCCCAGAGCACCACAGACCCAGGCGAGGTTAGCTAGTTAGGCCTGAATAAAGAGGGCATATTGGTCCCTTCTGGGAGCCAGAAGGAGGCCTCCTTAGCAAGGAGGTCCTACAAGACCACAGGTAGGTGAGGCCCTGTCTCCCTGGGGAGCTCAGGGATGAGAAGCAAGAGAAAGCAAAGCAATCCTGCTAAGCCCAGCCTCAGAGTAACCTCCTTGAACCTAGAATGGGAAAAATGGCCAAGACAACATTCCCATACTCACCAGGCCTCAGAGCCCCAGGCAATTCCAGTCCTAACCAGAGCAGGTGCCTTACAGGTGCTGGTGACAGATGCCAGAAGAACAGCAGTGGGAGGGCACTGGATGGGACCAGCCACTTGGCACTGGCAGTGCAGACAGGTGGGTTACCCCCATCACATGGCCTACTCTTAGCCTTACCCAAGCATTGCCAAATGGAAATGTGGAATGCCATCCTTCACCAACAGTAGACAAAAATGGCTGAAATTTCTCTTCTAACACAAACCCCTCTCCAGTTCTCTCACCAGCTAGCTGAGTGTCCTTGGCTAATCACTTTTTTGGGCCTCAACATCCCCATCTGAAAATAGGGATAATCACATCTGCTCCATAGGGGTGTTACATAGAACAAACAAGGAAACAATGTACAGAGACAAGAAAGGGGGATGGAGGTTGGGAGGAAGGACTTTCCTCACGAAACGTCACTCTGCTTCTCCTGTCCTGCCTGCCCAGGATGCTCTCTCCATCCACCAAATCCAAGAAGACCTTACGCAAGTCTTACACCATCCACAGGGCTTCCATCTCCAGCTCTCACCAAACTCCCCCTCCAGACACTCAAGAAGTATGTCTTTCTATCCCACACAGGGGGGGCAACTGGTTGCATTTGGCTTGCTGATGCTCCCGGAAAGGGAATAAATAGCACTGAGAGAGTTTCTAAGTTCACGGCATTTGTTGTTTTGTTTTAAAGATTTTACTTATTTATTCATGAGACACACAGAGAGAGGCAGAGACATAGGCAGAGGGAGAAGCAGAGGCCCCACAGGGAGCCCAATGCAAGACTCAATGCCAGGACCCTGGGACCATGACCTGAGCTGAAGGCAGATGCTCAACCACTGAGCCACCCAGGTGCCCCACGGTATTTGTTTTGATAGGAAAGTCCTCGGCACCAAGCCTGACATGCCAGAGACACACGACAGACAGAACTAGGATGATGCCCAGCTTCAAACACTAGGAAGGGAGGAGCGGGGAGAGAGAGAGAGAAGGAGGGAAGGAAGGAGAGAGGAATATCGACTGATCCAAACTCCTGCACTATCTGGTCCCTCTGTAGCTCTCCAATCTCACCTCCCTTCCACCGTGACTCTCCGATCTGGTACCCTGTTTTCTAAATATCTCCACGAACGTCCATCTCTTTTTCACAATAGGCTTGGCAAATACCATTCTAGAAGGCCGTTTCCCCACGTTTGGCCCTGCGATCTCTCCCTTGTGTCTGAGACCCCCAGCTTACAGCTGGTGCTCCTTCACCACCTAGTCCAGGGCGGCCTTCCGCATTGCCCTGTTGGTAGAAACAGTTACCTTTGTTGCTTATCTCTGGGTGCCAGCATCTAGCACACTGCATGACCCACAGTTGGTGATTAATAAGGATTTGTTCATGAACTAACGCATGAATGATAAAGGAAATAAATATTTTTTTTTTCTTCTCTCTTATGTGCACAATTCTTCTCTGGGTGTTTTGCAAATGCAAATCGTATCTCCCATTAGAATGCAGGCAGGGTGGGCATTATAGATTGCTTTTGTTTCTAGCCCAGTGTGCAGGACAGTGCCGTGCTTGTATACAACACTTAAAAAATGTTTGATGAAGGAATGAATAAATCATGGAATAAATGAGCAATCGGGCACTTACCCAAAACTTGCTGGACTAAACTGAATTCAGTCGACCTGCACGTGTAAAGGAAGTGCCACATCCTCACGACAGCGAACATGTGTTCTGCATTTGTCAGTGGGGCTTTCTTGTGCTCTGCTCCCTCGTAGGGCCGTCACCCATCAGCCTGCTAATGGGATCATAAAGGAAAGGGAATCTGGGTCCTGGGCTTTCTCAGAGTCATCAGCTCAAAGCCCTTTTAATGTGAGTTCCTGACTCAATTGGGTGTGGAGAGAAAAGAAAAGGTGATGAATGGCCCAAATACAAGGAAACTCAGATACCTGACTTTGTTCTTATCTTGGCAAGAATGCGCAGCCTCAAAGAGTCAGCAGCAGGCACACTGAGTCACGATGAACTAAGAAACTCAAGAATGTCCCTTGATAAATGTTTGCTGGATAAATGAATGAATGCTTCTGTTGCTTATTACCTTTTAAGTGAATAGGGTCAAAGGTTGGTATTAACCCAAGGCTCATGGGGTAAAATATTCTTTGTGACCTGGCAGGAATTATTACCAAGGGCAGACTGGGCCAGCCGGTTCACATGGCTAATGAAGCCAGGGTCACAGGTTTGAGGCTCCCTGGAGACTAGTTATCTGTAGGCCAAGGAAAAATCTGCTTCGCAGCCATACTCTGTGCGCTAACATTAACGCTGGGCAACAATCTTGCAAATTCAAGCATTTGTCCAGGAGCGGGAGGGTTTCTTAGGGATGGCTTAGGTGAAACCTTTCAGCAGAGGAAAGCAACCAAGATCTTGTTTACGTTTACACAGGACTTCGTAAGCACCACGACGATGACAGCTAATATCTACGGAGCAGTCACTCTGCGCCATGCGATGTGCAGGGCTCTGTGCAGGGCACCTCTGACCATCCCACTTCCCAGATGAGGAAAGGGGAGTGTAAAGAGGTTTACAAGGTACTTTCACAGCTACTCTGATTCAGGTCATTGAAAGGAATCGGCTGAAGCCTTATGAGGCAAATGTCATTCTCTTTCTTGTACAGAGGAGGAAAAGGACAGGGGGAGAGATGTGCTGACTTGCCCAGGATCACCCAGCTGGGAAGCGGCTGAGCCAGAGCTCAGATGCAAGTCGTTGCCAAAGCCAATTCCGTTCTCTTAACCGAGACAATGCTTTTTTCTTTCTTTTTTCTTTTCACAAGCAGGTGAATAACACGGTCATGAAAGGTGACCAGTTCAAAATCAATGAGAACAAGGCCTTTGACTGTTGCAAAGAACTGCCACCTAAGGCATCAGCCAGGTAATCTCCCAGATTCCAAGGTGGAGGAAGGAGGGAGGCAGTGATGGGCAGGGAAAGAGCCGGGTCTTGGGCCAGAGGACCTTCTTGCAAATCCCATCTTTACCACTTACTGAGTATTGCTGGACAAGTGACTCAACATCTCCAGCCAGGGTAGCCACTGTTCTAAATGCTTTAGAGGCAAAATAACCGTTTAAGTTGGGCAGGACTAGCCCTTCCTCATGGATTAGAAAATTGAGCCGCAAAATGACTAAGCAGCTTATCCCCGGGACTCAATCAGAGTTGGGATTTCAATCTAGGTGCTCTAGCCATAGTGCCTGTGCTCTGAAGGCAATAATAATAATAATAATAATAATAATAATAATAATAATAAATACCACCTACGTCACAGGCTTTGGAGATCCGAGGCATGTAAAATGCATAGCAAAGCGGCCTGTAGTATGTATTTAATACACAAAACATTTTATCATTACCTAAATTTCCCACCTCAGGAGACTGATCCTCATTTTTTAGTAGGTGCTTAAGAACAACCAGATTAGCTACAGCTGGATGATACAGATGGTCCAGGGGTCCAGGGTTTGAAGTCGAACCTTTTGTGCCCAGGCTGAGCTACAAGTCCTGGGAAAGCATCCAGCCCAGCAGGCTGACTCTGGGGCACGGTGCCTTCACTAATGATGAGTGCTAGTTCAGCATGACCACCAGCCATGGAAGACAGAACGCAGCAGCCAGAAACCAGGAGCAGCCTATACTCTGAAGTTCTAGGAGCGCTGTCTTCAGCCAGCAAGACCTCAATCGTGGCCTGGGGCTCAGAGACCAGGCCCCAGGCTCCAAGGAGAAGATCTCACTAGAGCAAGGCAGGGCTCAGAAGTATCTACCTCAGGAAAACAAGGACTTGGTACAGAGAATGAAAGAGGGGTGGGTGGCTGGGGTCAGGAGACTTTTGTCCCAGTGACTGGGCAAAAGTGGGAGATAAGAGGAAGAGCCCAAATGGGACCCAAAGCTGAATTTCATGCACTTCACCTGGAGTTTTTTTAAAGCTCTCCTGACTTGGGACAGCAGGGGTCCTGAGAGCTTGGTGCAGGGGGAAGGCATGGGGGAGGATGGCAGGTTCCAGTTGACAGAAGACGCCCACCAAGGCTGGCGACCAGGCGGGGCCCCACATGCTCAGACTGCGGCTGGATGTCGGGGGCAGGGGGTCCTGCATTTGGTAAAGTGTTGCATCAGATGATCCCTAACACCCCTTCCACTCTGCCCTCCCATGATGCCAATAGGCTCACTCCCTCGCACTCCCCCACATCCCTCCCAACATCATCATGAGCCATCTTTGGGCCCAACCAAGGCAAATTAGGACTGCATACATGATTCCACTTTAGTTCCAAATACGGAGACAGCACTATTCTCCAAAATCTGAACCTGGCAGAGATGTCTCCGAGAACAATCTCCCCATAAAGCCAATGCTCATCCTGAGATCTAAGATTCCACAGTGGTACATCTGTTCTTGTAGGTGAAGTGGAGAGGTAGGAGCCCCAAGAGTGGCGCCAAGTCTCTCGAGGAGCAGGGATGGGATGGTCCCAGCCGTCAATGGAGCTTTGTGGCCTCAGTGGAAAGTGAGGAACGCCCTGTCTCAGGAATGCAACCTCAGAGCACTGAAGACAGCCACTCTTTGCCATTATGAAACCCCAAACACTCTGGGTGTGGTGGGGTTTTTAAAAGCATATTCTGCTACCACTGAGAAGCCTTGAAAATGTGGAGAGTGTACCACCCAAGCCATTAAATGCCCAGACAGCTCGGGACAGAGGCAGGGACAAGGAGCCAATGAGTTTGGGGCAGAGTGTCTCAAAGAAATAAACATGCGGTGAAGGTATTTCCATAGCCTGTAAATACTGTCTTTCAGGGGGCTCAGAAGGAGACCAAACAGCCTGCCCTCACTATCCCCCGATAAAAGAGTGACACTGTGTATCTAAGGAGTGAGCAGCCAGGCACAGAAGCCAGATTTGCCAGCCACCCTTTAATTTATAGGCCGTAAATGATAGAGCCCATGATCTATTGCCCCTGACTCCGGGGGGATTTATTCTGGCTAAGAGCACACACAGAGACCACTGCTAGAAGTGGTGGCCTTGGGTGGAAAAAGGTCGGGCTCTCACTAAATGCTAAGTAAAAATGTTAGAAACAGACAGTTACATTACTAAGAGATGGTTCCAAACACATCACAGGAAGCAGCTGACACTACCCATCCCAGCTGAGGTCAAGCTGATGGGGAGGAAAACCCAGGATGCTGCCACAGGGAGGCAGTCCCCAGCAGCTGGCAGCTGGCCTGGATCTCCACCGGCATCCCCACTATACACCCTTTCAAGCTGTCCTTCTACCTAGCTTTGGCCCCGTCCAAACCCGCTATGGGGTGAAGGTTGGTTCCAGTCCTTCATGTGAGCTGCTAGTATCAAAGCACCATGAGGGCCTAGACCTCATCTGTTCCACCATCACTATGACACAAGACAGCTCATTGCCCGTCATGGACCAGATGCTTGGTAACTGACTCAACAAACAGACAAAAACAATTTGTTTCTTTTCATCCATCCATCCATCCATCCATCCACCCATCCACCCATCCATCCAGCCAGCCATCCACCCCCCAACTATTCATCCAATCAGCCTTTCCCCAAGGGCATGACCAGGTACATATTTTAAAGAGAGCAGTTAATCATGCTTTACATCATGCATATATATTTTCTCCTTGTCATCTATCTAGGGTACACAATACTGATTTTCCATTTGTGGTAGTGATACAAAAATTCTGTGTTCAAATTTCTTCACGCAAGAGAGTCAACTGAAATAAAAGTAGTCAATTAAGTAATACCACAGGCTTTATAAGAATATGGCAAAAATCTTAAAGGTGGCTCAAAAATAACTAAACCTTGAAGAATACCACATTCAACAAACATTTACTGATTAGAGACAGTTCTAGAGTTAATGCGGTCCAAGGCAGAAAGCACCCATAAGTAAGTCACCTCTTTTTAAAGTTCCTCTTCATACATTCACTGAGTTTTCTGTCCTTCTTTTGACTCCTGTTGTCACTGGGATAACCCTATTATTGGTTCATTTTCTAAAATCAGTCACTGGTAGGGACTGAGTTGTGCCCTTGCCCCATATTCATGCATTGAACCCCTCACCCCTAGGACCTCAGAATATCACTAATTTGGAAGTAGGGCCTTCAAACAAGTTAAAATGCGTGTGTCAGTGTGACCCAAATCCAATCCAACTGGTGTCCTTAGAAGAAGAGGCAGGGATCCCTGGGTGGCTCAGTGGTTTAGCGCCTGCCTTCGGCCCAGGGCTTGAGCCTGGAGTCCCGGGATCGAGTCCCACATCGGGCTCCCTGCCTGGAGCCTGATTCTCCTTCTGCCAATCTCTCTCTCTCTCTTTCTCTCTCTCTCTCTGTCTCCACCCACCCCACCCCACCCGTCATGAATGAATAAATAAAATCTTTAAAAAATGAAAAAAAAAAAAAAAAAAGAAGAGGCACCTGGGGTGGCTCAGTCGGGGAAGCATCTGCCTTCAGCTCAGGTCATGATCTATGGGTCCCAGGATCGAGCCCCGCATGAGGGGCTTCTCCCTCTCCCCCTCCCCCAATTATGTTTGTACGCCCTCTTTCCCTCGAATAATAAATAAAAATCTTTTAAAAAAAAGAGAGAGAGAGAAGAAGAAGAAGAGACTTGGACACAAAGAGAGAGATACCAGCGGGGTGCTCACACAGAGGAAAAGACCATGTGAGGACACAGGGAGAAGACAGCCATCTATAGGCCAAGGAAAGGAGCCTCAGGAGAAATCAATCCTGCCAACACCTTGATCTTGGACTTCCAGCCTTAAGAACTATGAGAAAATCAATTTCTGTTGTGTAAGCCACCCAGGCTGTGTACTTTGTTATGGTGGCCACGCAGACTAAGACAGTCACAACACTCTGCATTGTTTCCTTGTTGCTGGTGATGTGCCACATGAACAGGTTTAGATGTGAGTGCAGAGAATGGCGGCAGAGACCTATCCCGGTGGACCTGTGGCCAGCACGTGAGCAGTGAGGTCCTGAGCTCTCATTGATTAATGTCACTCACGAGCAGGCTGATCTAAAAGTCAGTGCCTGGGACACAATCACAGGAGTGGAGGTTCTGAAAACACGAATCTTCCTATAAAGTTGTATTCTTTTATAATCTATTCAGTACCAAATTATTGGCTAATGTTAAGTAAAATATCTGACAATTCTGTTTCCATGGATTCTGTGAATGAAACGTCGAATGTTGTCCCTAAAAGTGGCCAAAAAATTGTGTATTTTGTGCTATTTTCATCCATACAAACTGCACTTATGTCCACATAGGGCAATCAAGTGTTCATCTTCTCATCAGCAAATGAGTTCATGAGAGCAGGTGAAGATCTCTGCCCACCTCTGCCCACATCCTTAAACACAGCTGCTCAGTTCACCTTGTGAACACTGATGTATGACCTACAGCCTCTGTCTCATGAACTTTGTATCTAACAGAAGACACAGACCAGTGAAAACTTCCAGTGCCAGCCACTGTGTAGTAAGCAGAACACATCTCTCCCACCATTCGCAACTGAAAACTCTGCAAAGTCAAAGCTGATTGAGCCAAAAAGAGAAATAGAAAAGTCAGCGATTATATTCTAAGATTCCAATATCCATGCCTCAGTAGTTGATAAAACAAGAAGGATACAGGAGATGCAAAAAACGCTACCGACCAACTGGACTCAATTGACATTTACAGAACACACCACCCAGCAGCAGGATAATACATCTTCTTTCCCAACATTCACCACAACAGGTTATAATCCTGGGCCATAAAATAACACAAAATGTTTAAAAGGGTTTAAGTCACACAAAATGTGTTCCCTGACCACAATGGACTATATAACTTCTTTGAGCTGCAGTGTTCTCATCTGTAAAGGAGAATAAGAATCCTGGTGAGGATTCCACAGTTCCCATGAAGTTTAGAAACAGTAATATGTAAAATAACCTCAACACAGAAGGCATGAAATAGCATAACTACCAGAATGCACTCAAGATAGCAAAGCTAGGGGCACCTGGGTGGTGGGCACCCAACTTTTGCTTTCAGCTTGGCTCATGACCTTGGGGTCATGAGATTGAGCCCAGGTCTACACTGAGTGCAGAGTCGTTTAGGTTTCTCTCTTCCTCTGCCCCTCCCCAACCCTGTGCTCGCTCACTCACTTGTGTTCTCTCTCAAATAAGTAAATAAATAAATCTTAAAAAAAGAAGAAAGAAAGAAAGAAAGAAAGAAAGAAAGAAAGAAAGAAAGAAAGAAAGAAAGAAGGAAGAAAGAAGAAAAGAAAGAAGGAAGAAAGAAAGAAAGAAAGAAAGAAAGAAAGAAAGAAAGAAAGAAAGAAAGAAAGAAAGAAAGACAGCAAAGCTAGTAAGTTGGCAGGAGCCAGAATGGAAGCCTGAGTTTGCCAACAGTCAAAACCTGTGCTTCTCCCAACACAGAAATCAGATACCCTCATGGGGTTGTGGTGAGAATGAACAAAATAGTGTTCATGACGGTATCTTAAGAGGCTAAAAACCACCAACTCAATGTAACAATTAATCACTATTATAATATCAACATCCAAGATTATGAATGTGCATACTCACAATGTTCTGATACCAGGACATACCACATACATTTCTTTTTTGGCCTAAGTTCTTGTTTAACAGAGAGCACTGTAAAAGCTAGAATATTCATTGTTTCCTAAGTACCGAAATACATACACACGCATCACACTTGTGTACACATATCGCACATATCATACACGTCATAGGTATCATACACATATGGTACATGCCATATATATATCATGCATGAAGACACTCAGAATAATTCCAAACACATAAAACACTAATGCAATTACATATTTATATATACACATAATTTATTACATATTAACAAACACATGCACAAACATTATATACATTTGCAATGATGCCACCTTAACCACAGACAAACATATAGTCAATTACAGGCTTACAACAGTAATTTCAGTTTATACTCACATATTAATTTATAACTTACATGGTAATTTCATAATGACCATTTCATTTGCAGTTCTCAATTGTCTTATACTACATTAGGGCTAGAAATCATCACAGCAAAGCATAATGGGATAAGCATGGGTTCTAGGGACAGGAAGAAGTGGTTTCAAATCCTTTTTTTTTTTTTTAATGATTTTATTTATCTATTTAAGAGAGTGAGTAAGAGAGAGCGCACAGAAGCAGCAGCAGAGGGAGAGGGAGACGAAGCAGACTCCCCACTGAGCAGGGAGCCCAACAGAGGGCCAGATTCCAGGACCCTGGGATCACGACTCAAGCCAAAGGCAGACGCTTAACCAACTGAGCCACCCAGGCACCCTTGGTTTGAAATCCTGGCCAAATCTGTTACAGAAGCAAACTCACAGATGTAATGATAATAAAATGTGGTGAGTGTGGTGGGAAACTGAAATAGGTATTAAGAAGCCCAACTGTAGGTGCCTGTGAGGGACAGGCACAGAGGACTGCCTGGAAGAGGAGCCATCTGGAGTGTCTCAAAGAAGTGACTGACATCGAGTCATGGATCCCAGGAAGTCAGAAGCACACACAAAGGCAAGGAGACAAGATATTACCTTCATTCCTCTTTTTGCTCAAGTCCTAAATCTGAGACCTCTCCTTGGGTCTACCCATGCCCCATCTTTCTTTCTTACATACATATGCTATGGACTGAACTGTATCCCCTCAAAATTCCTACATGGAAGCTCTAACACCCAATATGACTATATTTAGGGCTTTTAGGAAGCAATACAGTTAAATGAAGTCATAAGGATGGATTCCTACTCCGACAGGACAATGTCCTTAAAAGAAAGATATCTCCCTTCCCTTCTCTCTCCTCTCTCTCTGTCTCTGTCTCTGTCTCTCCACGCAGAGCACCTAGAAAAAGCAAGAAAACAGCTGTCTGCAAACCAGGAATCTGACAGTGCAAACACCCTGATCTTCAACTTCCAACCGTCAGAACTGTGAGAAAATAAAGTTCTGTGAAGCTGCTCCATCCATGGTATTTTCTTACAGCAGCCCAAGCAGACCTAGACACCCATCCCCAAGCCCTCTCCTGGTTATTTCACCACGACTTATTTCAACTATTGCCTCTCATTTTAGAAACGGTCTCTCTCCTCTGCTTCAGTCCTAAATGTCCAGCTGCCAGATCGAAGGCCCAGCCGGCACCCACAACTCAACACGATCTATGCTGGGTTCCACGCCTTCGTCTCATTCCAATCACTGCCCTGATTTCCATATTTTAGTTAAGAACATCACCATCAGGGCACCTGGGTGGCTCAGTCAGTGAAGTGTCTGCCTTCGGCTCAGGTCATGACCCCAGGATCCTGGGATGGAGTCCCACATCGAGCTCCCTGCTCAGCGGGGAGTCTGCTTCTCTCTCTCCCTCTGCCTCTGCCTGCCGCTCCCCCTTGCTTGTGCTCTTTCTCTCTCTGTCAAATAAATAAAATCTTTAAAAAATAAAAAAGAAGAAGAGGAGTAATAGAAATGACAAATACGCAGGCTTCAGGTAAGGTTAAATCCAGGGTCTCACTGTTACCAAATATCACTCTCCATGGCTCTGCTCACTCTCCGTCAGGCTGCCCTCATGTAAAGACAAACACAGCTTTGGGTTCACACCCTGCCAGGTGGCAACCCCACCAAGGGGCCTCATCCATTGTTCCAGCAGATGTCCTATACGTGAGGAACGTGGCTTGAGAATATTCTGTTGTGTGGACTCTCAATAGTCAGACCCAGTCCACTGACGCCAGCCAAAGGGTAGGGGAGTCCCACCCAAATCATGACTGTAAGTGGGAGAGATGGTTCCCTAAGGCAACACACTGAGGAGCTGATATCCTAAAGTAGGGAAGGAACACTAACCAGACAGGCAGGCAGACAGAGGAATAGATAGATAGAGAAGAGAGAGAGAGAGAGAGAGAGATAGAATAAAACAATCATCCAAAACACCTCCTCATTTTATTTTTTTTAAAGATTTTATTTATTTATTCATGAGAGACATAGAGAGAGAGAGAAAGGCAGAGACACAGGCAGAGGGAGAAGCAGGCTCCATGCAGGGAGCCCAATGTGGGACTCGATTCCGGGTCTTCAGGTTCAGGCCCTGGGCTGGAGGCAGGCACTAAACCGCTGAGCCACCCGGGCTGCCCCTTAATTGTATTTCTTAATTCCAATGTCACTCCACTTCAATTCATGTTAAAAACATCTCTGACCATGTCTTTCCTCTGTTCCCAAGTCTCCAATGACAGATATCCCATTGGAAGCCCTGAGGGTTCATCGATGGCAGTTCGCAAGTGCAGTGAGGAATTTCAGAGCCCTCCTTGAATGAGAGAAAGAAACCTGGGAAGAGACAACGTTTTAAGGACAGAATCATGGGGAGGGAGAGAGAAGGGTGGGCATGACGGTTCCGTTTTATTTCCTGTAGTCCAGCTGGACACCTTGGGCTGGTGGGGCTCATACACAGGTCTGTGACATAGAAATCCACACAACCAAGATGGCATTCGGAGTAAAGCATCCAGAAAAGTGGCTTCTGGCGGCGCTGGGTTTCCTGTGCACCTGCCAGAACCCTCACTCATCTCCTGGAGTCCTTTTTCCCTCCTCCATCCTCAGGAGAGCTACAGTTTTCTTTCCTCCTCATCGTGTCATGAGCCCTGCTAGAATGTAATACTACAAGGATGGGGAATAGATCAATTTTATTTACATCTCTATTTCCAGAGCCTAGCAGAGTACCTGGCAAGTTGTACCCTTAATAAATATTCATTGATTGAATGAATGAATCAGAGGGTCCAAACGTATATATTTTGTTTTGTTTGCTCTTTGACAGCACTTAACCCAGAGTATGGTATATAGCACATGCTCAATAGATGTTTAGTGGATCTTATTTATTTCAAAATATATAAAAAAAAGGATCCTAATCAGATTTTCTTGTTTGGGGCTAGTGCAAATTTTGGGAAGCAGCTGGATTTGAGTTATCTCTGTGCCAGCATCCCTAAAATTTACAGTCTCTAATCATAAAACCATAGAACATTCACAGATGTGAGGTACTCGCAAATAAGCCATGTTCTATTTTCTGCATCAGTCCTGTTTCATCACAAGGGCTGCTGAAGCAAGTGTCAAGGACATTTGAAAACAAACATTATCCATTCTTGGATATAAATCATGTCATTTTTAGCTTTCTATGAGGAGAAATAAAGGCTGGCCCATATGCATGTCCCTCCCCCCTGCCCCAGGCAAACTCAGCTCCTACCAGGGTTTTCCCACCTCAATGCCCACCCTCGGCCCTGCCAGGTGGCCTTCCAGGCTCAGTATCCAGCAGTTTCTCTGCTGCTTGGGAAACCCAGTGAATTTTAATGCTCTTGAGCAACTCTGCTCAAACACTCCTGGTGTGAACTGAGGAAAGCTCTGGTTGCTAGGCAACTGTTACAAAAGAAGAAGAATTTCCAAAATAAAAAGTGACCCAGAATACACTTGAACTGAGTACAATTGCACACTTAATTTGCAATTGGTTGGAGTATAACCTCACCTTGGTTAGATGGTCTGTTTCTTGGGAACTCTAGGAAATAGCCTTTCTAATTTTTAACGAAGCTGAAAGTGTTATTTATTTCTCTCAGACTCAACAAAGAAACAAAGAAAAATGTTTCAGTGCTGGGATTCCTGGCAAGTAGTGGGTGCTCAATAAATATTTGCTGAATGAATGAATGAATGAATGAATGAATGGATATGTGGGCACAAGGGCCTGCTTTTGCATCCTGAAGAGTCATGGCCTGAAAGATATATAAACACAAAGTTATGTATCTATGTGGTGGTTTTAAAATAAGTCCACAGGGGATCCCTGGGTAGCTCAGCGGTTCAGCGCCTGCCTTTGGCCCAGGGCGTGATCCTGGAGTCCCGGGATCAAGTCCCACATCAGGCTCTCTGCATGGAGCCTGCTTCTCCCTCCCTCTGCCTGTGTCTCTGCCCCCCACCCCGCCATCTATCATGAATAAATAAATAAAATCTTTTTTAAAAAGTCCACAATTTCCTTGGTCTCCCTCCCCTCAGGAGATGAAGCAGGAGTGGGAGTTGGGCTTTTACCAACTAATTCTAACAAATACAATGTGATAGAATTCACAGCGTGTGACTCCATCAGAGAAAAAACTGAAACTTTCTTCTCTCTTCTCTCATCATTCACTCTGGGGGAAGCTACCTGCCATGTCCTGAGGACACTCAAGCCATCTATAAAGAGGCCCACGTGGTAAGGAGCTGAGGTCTCCTGCCAATAGCAATGTGAGAGGGCAATCTTCAAAACAGATTCCCTGGCCTCAAGCAAACCTTCAGATGACTGTGGCCACTGCCAACCTCCGAATGCAATCGCACAAAAGACCCCCAGCCAGAACCACCTAGGGAAGGCCACTCCCAAACTCCTGAGGCACAGGAACAAGGAGATATAAAGTAAATGTGTCCTATTTTAAGCCACTATGTGTTGGGGTGATTCGTTATGCAGCAACAGATAATCTTCTTTCTCCTTTTGGGACTTGACAGATGGTTAAAGCAGAAACCCCTTGAGGGTGTCTTATATAGTCTTATATCCCCAACATCTGGCATCTTGTAAACACCTGCCATGCAGTAAACAATAGAAGTGACTCATTTAATGACAAGTTTGTCCCTAATGTTTTTTATAGAAACCCATACATATAGATTCACACACTGAAACAGGAGCATCCTTCACCAATTAAAAGGAAAAAAAAAAAGACTTTTCAACAAAGAACTATTAGAGAGCTTAATTATTTAAAAAGGAACTATTAGCCTGAATTTGTAGAAAAAGAAAGACTATTTAAAAGTTATTTAATGAAAAGGAACTATTAGAAACTATGGAAACAGTGCTGTTAGAATTTGCATAATCCTCCTCACTTACTGGGGTGAAAAAGAGCTGCATCTAGAGGGAATATAAGGCATATAAGGAATATACAGAATCCAAGGTAAGAACAACCAACAAAGGGGCAGAGCCTGAGAAAGCATCACAGCTCGAGACACAAGGGACCTGGGGGTCTCAGATCCCGCTGGGGGATTTTCTTGTAGTTCTCCTGAAGCAATGTCATCAAAGGAGTTCAAGTATACAAAGGCCAGTTGAACAGGATAACCCTCCAGTACCTTTCTGACTTGAGCTGCTGTAAAGGGAGGATCTCCTCCTGCCTGTGCTCCAGGCACACCTAGGAGAAAGGTGGGGAGCACGCCTGCCCTCTGCTGGCCCCAAGAGAGCTAAAGAGGAAGACCTGCCACCAACACTGCCAGCATTCAGGCCCACATACTCATTTCCATTATCTTGTGATATTATCAGTTTTAGGACATACTACACACCTCTCTGTAGAAATAAGAGAGGGTAAATAATGGGAGCAAATCACTGTCTTGTTTCCTCTATGACAATTAGGACAATGCATATTTTTTAAAAAAGCAAGTTTTGCCCTCTGCCAACCTCTGACAATGGAGGGCTAACTGTATTCAAATGCAAAGACCTACTGATGTTTCCTTTTCTTTTTAACCACTGATACTGCGCACTCTACCACCTGCTGTGAAGGATGCAAGGAAAGTAATATCTAACCTGGAGTCCCAGTTATTTGTCAACCAGCTCCAATGAGAGGGGACATTTTTAAATACGCTCAATTCCCTACGAATACCTAAAAATTAAAAGAGTAATTTAAGCGTCCCAGACCAGAGAATCCCACTCTTCTTGTCATGCACAGCTTTTGGGTCTTCCTAGCGCCATAATAGGTGCAGGGCGGGGGCCCTAAAAGTTAATGCATTACTGTTGCCTTAGTTGAGTTATTTCAAGGAAAGCTTACTGAGTATGGGCTCTGTGGTAGGCACTGTGGTAGGTTCTTGACACACATTATTTAATTTGGTCCAATAATGATTCAATAAATGAGAACAATGAAGCTCAGAGAATTTGTATTACCTACCAGAGGTCACAAAGCTAGAGAGGTGTCAAACGCCAAACCCAGATTTTTGCAGCTGCCCCCAATAACCAACCCCAACGTTCTACTAAGTGTCTGAAGACAAGCTTTGTTTCCATCACGATAGCGAACCCCACACTGCTGCCCCCTGTGTTTTCACATGTGTTAACCAAGCTTCCAATGTTTTAAAAGAGTTTAATTGCTTGGCTGAATTTATTTAGAAAGAATATACCCTTGCTCATCAAAAGACTTTCAAAACTCTTAATCTGGGCTTCTTGCTCAGCATGAGACAATCAGATCTAACACAGAATCCATAACGATTCTGGCCTAAGCCACTGACATTTTATAAAAGGTTCAGCTTTTCTGAGATGTTGAACATAGCTCTAAGTTCCCCAAAATTCAGGTCTTACCTCCCAGAGATCTTTAAGGGAGCCGTTTATAATACAATCAATGTGGTGCTTAAGAGGGAGATTGTACGCTGAGGATATAAAGAGAACCCAGGGCTAATGCCCTCTGCCATTGCCCCAGTTCTCCCGGCCTATTCCACGCTAACCCAGCAGGGAGGAAGCTGGAAGGGGAAGGAAGGGAGAAGTCGGGGGAAGGGAGGCCGGAGCTGAGCCCGGAGAGGAGACTGCCTCTCACTCCATAGGCCCCAAAGCAAAGAAAGGCATGAGGCCTGGCGTCACCAACTAGCTTCCTGCTGTTTGACGATGCTGCCACCTTCTGGCACAAAGTGAAAATTCGTGAGAAAATACTACCAGTCACTACCTACCATTCAATAGATAAGCCAACAAAGACGTGATCCCTACATACCAATAAAATTAGGGGATAAAAAAATCCCCCCCACCCCACCCCAGTGCATTCCTGGGATCTATTTAAGCTAGAACTAAGTACGTATCTTCACTTTTCAGGCTCTTACCTTTTAAAATATGTCATCTAGTACCTGGACAACTAGAGAAATTTCTTCAATATTCTCCCAACCCTCATGCATGTCCCCCTTCCAATCCATTGCCCCACCCAACAGTCAGAGCCTCCAAAGACTTTTAATTTTACTTGGGGACAAACCTGTTGCTCTTGCCCATGAGGGATCCCAAGCTGGCCGCCTACAAGCCCAATTTCAGTAGTGTGTGTGAGTGTGCATGTGTGTCTCTGTGTGTGTGTGCAGAGAGCAATATTTTCAAGTGCTTCAAATGGGGGCACTCCCTACCTCCTCAGTGGGTCACCACCTCCACCTATAACACATACAGATAGGCACACATCCTCACACCCCTGGAGTCAAGAAAGCTCACTGGGAAATTCACCTCCACCCAGAACCTGAAAATGTGACCTTATTTAGAAATAGATATACCTGTAGATATACTTAGTGAAGAAGGAAGCACATGGGTGAAAAGGGGCCCTAAATCCAATACGACCGGCATCCTTAGAAGAACAGACACAGTGACAAAGACACATAAGGAAAAAGTCATGTGAAGACAGAGGCAGAGATTAGAGTGATGCATTTTTTTTATAGAATTTTTTTTTTAATTTTTATTTATTTATGACAGTCACAGAGAGAGAGAGAGAGGCAGAGACACAGGCAGAGGGAGAAGCAGGCTCCATGCACCAGGAGCCCGACGTGGGATTCGATCCCGGGTCTCCAGGATCGCGCCCTGGGCCAAAGGCAGGCGCCAAACCGCTGCGCCACCCAGGGATCCCGGAGTGATGCATTTTTAAGCCAAGAGCCATGCAATGTCTAAAACTGCCAGCAACCACCAGAAGCTAGAAGAAGCGAGGAAGGATTCACCCTAAGAGTCATAGGAAAGAGCATGGCCCTTGATGTCAGACTTCTAGCCTCTAAACTATGAGAGAAAAAATTGCTGTTTTAGGGTTTTAGGCCACCCAGTTTATGGTACTCTGTTACAGTAGCCTTCGGAAACTAATACATTATTTGTTTTCTATATCTCCTACTAAAATAAAGAGCCCTGAAACAAACCCTCACAAACACAGTCAAATAATTTTCTCAAGCATGCTAAGAGCATTCAGTGGGGGGAAAAAACATTTTGTCTTCCAAAATCAATACACAAAAATCTGTTGTGTTTCTCTACACAATGACAAACTATCAGAGAATTAAGAAAATGATCACATCTACAATTCCATCAAAAAGAATAAAATACCTACGGGGGCACCTGGGTGGCTCAGAGGTTGAGCATCTGCCTTTGGCTCAGGTCGTGATCCCAGGGTCCTGAGATTGAGTCCTCCATCAAGCTCCCTACAGGGAGCCTGCTTCTCCCTCTGCCTATGTCTCTGCCTCTCTCCCTGTATCTTTCATGAATAAATAAATAAAATCTTTAAAAATAATAATAATAAAATACCAATGAACAAATTTAATGAAGGAAGTAAACGATCTGTACACTAAAAACTATAAGACAAAAAAACTCTAAGATATTAATGAAAGAAATTGAAGACACAAAAAATTGGAAAGATATTTCAGGCTCATGATTGGAAAAATTAATATTGTTTAAATGTCCACACTACCCAAAAGAAATTTACTGATTTAATGCAGTCTCTATGAAAATTCTAATGGCATTTTTCACAGAAATAGGGCAGATAATCCTAAAATTTGTGTGGAACCACAAAATATCCCAAAGAGTCAAAGCAATCTTAAGAAATACAAAGCTAAAAAAAAAAAGAAAAAAAAAAAAGAAATACAAAGCTAGAAACATCATGCTTCCTGATTTCAAACTATATTACAAATATATAGTAATCAAAAAAAAAAAACAAATATATAGTAATCAGAACAGTAGGTTTTGGGGGGAAAAAAAGACACATCAGTGAAACAGAATAGAGACCCCAGAAATAGGGACGCTTGGGTGGCTCAGCGATTGAGCGTCTGCCTTCAGCTCAGGATGTGAGCCTGGGATCCTGGATTGAGTCCCACATCGGGCTCCCTGTGGGGAGCCGGCTTCTCCCTCTGCCTCTCTCTCTCTGTGTCTCTCATAAATAAATAAAAAATCTTTAAAAGAGAGAGAGAGCACGCCCAGAAATAAAACCAAGCGTATGTGGCTAATTTACAACGAAGGAGCCAAGAATATACACTGGGGAAAGGGCAGTCTCTGCAATACTGTTGGGAAACACAGGCAGAAGGATGAGACTGGGCCACTACCTTTACAAACACACAAAAATTCACTCAAAATGGATTCAAGACTTGACTGTAAGACCTGAAACCATAAAAATCATAGGAAAAAAAAACAAGGCCAGAAGCTCCATGCCATCAGACTTGGTGATGACTTTTTAGACTTGACACCAGAAATAAAGGCAACAAAGGCAAAAACAAGTAAGTGGAACCACTGCAAACCAAAAATCTTCTGCACAGCAAAGGAAACCATCAACAAAATGAAAAGGCAACCTACCAAATGGAAGGAGATATTTGCAAATCACATTTCTGATCGCGGGTTAATATCAAAATATATAAAGAACTTCTACAACTCAACAGCAAAAAAAAGCAAAACAACCCAATTAGAAAATGAGCAGATCTAAAGAAGACATTTTTCCAAAGAAGACATCCAGATGGCCAATGGGTAGATGCATGAAAAGATGCTCAGCATCATTCATCATCAGGGAAATGCAAATCAAAACCCCAATGAGATATCACCTCACACTTGTCAGAATGGCCATTGTCAAAAAGACAAACAAACAACAAGTATTGGTGGGTTTGTGCACTGTTGGTGGGACGGTAAACTGGTGCGGCCAATATGGAAAATAGTCTGGAGGCTTCTCAAAAAGTTAAAAGCAGAACTGTCATATGATCCAGCAAGGCAACTTCTGGGAATCTACCTAAAGGAAACAAAAACACTGTATCGAAGAGATATCTGCACCCCTATGTTCATTACTATTGATAATAGTCAAGACATGGAGACAACTTGAGTGTCCACTGACAGATACGTGGGTAAAGAAGTTTAAGAAGTCGTGATGCATGCACGCACAGGAACATCACAGCCATAAAAAAAGAATGAGATCCTGCCATTTGCAACAGTATGGGTGGATCTGGAGAACATTATGCTAAGTGAAGTCAGTCAGACAGAGAAAGACAAATGCTGTTATGATTTCATTTATATGTGGAATAAAAAAAAAAAACTTCACAAGAGATCAGATTTGTGTTAACGAGGGATAGGGTGGAGGAGGACAGAAAGAATCAGATAAACCAGGTGGTCAAAAGGTAAAAACTTCCAGTTATAAGACAAATAAGTACTAGAGATGTAATGGACAACATGATAGCTATTGCTAACACTACTGTATGGGTTTTTCTTTTTTTAAGATTTTATGTTTTAAGTAATCGCTACACCCAACATGGGGTTCGAACTCATAACCCTGAGATCAAGAGTCACACACGCCACTAAGCCAGTCAGGTACCCCTGTGTATGGTGTATTTGAAAGTTGTGAAGAGAGTAAATTCTAAGGTTTCTCATCACATGGGGGGGAAATGTTTTTCTCTTTTTTATCTGCAGGAGATGATCAGATGTTAACAAAACACACTGTTCATCATTTTGTAATATACGTAAGTCACATCATTATGCTGTAGACCTTAAACTTACACGGTGCTGTATGTCAGTCAGATCTCAATAAACTTGGAGGGCAAAGGAACTGTCAAAGTTTAAAATTAGACAAAAAGTTTTTAATGGACAAAACACTTGGGGACCCCTGGGTGGCTCAGCGGTTTAGCGCCTACCTTCAGCCCAGGGTGTGATCCTGGAGACCTGGGATCGAGTCCCACATCGGACTCCCTGCATGGAGCCTGCTTCTCCCTCTGCCTGTGTCTCTGCCTCTGTGTGTGTGTGTGTGTGTGTGTCTCATGAATAAATAAATAAAATCTTTTTTAAAAATGGACAAAAGACTTAAATATTTTACCAAAGAAGATACATGGGTTGGGAGAGGGGCAGCACAGCAGATGTTCGACACCATCAGTCATTAGGGAAAAGCACATCGAAGCCACAATGAGATGCCACTATGCAGCTGCAAGAACGGCTAAAACCAAAACACATGACAAGGCCAAGTGCTGCCAAGGGTGCCGAGAACTAGAACTTTGTTGGGAATGCAGAATAGTGCAGCCACCTTACTTAGGAACTTTTCATGAAGTTAAAGAGCACTCACCATAAAACCCAGCAGTCCACAAGTGAAATGCAAGTCTACGCTCGCAGAAAAATATGCACAAATGAGTCTTTATGCAGAATTGCCAAAAACTGGGAACAACTGAAATGTCCCACGCTGGTGAGCAGATAAGCGCGCCCGTCCGACAGAAGCCCCCTCAGCCGCAGAAAGGAAGACACAGCAGTGATACACGGGACAGGGGACAGTACATCACAAGATGAGACATGAGGCTCAAATGCACTATACTAAGAAGCCAAACTCTGAAGGGCGCATACGATAGGACCCCGCTTACAGGCTGAGGCAGAAATCAGTGGTCAGAGGGGGCTGAGGGTCAGGAGACCAGATGATCACAAAAAGCCACAAGGACCCTTGGGGAGGGTGGCCACACACTGTATGCATTTGCTGAACCTCATTAAAAAACACAGGAAAAATTACATCTCTATGAAAACCAACTCCTGATCACCCCTGTCTACAGCTTCCAGGGCTTCGGGGAGTTGCTACTGTCCTATTAGCAGGGTTTTCCAGGACACATCAGCTCTCTGCCTCTCGTTCCAGCCTCATCCATCATCCCGCCTCTCCGCCTCCAACCACACAGCCTGTCATTTTGCTGAACACACTTTCCCTTATCTTTGCCTATGTTTTCTCCCCAGATCACCTAACGCCTCATCCCTCAATTTCGGACCCCTTTCTGCAGCCCCAGGAAACCTCCTTCAGCCCCCACGTCTGCTCCACCGGTGCTTGCTGGCAACACCATCTGGCCTTCTGTGCTTCGGGTTCACTGCACACTTGTGGTGACAGGTGTCTGAGCTGGGTCAGAGACCCCTGCTGAGGGCTCCAGGAGATGCTAGTGCTATTAAGCTCATGGTAAATGAAAACATGCTATGGATTTAGGGAGGGGGGCGGGAAACGACACTTAATTTTTATAAGTGTTGGCAAGTGTGAACAGAAGTTAAAGGCTCCGACAGCAGGGCACGCAAGTCCCACCAAGTCCACGAGGGGGCGAGTAGGGCTTACTGTTGACACATTCTAGGCTTCTAGGGGAAGAGAGGGAAGCTTTAGTGTGGCCCAGGACAGCAGACTGGATTTACAGGAACTACTGTAATCATCACGACAAATCAGAGAGGAACCTAAGTGCAGATCAGTTCAGTAAGTCGCCACAGCACTGGCTGTGCAATTTCGAAGAAAATCAGACTCTGTCACCCACCTTGTCTATAAAATGGAAATGAGCTCCCCTCTCCAGAGTCGCTATGAGAAGTAGAGAGGTCTGGTGAGGTGACGGACCAAGGTTACCCTTATCCTCCCAACTTCACCTGGATCCTTCCCCTGTGAACTGACAACCAGGTCAGGTCCCTGTCAGCTCATAAACGCCCTTACCAAGTATCCCCTCCAGTGACCCCTTCCTCCCAACCACTGTCTCCTCTCAGACCACTTCCCTAAAGAACCATCTGCAAGCTGCGCATTCCCTCCTCCCTGGCACCCACACCTCCACCCACTGAAGTCTGTCTCCCAGTGAGTTTACTCCACGGAAGTCAGCAAGAGCACACTCTTGGCTATTCCCTGCCTAGATACAAGGACACCTGGTCAGGGGGCCTCCTTTACGGGATCATTTCCATTCTGCCTCCTTCCCGGCTCTGGTCCCTGGCCCAACACTTAAAGCCTATTGTTAGGCAAATCCCAGGTCTCAACACATCAACACGTTTCTTATATGCAGCTATGAAATCACTCAGGAAGGGACGCCTGGGTGGCTCAGCAGTTGAGTACCTGCCTTCAGCCCAGGGCGTGAGCCTGGAGTCCCACATCCGGCTCCCTGTATGGAGCCTGTTTCTCTCTCTCTGCCTATGTCTCTGCCCCTCTCTCTCTCTCTCTCTCTCTCTCTGTGTGTGTCTCTCATGAATAAATAAATAAAATCTTCAAAAAAAAAAAAAAAGAGGGATCCCTGGGTGGCGCAGCGGTTTGGCGCCTGCCTTTGGCCCGGGGCACGATCCCGGAGACCCGGGATCGAATCCCACGTCAGGCTCCCGGTGCATGGAGCCTGCTTCTCCCTCTGCCTGTGTCTCTGCCTCTCTCTCTGTGTGTGACTATCATAAATAAATAAAAATTTAAAAAAAAAAAAAAAGAGAAAGAAAGAAATCACTCAGGAAGAGGGCAGGATTGGGGGCACACAGGTGAGAGAGGAGAGCTCAGGGGAGAGGACAAACGGCAACAAACAGACAATCCTACCCAAAGAAAGGAGGACAGAGCCAATTACCTCTACCTTACAGAGCCAGTTGTCCAATCTCAGAGAGCACAGTGATCAACCTAGGTGCTTGGTCAAAAGGCAGGCTCCAGGGTCCTCTTCAGAAAATTGAATTCCGAAGATACAGAATCAGATCCGGGGTTCTGAGTTTTAGCCAGCATCACAGGTGCCTATGACGGGAGGGGTCCCCAGGCCACGCTGAGAAAAGCTGCCATGCCCGGCCTGGACGAGGAAGTCTGGGGCTGCAGGTGCAGGAATATGAAAGAGTCCAACAGGAATAACCTTAGCTCTCCTGGCCTGACTTCTTCCCATCCAGATATTCTCATCTCAGATGACGACAAGGAGAAGACCTTTCCAGAAGGTGAGCTCCAGAGCTGGGCATGTTCTCTGCCTACACGCAGACTCCGCTGAGCCCTGACATTCGTTTGGGGTCAAATGGAAAGCCTGTGTGTGCCCCCAGCCCCAGCCCAACGGCACTCTAAAGGCCCAGGAAGTACCCTATACTGTCATCAGCAGAAGGGCCTGAAAGGAAGTTAGGTACATGTTAAAAATTCATGGTGGTGGTGGTGGAAGTGGGGGCAGTGTTTGCAAGGAGAAAGTGAAGGCCTCACTGGAACGTGACATTTGAACAAAGACTGGAACTGGAAGAATGTGGGGAGGACGTGAATCTGTGGCTGTCTGGGGAAAGGAGGAAAGAGGAAGAGCAGAGATCCTACAGGAAGAAGTACCTGGCGCCAGCCCAGGCGCCAGCCCAGGCGCAGTGCCTGAGTGAATTCACCAGGCAGGGAGGGCAGGTGGGGGCAGGCCCTTGTTGCACACGGTTAGGACTTGGTTTTTACTTGAAGTGGGACTGGCAGCTGTCGGAGGGGAGTGAGCTCAAGAGTGACAAGTGGGACACGTCTTTGGAAAAGATGCCAGTCTTTGTTGTGTTGTCCACAGACAGACATAGTAAGGCAGTAGGAGCAGAAGTAGGGAGTCTGGTTAGGAGGGACTGCGGTGACCCTAGTGACAGCTGATGGGGGATGAGGCCAGGGTGCTGGCACAGGCAGTGAGATGGGAAGTGATTGGGTCCTGGTCTGTGTTGAAGGCAGAGCCCACATCTACAAAAGGAGTGGCGAAATGAAAAGAAGACCTACACATGGCCAACAGGCACATGAAAAAATGCTCCACATCACTGGCCCTCAGGGAAATACAAATCAAAACTACAAGGAGATACCACCTCACACCAGTGAGAATGGCTAAAATTAACAAGACAAGAAACAACAAATGTTGGCATAGATATGGAGAAAGGGGAACCCTCTTACACTGCTGGTGGGAATGCAAACTTGTGCAGCCACTCTGGAAAACAGTGTGGCGATTCCTCAGAAGGTTAAAAATAGAGCTGCCCTATGGCCCAGCAATTGCATTATTGGGTATTCACCCCAAAGATAACAAATGTAGTGATCTGAAGGGGCACCTCACCCAATGTTTATAGCAGCAGGAGGAAGAGATGGGAAGGAGGGGGGAGGAGAAGAGGGGGGGAAGAGAAGAGGAGACAAGAGAGGAGGAAGAGAAGAGGAGGAGGAGAGGAGGAGAGAAGAGATCTGCATGAAAACCTATGAGAAAGGCTAAATAAGCAGGAAGAGTAACTAATGGAGAATTTTGAAGATAATACCCTGTGCCGTGCAAGGGCCACTACTTCAGGTTCCACATGTGACCTTAAGTAAATCAAATCGACATCACTCACTCTTGGCCTCTAATTCCTGGGCTAAGAGCTTCCCAATGATTATGTGCAAAAATCCAAGAATCCTATTGTGAGGTGTGGTAGGAGTGAAGCAGGGCTGCTGAAGGAATGAGAACACTTGAGATTCTTTTAAGAAGGAATCTGGAGCTTTTTCTCATGCTTTTCAAGATTGCCACCACCCCGGCAAAAGGATGTTCCCAGCCCGGAAGGATCAGGGAGGCTTCACTGCTGCTACCTGTTGGACTTTCCCACCTGCCTGGGGAGTGTGTAGGCTCCAGGCTCTGGGAGAGAACAGGGAGGGTTGAGTAAGACCATCGGTTCGATCTTGGTTCTAAAACGTATTTGGAAAAAAAGAACCAGAAAAACAACTCAGGGTTCACCGGCCTCACATAACTCTTCCCAAAAAGCTAAGTTACTTTCCTTCAGCTTCTAGAAGAGCCAACAGCAAGCCCATCCCTTGGAATGCTGGTGTGTCAAAGAGTGGTCCATATTATCCAAATCCTACATGACAAGCCTGTTGTTCCTAAAAAGCAAATTACAGAAAGTAAAACTGAGGTTTGGCAAATCTTTTGGTCTGGTGGTGTCATGCGGTGAGGTGTGTCCCGAACGGAGTTGAGTATCAAGACTCCCAAGATGGAGAAAGGTGGATGTGGGACTTCTATGAATATTAAAAGGAACAAAAAAGCGATATAAATGCGTTGTAAAATCCTGTGAACCTAAAGGAATGTTGTCTTTGTGAGCCTCTGTTCCCGTATATGACAAAAACTTGCAGGTGCAGCCTTCCTGTTCTTAGAATTTTCCCCTCCCGTAGCATCTCACCTAATCCTTAAGTCAACAGAGAGTCACCAGGAAGAAAATGGGTTTGGGGCAAGTTGTTTTTGTCCTCTTTGAAAGTCTTTTAATTTATCTTTAAAATAAAGGTTGTTGTAATGTTGGATTCCATAATATATGCCTACTACCTGACATACAGGAGGTGTTTTAAAAATTCCTGTTGTACAGAGCTCCACATCGAGGCAGTTCAGAGGCTCTCCCTAGGGCCCTGGCACTTGCACCCGCCACTCCCTCTTTCTGAACTGTTTTTCTACCTTTCTAAATAACTCAAGAGTATTTACATATAGCACAGTTTTTACATCTAGCACATTTACAGTTTACATATAGCACACTTAAGACAAAATATGAGCCAAAAACTTATTCCATCCACAATGACTGTGAAACCATAAATCAAAACTTGGTCAGCCAGTTCTGTTAGTAAGAAATGGGTGTGGGTTCCGAAGAACTTTCTTTATAAAGTACCCTCCTCACCTAGCAGATATATAAGAAGAAGGACTGGAAAGCTAAGATTATGTGATCCAGAGTAAGTTCCACATCTGGCTGGCCTCCTGAAAGAGAAGACGGCCCATCATATGCTGGTTTTTTTCTGGGATATTGCATTGGAAATTGAAGCAGGGACCTATAATTGGTGAAAAAAAAAAAAAGAAAAGAAACAGTGAGTAAAATCACATTTATCTGGTCTCTGAAATCTGACGCATTCTGCTTAATATCAGGAGATCCAGAGATTGCAAGGAGCCCAACTCAACTGGAATCTTTCTCTACAAGACAATACACAATCTGGTAAGTTGTTTTTTTCTTTTGGGGGCTTGTTTTGTTTTGTTTTTTAAGATTTATTTGTTTGACACAGAGCAAGAGAGAGAGCACCAGCAGGAGGAGCTGAAGGGAGAGGGAGAAGCAGGCTTTCTACTGAGGGGGTAGGCCAATGCGGGGCTTGATCCCAGAACCCCGGCATCGTGATCTGAGCTGAAGGCAGACACTTAACCAACTAAGCCACCCAGGCTCCCCTACAATCTGGTAAGTTCTAACTGAGGGTCAGAGGATGAATAAAATTATTATGGTCAGAGACAGAAATGTTCAGGATGAGTTCATGGAATGAACAGGGGGCTTTGTTTTGCTTTTGGCATAATTTTGCCCCAAAAGCAGGTAGGACTTCTTTCTAAAGGTCTCCTTAATAAAAGAGAATTCCGGGGATCCTGGGGTGGCTCAGCAGTTTAGTGCCTGCCTTTGGCCCAGGGCGTGATCCTGGAGACCCGAGATCGAGTCCCATGAGAATTCCTGATAATAACATGCCAGCGGGTAAGGCTAAGGGATGTACCTTTGATACACCTTTATTGAGGTCCATTCTCAGAAAATATTTTATTCCCATTACTTTGTCGTCCACTGATCTCTTCTATGACTTACACTGGATAGAACTGAAGGTCATATCAAGGATTTTAGAGGAACTTTTGAAAATTCTGTTTCCATTCAACCAATAAATATTTCATAAATATTCAAAAGCTGAATTCTATATAGCTGGGAAACCCTATTTCTATTTGCTGATTTGTGGTCGGCAAGATGCACTTTGCATTTTCCCCTATCCAGCTGTTATATTAAATATTCAGTTACATCTTAATTTACAGTACACTGGTTTCAACTTCCACCTATACACAGATAATTCATTTACATCTCCAGGGCAGGTCTCAGCTCTAAGCCCCAATCTGTATAACTGTCTGGGGGAGTAGGGGTTCTTGTGGGTTTTTTTATGAGTCTTTTTTATCCTTTTTTTCAGCTTGACTCAGGTATAACTGACAAAAATTGTATAGGTTTAAGGTACACAATTTGATATTTTGATATACATTGTGAAATGATCACTACAACCAAGCTAATAAGCATATTCATCACCTCACATAATTATCTTTTTGCGTGTGGGGTGAGAACATTTAAGATCTATCCCCTTAGCAAATTTCAAGTACAGAATATGATATTAACTGTAGTCACCATGCTGTACATTGGATCTCCAGGAGGTTTTCATCTAGTATAATGAAAACTTTGAACCCTTAGATCAACATCACCCCATTTCCTCCTTCCTCTAGCCCCTGACCACCACTATCCTACTCCCTGCTTCTGTTAAGTGTGGCTATTTTAGATTTCACGTGTGAGATCTTGCAGTATTTATCTTTCTGTGTCTGGTTTTTACTCGGCATAACGTCCTCCAGATTATCCATGTTGATGCAAATAGCAGAATTTCATTTTTTTTTTTAAGGCTGAAAAAAATACTTCAGTGTGTGTGTGTGTGTGTGTGTGTGTGTGTGTGTGTGTGTGTGAATTTCACATCTTCTTCATTCATTCAACCATTGATGGACATTTAGGTTGTTTCCATATCTTGGCTATTATGAATAATGCTGCAATGAACTTGAGAATATAGATAGCTCTTTGAGATACTGTTTCATTTCCTTCAAATATATGCCCAGAAGTGAAATTGCTGGGTTTTTTTAAATATATTTTATTTATTCATGAAAGACACACACAGAGAGGGAGGCAGAGACACAGGCAGAGGGAGAAGCAGGCTCCATGCAGGGAGCCCGATGCAGAACTCGATCCCTGAACCCTGGGGTCACGACCTGAGCCAAAGGCAGACGCTCAGCCGCTGAGCCACCCAGGTCCCAAGAGATTGCTGAGTTTTATGGTAATTCTATTTTTTAATTTTTTGAGGAACTTCTATACTGTCTTCCATAATGGCTATACTAGTTTACATTCCCACCAATGGTACGCAAGAATCCCAATTTCTCCATATCTTCACTTGTTAAAATAACACTTGTTATTTTTGTCTTTTTTTTTTCAGAGAGAGAGAGTACAATCGGTGGGGGAGGGGAAGGAGGGCAGAGGAAGAGGTAGACAGAGAATCCCAAGCAGGCCCCATGCTGAGCGAGGAACCCAAAGCAGTGCTCAATCTCACAATCCTGAGATCAAGACCTGAGCTGAAATCAAGAGTCAAATGCTCAACTGACTGAGCCAGCCAGGTGCCTCTTAATCTTTTTGATAATAGCCATTTCACCAGGTGTGAGATGACATCTCATTGTGCTTTTGTTTTTTTTTTTTTTTTGTTTTTTTGTTTTTTTTTTTTTTTTCTCATTGTGCTTTTGATTTGGGTATCCCTGTTGATTACTGATGTTGAGCACTTTTTCATATACTTACTTGGCATTGTGTATCACAGAACCATATCTATCTCCCTGCTGACAAACTTGTCCTGAACCTACAAGATGAAAGTTTTACCAGGGGCAATGACAGCCTTATCTAGGGCAAGAAATGAGCCTGGTGACCAGGAACTCCACCCCCAGAGAAGTGAATCTGTTTCTCTCTGGTTTTTTGAGGAGCCAACTTGGGCTCATGTGATGGTCCAGTATCATGTGATGGTCCCTTCTGTATCTGTCCTCCCAACCCTTCTTGGATGAATAAAGCCTGACCAATTTTAGGGAGAATGATTTTGCTCGTCCCTGTGTTGGCCAGAGATGTTGGGACAGTGTGATTTCTGAGTGATTGATTTCCTACAGTGTTGGTTCTTCCCTCCAGGATGGGAGGTGATAACCACCAACCCAGGAATTCTCAATAAATTTTTATTAAAGGGCACCTGGGTGGCTCAGTTGGTTGGGCATCTACCTTCAGCTTGGGTCATGTTCCTGGGGTCCTAGGATCAAGCCTTGCATCAGGCTCTCGGCTTCTTCCTCGACCCCTCACCCTGTAGTGCTTTCTCTCTGTCTCTCTCAAATAAATAATTTTTTTTAATTTATCAAGCAGAAAAAACTATAAATTAATTAATTAATTAATTAATTTAATGGCATTGTGATAAAAATGTAATCTAGATAAGACTGATTCTTCATATTTCTTCATTTTTGCTTAATGATGGATGTGTGTGTGTGAAAAGAATTAGTCTCTTTGTAAGGGGTAAACAGAGTTTTATATATATCTATTCAATCAAATTTGATAACTGCATTGTTCATATCTTCTATGAGTATCTCCTATATTTTTATACCTGATCCATCATTTATTGACCTCTTTGTCTAACAACACTTGTTTATATGTTTTCATGCTTTATGAGGTTCACTCATGGTTTGAATTACTACATGTTCTTGTTATTATAAAGTGATCTCATTCTACCCCCATAATGTTTACTAATATATGAATATATACATACAGGTTTTATTGTGGTACTTACCTGATTTTTATTCTTCCATTCTTTTAGTTTTTATTTACTAATTGTAGTGTTCTAAATATGTCTTTTGTCTATAGAGTGTACTTCTACATTTTGGTTTTTTTAATGTAATCCAACAACCTCTGATTCTTGAGTGAGGAAGAGTTAATCTATTATATTTACCCCATTTACTGTATATTTTTATTTATTTCTACCACTTCATTTGAACTTTCTATTTTCCCTGCTTTTTCTTCCTCTTCTTTTTGTTTTATTGGATTTGATACGTTTTCTTTACTCGTTTTCCCCCCCTCTCCTGGTCTAGAAGTTAAATATTCAATTTCTACTTATTTACTGGTTATCCCTAAATTTAGAAATACATATTGGATTTAACAAAAATGTAAAACTGACTTCCTTGTCAAAAAATACAAAGATATTTAATATTTTAATTCTGACTTCCTTTTCCATGACTTCTATATTATTATAATCTAGAATTTTGGCTTCACCTTGTTTTCTGCTGCCAAGTTAGTATAAATATAATTTTTATGTAATACTTGATGCAATACTTGTTTAGATTTATGCACTTGTTTACCAACTTCTTGCTCACACTTCCTTCCTGTATTTCACTCCTAGCTTTAGAACTTCAATGTCACTCCACCTTAACAACATCACTATTGTCAGAGAGTTAATTTAATTATTGATACAGCCTTCCATTTTTTTTGTCTGTCTGAAAAATGTATTTATTCTGCATTAATATTGGCCTGGTAGTTTAGCTGAACTAAGAATTTTTGGTGGAGAGTTATTTTCTCTTAGTACTTTAAAATGTTCTCTTTTCTTCTGGTGTCTATTAGTTGCAATTTGAAAATTCTCTGTTCTATATAATAGGCATTCCTTTATAGATGATTCACCTATTGCTTAGAGATTTTTAAGATCTTCTTATCTTTACTATTTCACAGTAATATCTGATTAGCTGTGGGTTTGACTAGTTTTGCCTATTGCATCTAGACTATCGCTTTACTCCCATTCTTTCCATTCTCCCATATATATGCACATCTTCCATATACATGTGTGCATGTATGTATATACACATATATGTGTGTGTTTCACTTTATCATTATGTCCTCCATAGGTCTTACTAGCTCTATACTATTTTCTCTTTATAGTTCTCTGATGAATTATGGTAAAGTTCCTAAAATCCACCTTCTAGTTCCTAATTCTCACTTAAGCTAGGTCTAGTCAACTATTTGTCTAATTCACCAAGCTATTATCAACAACTATTTTTCATCTTAAAATCTCCTTTTGAATCTTTTTTCCAATTTGCCTGGTCACCTTTTTTTAAAGATTTATTTATTTATCTAGTTTAGAGGGGGGAGAGCGGAGGGAAAGGGAGAGGAAAGAAGCAGACTTTCTGCTGAGCACAGAGCCCAACACAGGGCTGGACCTCATGACCCTGAGATCATGACCTGAGCCAAAAATCAAGAGTCAGAGGCTTAACCCACTGAGCCCCCCAGATACCTTTGCCTGGTCACTTTTCATGTTACCTTGTTCTTTTCTCATGTTTTGTTTCTTTATTTATGTTTTTAATATTTTACACATACTTCTCCTATAGTCTCTATCAGAGTATTCAATTTTATGCCATTCTGTAGGTCTAATCCTGATGAATGTTGTGTCTATTGAGCTCCACTAAGGGTGATTTGCTCCCACGTGTGTTTTCTATTTTTGGACTGTGAGATGGTGTCTTACACAGCACTCTGTGTCTTCTGTGGGGCTATGTTGAGTCTGTTTTACTCCAAAGTGATTTTACTATTGACCTGCCAGAGTTACATCCAACCAGGGACCCATTTTTACATTAATCACTCCCCTTATTACAATTATCTATTCATTAGATTTTATTTTGCTCTTAGAAGAATGATCAAAGACTCAAAATAACCTCTAAAGAACAGTACCACCTTACTGCCATCTACTTCCTGAGCATTATCTCCCACCCATTCCACCACTTCTTCCACTCCAGCCATACTGGCTTCTGTGCTTTTCTAGAATGGACCAAACTGTCTCTCATCACAAGGCCTTTGTACATGCTGTTTATTCCACTGAGGGTCCTCTTCCTTCCCTTCTTATTTTAGCTAACTTCTATTGTCTAATATCTCAGTTGAATAATTACTCCCTTAAGAAAGACTTCCCTGACCTCCCAACTACCCTGACCAAAGAACAAGGAAAATCTATCTATCATAGATTCTGAGAGCATCAAATACCTCTCCTTTATGGATCTAATCATGATTTATATGTGCACATGTATTTATTAATGAGATCGCTTGGTAAATACCTGCCTTTCTCACTAGACTGCCTCAATGGATCTGAGACCATTTCTATTTTTTTTCACCATGGTATTGCCAATTCCAGCACAGGGCCTAGCATATAATAGGTGCTTGTTAAAAATTTGCTAAATGAATGAGTAAATAAAGAAATGAACAAGTTGGGCAGCCGGGGTGGCTCAGCGGTTTAGCGCTGCCTTCAGCCCAGGGTGTGGTCCTGGAGACCTGGGATCGAGTCCCACGTCAGGCTCCCTGTATGGAATGGAGCCTGCTTCTCCCTCTGCTTCTCTCTCTCTCTCTCTCTCTCTCTCTCTCCCTCATGAATAAATAAATTAAATCTTTAAAAAATAAAATAAAATAAATGAACAAGTCAATTTACAGAGGATCGATTTCCCTAGGAATCATCTCTCTCCTCTTAAGCACAGGTCTTTGTTACTTATACCATGACTAGTGGGGATCCTGGGTTCTTTTCTCATGTTGTTGACATTGAAAATGTTTATGAAGCATGACAGCATCATCCAAGATGATGACTACCCATTCAATTTCCTGACACCTAGGAGAAGGATTGACTTTACTATATTTCTAGTGATTCTTGGCCTATCCAGCACAATATAGGCTTCTGGGTTTATTATTTTACCATTTCAGCCCATCTTCATGAAAGTGATTCTCTTGTCCTATATCAATCACAGCAAGATTCTATAAAATCTTCAAGGGCATGAGTTTTGCACCACTACACTTAGACAATTCACAAAGCCTATATAAAGCCCTTCTCCAGTTGGTATATACAAATTGTACAACTTGGCTGTCTTAATCTTATCTACAGAGGCAAAGGAACACACATATAGATGTCCTTTGGAGGGGAAATTCTTCTCTTTGCCACTTCCAACACCTGAACCAGGTGCTCATTGACCCCTTGATTCTGTCAGGCTTTTCTATTCTAGTCCAAAGAGCAATGAATTTCACAACAGTGCTTCCCTCCAAAGCCTAGGCTGTGTTTAGAATACCAAAGTTGAGAAAATTATGATCTAGTCACCATTCTAAGTTAAGACCAAAGTTAATCTCATATATTTGCCCTTTCTTTAGGAAAAATATCAAGCTCCGTGGGAGCTTCCCCTCTCAACTGAATTTTGGACTCCCCTTCTACCTGTTCCTAGAAACATGCCCTCCCTCTTTGAGAGTATTAGCAAGAACTTGGTTAGAGAGCTTGGAGACAAAGACCTGAGGCCCATGAGATGCCTGTCGAATGCCAACCAATTCCGTCAGCTGGCAATATTACAGAAGAGGAAGAAGCGCTCACCCTTCTGGGAACAACCTGACATTCCTGCTGAATACACCCTCGTGGACCTCCTGGAGCCAAGTTCTTCAGTTCCCGGTATGGTCAACAAGGGCAAGGGGGCAAGGAGTAGAAAACACATGTGCTCACAGGCAGTGCAGCATACAAGGATCCCTTAGGCACCCACACGGGTCAACATCAGGGTTGGTTTTGCCAAAAGGCACTGGGCAAGAAGCTACAATACTTAAAAATCTAATATCATGGGCAGCCCTGGTGGCACAGCGGTGTGGCACAGCGGTTTGGCGCCGCCCGCAGCCTGGGGTGTGATCCTGGAGACCGGGGATCGAGTCCCATAATGGGCTCCCTGCATGGAGCCTGCTTCTCCCTCTCCCTCTGCCTGTGCCTCTGCCTCTCTCTCTCTGCGTCTATGAATAAATAAATAAAATCTTTAAAAAAAATCTAATATCAGGACGCAGGCATTTATTAGTTCATCTAATACTTAGGATAGCTTCTTAAGTCAGGGACATTATCCCCACTTACAGAACTGTGAATTGAAACTTATAAAATAATCTGTTCCAGGTGATACACCCAGGAACTAGTAAAATTAGAATCCAAACTCAGATCTGTCTGGGTCCATAAGCTTAACATTTTCTGCTCCAGGGTGCTGCCTCCTGGGACTAGAGGCTGTGCGTGCTACAGAGGAAAGATGACATTGTGGATTCCCTGTACCAGTGCACACATGATGTCACCACAGCTTAGGGTTTGGGATGCTATCCTGTTATCCGACCCCTAGGCTGATTCAAACATTTGCCATCAGCAATAATGTATACTTAATACATTAACTGAGGGGCACCTGGGTGGCTCAGTTTGTTGAGCATCTAATTCTTGATTTTGGCTCAGGTCATGATCTCAGGATCATGAGACCAAGGCACCCACCACCCCCACCCCCTGTTGGGCTACATGCTCAGTGAGGAGTCTGCTTAAGGATTCTCTCTCCCCCTGCCCCTACCCTCTACCCCCTCTCTCTCTCTCAAATAAATACATCTTTAAAGGAAAAAAAAATTAACCATTGATGTGATAGCTTCTCAACTGAGAAATGTAAATGAATTGGAGGGTCAGGGCAACACAGGACTCAGCCATTCGATTTCCATTCGGTTTCCCAACCATTCTGGAGCAAATTCTTGGCTGAACCTAATGTCATCTTTTCTGTCCCCAGAAACTGCTGTCATGGGACCGTTTCTCTTCAGTGACACTGTGGTCCAGCAGGGACAGGTTTCTGCCAATGTGACCGCTGGCCTAGAAATGAACGTGTCAGGGAAAGCTACTGTGTTCCATGGATCCTCCCTTCAGTTTCAGGCTGTTACCATCCCACCCCATAAATGGAAAGACCTTCAAAAGAGGTGAGGCCATGGGACAGGAAAGAACTGGTCAATGAGGCCCTTGAACTCTCCTCATGTGCCAAAAGGCACCTCGCGGGCTTTACTGCCAGGCTCAAGAGTGCAGAAAATGACATCTCAGACCATACTATTCTTCTTGGGTATTCATTCATTCATTCAACTAATAGTTATTAGTTATCTGGTATATATTGATTAAAACAGTAATTACTGGGATGCCCGGGTGGCTCAGCAGTTGGGCATCTGCTTTTGGCTCAGGGTATGATCTGGAGTCCCAGGATCGAATCCCACATCCAGCTCCTTGCTTGGAGCCTGCTTCTCCCTCTGCCTATGTCTCTGCTTCTCTCTCTCTCTCTCTCTCTCTCTCTCTCTCTGTGTGTGTGTGTGTGTGTGTCTCATGAATAAATAAATAAAATCTTAAAACAAAAAAACAGTAATTACCCATAACTGTGCTGTCATGTGCTGGGAATAGAATAATGACAAGACCAATAAAAATCTCTACCCCAAGCCACTTATATTCAGTGTGGACAGGCAAAGACCAGGGAGTGAGGAAGCAGGAAACAAAAAATAAATTTAGGGATCCCTGAATGGCTCAGCAGTTTAGCGCCACCTTTGGCCCGGGGCGTGACCCTAGAGTCCCCGGATGGAGTCCCACATCAGGCTCACTGCATGGAGCCTGCTTCTCCCTCTGCCTGTGTCTCTGCCTCTCTCTCTCTCTGTGTCTCTCATGAATGAATAAATAAAATTTTTAAAAAATAATAATAATAAATTTAAAAAGTATTAATTTAGGTGAGACAAAGAATCTGAAACTCTCTGTGATTAATAAATAAAGTATGCAGCAGTGTCCTGGGATTCCACTTATCTCCATGTATAGGGGACATGGGCAAAGGTAGGTATCAAATGATCCTCTAAGTGCTTAACAGACAACTTCTTAAATCATCTTAAATAGTGTGTTTACAAAGGCAAAACACATTGTTAGGTAAGCAAGGAGTTAAAAAATCACAGTCCTTTTAGAGACTAAAAGTTACTTTTACAAGGTATTGGACAATTTTTGTTTCCCTGGGTTCTTACAAGGCCCTTATTAAAAATAACATTTGCAAAGACTGCTTATGGTGCAAAAGAGTATCTCAGATTCTTACACTGCTCAGAAAGAAACAAAAAAAGAATTCTCAGTATTTCAGTAGGGAAAGAGGCAATTTCTAGGATACATTTTAATTGCTAGCTCTGAGAGAAATAAGTAAGCCTGAGGTCAAACCTTTAAATATAGAGGCATTGAGGGGAAGCAGTTGGCTATTTCTAATAAATGGGATGTGGGCATATAATGTGTTCAGCTGGGAAGGCACTTGCAGATCATGATAGGAGCTCTGAGATAAGGAATAAACAGGACAAAGAGAAAGAGACACTGCTGGTGGTTGGTTAGGTTTCTCTGTGGCACTAACAGCTGATCTCAGACCCCAAAGAATGATGGAAGCAAGGAGGAGCAGGAGGAAAGGGGTTCAAATGAGGGTTTAGAGGTCCTGGGGCATGGAAGAGCTGGATGATGATTCCAAGGCCAGGGGGAGGCCAGGGAGGCCAAACCTTAGTCAATGAGGATGAAAGTGATTCAAAGCTTAGGAGGTAAGTAGGGGTCAGATGACACACTCCTCGGATGCCTGGTAAGAAGTCTGCATTTGTCTCCAAGGGCAGCAGGAAAGCCCCCACTGGATGCCCAGTACTGCCTGCAGTGAAAGGAGAATTTAAGGATCTCTCAGTATTCTGCACACCAGGGCACCAAGCCCAGCGTGGCCTGGGATAGAATCTGACTTGAGTCTCAACTGAAATGGGGATAGACTTTTGTCTTCAGCACTGCAGACCTTCCCCATCCAACCCACCTACTAAGGACAGTCAGCCCATAAAGCTCACCTGTGCTCATGGAAAATAATCCAGCATCAGCCCTGCTTCAGCATGCTCTATCCCCCTGCTCCACAAGGGCACATCGGGGGTGTGAGGCCAGCTTTGACTACAGGGCTTTCTAAGCCCTGTTCTCAATCACCTGGACTCATCTACGTCCAGTCTCCTTCTGCTGAGAGGCCCTAGTTACTAGTGGAAAACTACCCTAACAGGACCAAAATAATTCTGGAAAATGCACCTACCTTTCATCGCACGGGATGCATACTGCCACACCCATACCCCTGTCAGAGAATGGGGGGCCTTCCATTGTGCATATCAGAGATGTTCTGGTGCCCTAAGTAACCTAGCCTGTAAGCCAGTATCTTCCCGATGCACTGTACCCCATCCAGGTTCCTAGAAGAGTAATCTGGAATAACCTAAGAAAGCATCCCGTTTCCACTATGACCTTTCTCTTCCCACCTACCCCAGGAAAGTGCAAGATCCGGAGCTGCTATTTCTGGTGAAGTGCCGGGACAGACAGGATAATCTCTATGTGGTGACAGACACCGTGGAACTGACCAACACTACTGTGCTTTATGACAACAGAAGTGTGAATGTTTGGGGAAGCTGCTTTCTCCCTTTTGATACTTTCTTCAAGGTACACGGTTGTCCTGAAGTGGGTTGGGAACACAAAGAGCCCAGCCAGCCCGGCCTCACTTCCCAGGGGCTCTGCATCCTATTAGGACCCGTCTTTGGGGGTGCAATGAATGGGTCAGCATTTCCCACTTCTCATGTGCTGAGGAATCCTGACTCCTGACCTGAGGGTATATCCTGATGTGGTCACTTTAGTATTTTAATATATATGAGATTATTCAATATTGATAAAATGAAAAGAAATTTAACTATTTGCAATGATTATATTTGCTTTGGATAAATGATGGATCCTGGATACTCTGAAAGTATGGCCGCTCTACTACATGCATGTGCAGCTCTATGGCTGCAAGAAACAAGGGACCACACAGTACAAAACCTTAGCAGTTCAAAGATCCTAAATACTGTGATACCCTGACTAGAACGTTTTCTGGATTGAGATTAAATATCTTTGAGCACATCTGATGCACCTAATTTATAATATCCACATTTTTTTAAAAACGGTTTAAACACAAGTTCATCAAATATTTAGTCAACATGAACCATGATTCAGGGACATATAAAGTGTGTATGTGTCATAATGGACATTTTATATCCAATCTATTTTATATGTAATATGTCCTCACTTAAGAGACTTAGGAACTAAAAAACCAGGACAAAACAAAAACTGAGATGTGCACTAACTTTCCCAAGATCTGTGAATGAGCCCTAGAGGAGGACACGACACCACCCAGTGGACAAGTCTGAAACAAAACTCAGCTCCAGCTTGGAGGATTATTTCCATGTTCAGCTGTTTTGCCACCTGTTCAGATGGGTGGACTGGGTTTTGTGAGGACAGGAGAAGAACACCCTATGGCATTTTGCATAGGGCAACTGCCCAGCTGTGTGTCCGGCTGCCATCCCAGCTGTTCACAGCCAGTGCCAATCTAAGCATGGGCTCTTGAGCTGTGATGCTGTTAAACAGTTTACATATCACCCCCCAGCTCCTGGCTGCCTCAGAGTTTCCCATGCCATTGGTTTGCACTTGATTCTCTTAGGTAGTATTTGATTCTCCAGGACATTCAAATAATAGGGCTGAAATCTGGGGAAGCTATTTACTCACTAGGCTGCCTGAGAATGGTATTCATGGTTCTGAGATAGGGTTCCTTCATACATAAAATTAAATACAACACCTACATAAAAGTCCACTATAATACATTTTGACTATCAGGTCTCTAGAATATAGTCATTACTATTCAATATGATGGTTAATTTTATGTTGCCAATGTGACTGTCCCATGGGGTGCCCAGATATTTGTTTCAGTGTTACTCTGGGTGTGTTTGGGAGGGGGTTTCAGAACGAGATTTAAATGGGTGGACCGGTAAAGCAGATTATTTTCCCCAGTCTAAGTGGTCCTCATCCAATCCACTCAAGGTCTGAATAAAACTAAAGGCGGAGAGAGACTTCACTCTCTGCCTATCTCTCATCTGGGACACTGTTCTGACATCAGACTCAGATTTGCACTATGACAATACACCATGGGCTCTCTCAGTTCTTTAGCCCTTAGATTCAGACTAGAACTATACCATTAGTTCTCCTGTGCCTGCACATCTTGGGACTTTTCAACTTTTATAATTGCATGAGCAGATCCCTTACAATAAATCCCTTTAGGTAGATAAATATATAGACAGACAGACAGCCTACTGGTTCTGTTTTTCTGGAAAACTCAGACTGATATACTCAGTAAAGTTTATTCAGCTTTTTACTTGATTTTAGGACAGAATGATAACTTCCAAGCTTTCTACATGCCAGATCAGAAACCAAAAGTCTAATTTTTTTTTAAATAGAAAAGTCAAAAGATAAAATCAAATTTTCCCCCCAAAAAAGTAAGCAAAAAGAGAGGGAAAGATTAATTTTAAAATTTAGAGAGTTAGTCCAGGAGAGAAATGGAAAACAGACTAACACAGTAAAATAGGGAAAAGTATCCAGGAAATAATTCAAGAAAGGTAAGACCTGAAGCATATGCTCCCAGTTGGAAAGACCAACAGGAGGCCAGTTTCCCGGGTTCATAGGAATTAACTGCTAAAAGAAAGATCTGGAGTGAGGAGAAGCAGTCTCCCCAACAGTAAACAATGAGTATTAACTTAGATATTGGGACATGAACATTTTAGGAGGAGTGGAGGTGGGGCAGAGAAGAGTAGGACAATGAAATCCTCATCATCCAAAGGAGAAAATAACTGAATATACTTCATTCTGGGGGAGGTGGGGGTGGGGGGTGGGAATCAAATCACTGCAAAAATAATCATGAAAATGAGAAATATAAAGGTAAATACTGAACCAAGAAGGAAAAGAGCAGAACCTGGAAATCAGGACCAACAGAGGGTGAGATCAGGGGGCTGGTGTGTTCTTTGATTATGAGCTTTCTAGATCTACCTGAGTTTTAAAATCACATGCATATGGGGCATATTGTTTGCTTTCTCTCCCCAGGGTCGAGGCCAGGGAGAGGGTCTAAAAGTGAGAGAGAAGAGACTGATTCTGCCACAGGGCACAGTGATGGCCTACAAGAGGAAGCAGCTGGTTTTTAAGGAGAATGGCTGGGGTAAGCAGAGGCTGAAAGAGGCAGATGGGGAGAGGGAATCTGCTTCTCCTCAGAAAAGAAACGAGAGGGAAGGAGCATCAGCATGCTTCCACCCACTGCTCTGCCCATTCATGGAGAAGGCTGAGGACATTTCCCAGCTCTGGGGTCACACACATATCCCACTACCCATGGCCCCCTCCCAGCACAGCCTGGAATGCTGCTATGAGGAGACAGAGTCTCCCATGTGGAAAGGGGCCCAGTGCAGAGGTGACCTTAGCACTGAGCAAAGTGCACCCCAATCCCACCACCTGTATTCATTCAAGGACTCACTCAAGCCACTCTCAGCAGCTTACCTGGGAGACCCCATAACCTGAGGTCAGAGCCCATGAGAAACCAGCAGGATCCCAAACAAAACTGCAGACCTAATGCCCTAAGAGCATAATGCAGGGTTTTATCTGCACCTCTCCCTCCCTTGCTAGCCCCAGGCCCCCAGCACACACACACTCACACACATGCACATGCACACATATACTCACTCACCCACTACTCTCTACAGTATCCTCACTGCAACATCTTGTCTCAGCACATTTCTAATATGCAGCTATGAAATCACTCAGGAAGAGGGCAGGATTGGGGGCACACAGGTGAGGGAGGAGAGTTCAGGGGAGAGGACGAACGGCAACAAACAGACAATCCTACCCAAAGAAAGGAGGACAGAGCCAATTACCTCTACCTTACAGAGCCAGTTGTCCAATCTCAGAGAGCACAGTGATCAACCTAGGTGCTTGGTCAAAAGGCAGGCTCCAGGGTCCTCTTCAGAAAATTTAATTCCGAAGATACAGAATCAGGTCCGGGGTTCTGAGTTTTAGCCAGCATCACAGGTGCCTATGACAGGAGGGGTCCTCAGGCCACGCTGAGAAAAGCTGCCATGCCCGGCCTGGGTGAGGAAGACTGGGGCTGCAGGTGCAGGAATATGAAAGAGTCCAACAGGAATAACCTTAGCTCTCCTGGCCTGACTTCTTCCCATCCAGATATTCTCATCTCAGATGACGACAAGGAGAAGACCTTTCCAGAAGGTGAGCTCCAGAGCTGGGCAGGTTCTCTGCCTACACGCAGACCCTGCTGAACCCTGACCCCCTTTGGATGCTAGTAAGAGCTGTGCATTGGGCTCAGCCCCCACAGACCCATAGGGAAACCTTTCCAGCCAGTCTCATCACTGCCTCCTACTCTCCCCTGCCTTTGACCTTGGCACCGGCCCCTAGCCACTGAGATAGGGTTGTGGGGGTGCTGCCTGGGTCTCCATATGCCTAGGCACCAAGTCACCTGAAGTAGTGGGAAGAGGTAAGAAATCCAGGGGCGGGGGTAAGAAGAGGAGGGAGAACCGTAGGGTTAGGGCAGGGGGAGAGGAGAGTAAACCTTTGTGAGTAAACACTTCTCTCTCTTTTTTTTTTTTTCACTTCTCTTTCTTTCCAGAGAAACTGCACATGCAGTTGAAATCACTTCCAAGTGAGTGGGTGATTTTTGAGCCAGGAAGGTGGGATTGGATCCTCCATGACACCACCTTGCACAAGAGCCCCACGTGATTGCCTCTGCTGTCCTTACCTAAGGCGGGAGGATCTGACCTCTGGGCAAAGGGCAGGAGTAGAAGGAAAGGAGGGGGTCAGGGAAGTCAGGACAGAAGGTCAGAGAAAAAAAGAAGGTCAGAGAAACCAAATGGCTTCAGAAGTTACCTATTGGATGGGGAATGTAATTTCTCTTTCAGGCACCATCAACAGTGGTTTCATCCCCCTAAGAGGTATTCACCTCTTATGTGTTTGCTGAAGGTAAGGATAAGGATCCCATCCTGCACTCATCTGGTGACCAGGGCAGATTGCCCTGGGCCTTTGCCACCACTGCCCCCAGGGCCGGGTCCTAGTTTTTATGGAATAGGAAAGGTCCAGGAAGGCCAAGGGGGTGGAGGGATTGACCCAGGTTGGGGCAGGAAGTTTAACAAGAGGAAGCGGTAAGAGGACAGAACCCTCCAAAGTGTCTGAAAAGCATATTTGAGCATGAGAAAAGAGATGATCACTTGTGATTCTCTTTCCAGGAAGAACACAGGAACCTTTTAGGCAAGGTGAGTGCTTATTAAGAGGGAATTAAGAGGCCTCTAGGATAGGAAACTACAAACCTGAGAACCCAAATTGGAGTTTCCATGCGACTCAGAAAACTGAGCTCTATGTCCAAATATACGCTTTGGTCAGCTCCACTTATTCATTCTTTTATTCATCTGTGCACGCCTGCAACAAACATTTATTAAGAACTTACTGGGCGAGGAACCTGGGAGGCCCAGTGGTTGAGCATCTGCCTTTGGCTCAGGTCGTGATCCCAGGGTCCTGGGATCAAGTCTCGTATCAGGAGATAAGGGAGGGATTTGCAGGGAACCTGCTTTTCCCTCTGCCTATGTCTCTGCCTCACTCTGTCTCTCATGAATAAACAAATAAAATCTTTAAAAAAAAAAAAGAGCTGGGCAACAGGCATTATCCTGAGCAACGGGGATACAGCAGGTGAACCAAACAGAAATGCTTGTTGTCACTGCAGCCTCCATTCTGGTGGCCCCTCACTTAGCGGATCATCTTGAGGTCACCTGACATCTGCTAGGAGAAGCAGAGAGCCCCTGAATCCGTTCCTTGGTTAATTCTGTATGGACATAGACAATACAGGGAGAATTACATGATAAGGATAGCTCACGTGTACCCAGAACTACCCCAAGCATTTTATTTATTTTTTTTTAATTTTTATTTATTTATGATAGTCACAGAGAGAGAGAGAGAGAGAGAGAGGCAGAGACATAGGCAGAGGGAGAAGCAGGCTCCATGCACTGGGAGCCCGACGTGGGATTCGATCCCGGGTCTCCAGGATCGCGCCCTGGGCCAAAGGCAGGCTCCAAACCGCTGCGCCACCCAGGGATCCCCCAAGCATTTTATATACATAAACTCAACTGAATCCTCTTAACATCCCCATTTAACAGATGTAAACCCAGAGCACTTGAGATCCTTATTTCCCAGAGCCCAGTATTAGAATCCACGTTATGTCAGATATGTCCCAGTAATGAGCACCTAGTCATTTTCTTCCACTTCCCATGACCCCTGTCCAGAATCTCCATCTCTGCTCCCTGTATTCTAAACCCCCCTCATCTCATAGCATTAGGATTGTCTATTTGCTAGTCTGTTATTTTAACTATTTCTGGAGATCAAATGTGCCATCCACAGAGATGCTTTAGTTGATAAAAGGGCTCACATGGTGGGAAAGGGCTGATCGTTGCAGGAATGTTCTAATCAAAGAATTGTACCCATTTTCTGGTTGATGCTGATTCCTGAGAGAAGATTTCAAGCAACTACATGAAGAGATTTTCCAGGAAGTGGAGGCCCTGGACGAGCTCTCAAAGGACATTCAGGATGCCATATTCCGTAATATCCTGAACACGCTTGGGAACCGAAAGGCTTTGCTGGAACTTATGGACAGGGTGAGGGGTTCCTACAGCTACTGAGGGCTGATCAAAAGTGGTAAAGGGGGCAGGTTTAGGCGATACTGCTACCAATGCACATGGGCGAAAAGGAAATGGGACAATGCCAGGGGAAAGAGTAGGATGTCAGAGATCCAGGACACTGGCCCCAGGCACAATAGGGCCAAATCCCCTGGGGCAAGTAAAGTGCACTGACCCTTACAGCTTCATCAATGACTTACAGACTTAGAAGACACAGGCAAAATTACTTAACAATACTAGTTGAGGTAGTAGCAGTAGTAGTAGTAGTAGTATCATATTACCAATACTACCAGTCTCCTACAGCTGGATGGGGACACCTTTGATCCTTTGGATGGCTTTGGTGGCGAAATCCTAAATGAGACACAAGAGGACACAAGAAATCTATGGATCCAGGGAAGATCCTCCATCATTTACCTCCTCGAAGCCATAATAGGTAAGAGTGATTTGGAAGAAATGTAGGAAAGTCAACGGTTTGGCCTGCAGACCTCCTGAAAGCCATGGATTAGATGCCACCTCTCCAAAACCCTTCAAATACCATGATCTTTATCCTCACATATCAGCTCTCTCCAAAGTCTGGAGGGCTTAGGGAGATAAATTTGCTGCATTAACAGAGAACCAGCCTTAGGTTTAGAAAGTGATCTGCCCAAGTACATCCAACAGATCATTGTGGGTGGATGATTCCAGGCTCCAGCCTCAGAATCCCTTCCTCTGGACCATGTTATGTAGCATCCTGGAGACCATCCCAAGAATAGGAGGAGGACTTAGTACAGGGAAATTGACTTCCATGTCCAATGGTTTATTTGCCTGCCTCAGAGTTCCCCTCTCAGGAGGTCTCCTAGTTCACAGTGGGGAGAGGAAAATCTGACTCTTCATCCCTCTCTTTCTCCAAATGTCCCCCTGTTCCCAGTGCTGAGTGATACCCAACACAATCTGCTGGCCCAGTCCATGAAGAAGAGGATCCTCCTCCAGCAGCAGGAGCTGGTGAGAAATCCCCAGGGGCCAACATCCAGGAAGGAGGGTGAGAAAATCAGAGTTAAGAATGGCTCTGATGAAAAAAAGAGATCATGATGGAGGTTTCTGCCAGGAAGGGAGATGGGATTTTGTATGGCAACTGGGAAATCCCTGGCTGCAACTGCCTCTGGGGAACAGTCCCAGCGGGTGTAAGTCTATCTCAGGAGGGTCTCCATTTCCATGGCAACCTCTGCAGGGGGGCCCCCACAGTTCTAAAAGAGCTATATAGTGAACCCAAGTCTGGGAACCCAAGGGCTCTGAGTCATATCCCTGCTTTACTTAAGCAGTTACCATTTGAGAATTGCTCTCCCTTTCTCCACATACGTATATGTAAATACATATGTGTGGGCAGACATCCATATATATGTACACACACATTGCACACATGTGCGCACATGAATACATATCCTGCTCCAGATGCCACTATTCTACAAGGGAAACGTTAGTATAACTGTTTAGCAGCTGAAAAGCCAATGCTCAGCATTTTCCAATTGCGTGTCCACACTCACACTGATCACAGGATATGACCTGGATATGACTCCTGGTCCACTTGACTCCAAAGCTTTTGTCCTTTTCAGTTACCCTGAATGACCCTCTTGGGACCAATTTTCTCTTCCCAACCTCAAATGCTAACCTGTAACGTGGGATGCTGTTTATTCTAGGTAAGGAGCATCCTGGAGCCCAACTTCAAATACCCTTGGAACATCCCCTTCACCCTCAAACCTGAGCTCCTTGCCCCACTCCAGGGTGAAGGTCTGGCCATCACCTATGGCCTGCTGCAGGAGTGTGGCCTGAATATGGAGCTGAATAGTCCCAGGTCAACCTGGGATCTGGAAGTCAAGCAGCCCCTGTCTGCCCTGTATGCGACCCTTTCCATGCTGCAGCAGCTAGCAGGCAGTCAGAGAGGCCAGGCCCTACCAGTCTATACTGGAAGTGTCCCTGGTGAGCTCAGAGGACTTAGGACCACAACTTCTGCCACTCTAGGTCAGACACAGCCAGGAGTCAGTAGACTTGAGGGAATGTTCTGAAATGACAGAAAGATCTGTACCTTGATGAAGATTCATGCATTTGTCAAAACTCATCAAATAGTATCTAAAGATGTGAGCACTTCGCTGTACAGCAATGCTACTCCAAAACAACGTAAACCAATATTAAACTCCAGTAACAATATGAATTGTTTGGGGTGAGGCGTACTGATATCAGCAACTTACTTTGAAATACATCATAAGGACGCCTGGCTGGCTCGGTGGTTGAGCATCTGCCTTTAGCTCAGGGCGTGATCCTGGGGTCCTGGGATCAAGTCCCACATCGGGCTCCCCAGGGGGAGCCTGCTTCTCCCTCTGCCTATGTCTCTGCCTGTCTCTAATGAGTAAATAAATAAAATCTTTTTAAAAATGCATCATAAAATAAGGGGACTAATGAATGGGTAGAGAGACAGATATCAGATTTTAAAAACAAGAGGTTTTCTTCTTTTTTTCATTTAAATTTAATTAACATGTAATGTAGTATTGGTTTCAGGAGTAGAAGTTAGTGATTCATCAGCTGCATACAACAGCCAGTGCTCATTACATCCAATACCCTTGTCCATCACTGTTACCCCGTCTCCCCACCCTCCACCCCTCCAGCAACCCTCAGTTTATTTCCTATGATTAAGAGTCTCTTATGGTTTGTCTCACTCTCCGATTTCATCTTGTTTTATTTTTTCCTCTCTTCCTCTCTGATCCTGTTTTGTTTCTTAAATACCACATGAGTGAGATCGTATGATAATTGTCTCTCTGATTGACTTATTTTACTTAGCATTGTATCTTCTAGTCCCAACCATGTTGTTGCAAATAGCAAGATTTCATTTTTTTGATGGCTAAGTAGTAGTACATCATATATGTACCATATCTATATCCATTCCTCAGTCGCTGGACATCTGGGCTTTTTCTCTTTTTTTTTTTTCAATTCTTGAAACATTTTGTATGTCTGGAATTGCTTCAAAAAAAAAAAAACTCTCTAAAAAGGCGGGGAGGGGGCGCTTGGGTGGCTCAGTCAGTTAAGCATTTGCCTTCAGCTCAGGTCATGATCTCAGGGTCTTAAGATCCAGTCCTGCATTGGGTTGCCTACTCAGTAAGAAGTCCGCTTTTCTGTCCCCCTCCCTAGCTTGTGCTCTCTCTCTATCTCAAATACATTTTTAAAATCTTTAAAATAAAATTAGCTCCCTCAAAATTATAACTGTGTACTGATCATTATGTGTGACTTTTCCAAATTATGCTTTTTTGAGCTGTTTTAAAAGGAACAGTGAGGGGCACCTGGGTGGCTCATTTGGCTAAGTGTCTGCCTTTGGCTCAGGTCATGATCCCAGGATCTTGGGATGGAGCCCCACATTGGGCTCCCTGCTCTGTGGGGAGTCTGCTTCTCCCTCTGCCTTGGCTCCTCCCCCCTACTTGTGCACACACGTTCTCTTTCTCTCTCAAATAAATAAATAAAAGCTTAAAACATAAAAGAAACATTGAGAGAACAAAATAAGATGTCTTAGAAATTAAAACTAATATAACAAAAGCCCAATAGAAGGATCAGAGGGTAACGTTGAGGAATTTTTCCCAAAAAGTAGAGTAAAAAGTCTTAAGATGAAAAATAAGAAAGAAAAAATAAGAAATTGAGAAGAGTAGCTTAGGAAGCCTAACAGCTGGTTAAAACAAGTTCTCAGGGATCCTGGATGGCTCAGCGGCTTAGTGCCTGCCTTCAGCCCAAGGCGTGGTCCTGGAGACCTGGGATCGAGTCCGCATTGGGGTCCCTGCGAGGAGCCTACTTCTCTCTCTGCCTATGTCTCTGCCTCTTTCTGTGTCTCTCATGAATAAATAAAATCTTTAAAATAAAAAAAAAGTTCTCAAAATAAAAAGAGAACACACACACAAATGGAAAGGAAATCAATAACAAAATAATTCAATAAAATATTCCATAACCAGAATATGAGTTTCCAGATTTAAAGAGCCCATCGCATACTTGACACAAATGGATGAAAACGGGCCCATACCAAAACACATTTGGGTGATGTTTCAGAACATGCAGGACAAAGTAAAAATCCAGGGAAAAGTACAAAGGTTATTTACAAAAGACCAAAATGAAAGAATAACTTTTAAGTGGGTATCTGGGTGGCTCAGTCTCTGGCCTGGCCTCCAGCTCTGCACTGGGCAGGGAGCCTACGTGAAATTCTCTCTCTCCCTCTGCCTCCCCCCTGCCTCTCTCGGTCTCTTAAAAAAAAATAAATAATAATAACTTTAAATTACAACCACATAACAAACTAGAAGCAATGGAACAAGGACTTCCTACATTTTGATGGAAAATTATCTCTAACTAGAAGTCTACATCAATTTGAAGGTAGAATAAAGGGCATTTTCAGGCAGATTTTTTTAAATTACTGTCTATGTTCCATTTTCCAGAAAGCTATGAGACAATGTGATACAGTAAAATGAGAGAGACCCAAGAGGAAGATATTGGCTACAGAGAAAACAAGATTTAGTGTAGAACAGAGACAGGGGGATGCCCAGGATGACAGTATGGGGGCCAGAGGGCAAGTAGTCCCCATCTGAGCAAAGAGGAAGGCTTTGGGGGAGATTTCTCCAGAAGAGGAAATTGATAGAATACCTCAATTCTGAGGTATTTAATACAAGACTTAAGGAACTGGCAGTTTGGATTTAATTAGATACAAACACACTGAAGATAGAAGGAAAAATAAACAAAAAATGACAATGAGAAACAAAAGTCCTACAGGAAAGGGAAATAATTATGGCTTATTAATAGCTGAGAAGTGTTCACATAGTCATAACTGTGATGGGACCTGTGTGTGGTGCAGAGCTAAGGGGACCCTAAGTCCTCATCTTCCCTGGTATAAGTTCATGAAGAATGTCTAAAATTGAGCAAGCTTATTTTTTAAAATATTTTATTTTTTTATTTTTTTAATATTTTATTAATTTATTTGACAGAGACAGTGTGCACACAAGCTGGGGGGAGCAGCAGAAGGAAAGGGAAAAGTAGGTTTCCTGCTGAGTAGGGAGCCAGACAAGGCTTGATCCCAGGACCCTGGGATCATGACCTGAGCCCAAGACAGATGCTTAAAGGGACTGAGCTACACAGGGCACCTGAGCAAGCTTATTATTAAGAGATGTCAGACACAAAGGGCCACATATTATATTATCCTGTTCATAGGAAATAGGTAGAATAGGCAAATCCACAGAGACCAGGAAGTACACCAGTGGTTAGGGTGGGGAGTAATGAAAATGTTCTAAAACTGACCATGGTCATGGCTGCACAATTCTGTGAATACACTAAAAGCCACTGATTTGTACATTTTCAAGGAGTAAACTGTATGGCAGGTGAATTATAATGTCAAGAATGCCCTTTAGGGCAGCCCAGGAGGGCTCAGCGGTTTTAGGGCCCCCTTTGGCCCAGGGCTTGATCCTGGAGAGCTGTTCACGGGCCTTGACGGATCAAAACTGGTGTGTCAAGGATAAAGACATCTTGTGAAGTCATGAAGAGCTACCTATGGGAGTGGGAAAGCCGTTTTGGTTTTTTAAAAAAAAAAATACCAGTGTCCAACAGTGCCCTGCCCAATTCTGTTTTCATTGGTCTGAAATGGGCCCTATTGGCTGGTCTTTTTCTAACTCCCTCGGGTGATTCTATGCGCTGTATCAGCTTTGGAACCTGGCCCAGCTGTGTGGCCTCAGGCAAGCCACCCGGCTCTCTGAGTTTGCTGGCTCTCGCCCCGGAGGCTGGGCTGCAGAACCAGGGGAGATTAGGCCGTGGTGTAGGGAAGGTGCTGACGACACCGGTGCCGTGACACTCTGTTTCCTTCCACGTGCCTGTAAGGCCTGGAACTGCTCCTCATCAGCTCAGTCCTTAGGCCATACAGCACCTGTGAGCCTCAGGTCCCCAAGGTCATGCAGGGAGGTGTGGGCCCTACACCAATATCGTGGGGCTCTGGGGCTCTCGTCTCCCACCGATTGTGACTCAGCCTCACTGTTGGCCTCACCTCTCAGCGCCAAGGAATGCTGGGGAGTCTGGGTCACCTACTGGTCAGTCTCCAGCTGCCATTGCTGAATACTTAGATGCTGGAACACAGAGAACAAAATGTTCTCTGTCAATTTTTTTCATCCATCCCTTCTGAGGATTCTATAAGGCAGGTGCTGTATGTCAGGTTCTCTCGGTACCGGACCTGGACCTCAAAGAGGCCAGGGGTGCCTGGGTGGCTCAGTCAGTTAAGCACCTGACTCTTGATTTTGGCTCAGGTCATGATCTTGGGGTCGTGAGAAGGAGCCCTGCCTTGGGCTCTGCGCTTAGATCTCCTATATGGAGAGATTGTCTCTCTCTCTCAAAAAAAAAAAAAAAAAGAAAAGAAAAGAAAAAAAGGAAGGTTAATGAAGCTCCTTGCTCAGAAGCACACAGCCAGCAAGTGTGGCTAAAATCAGACTGGGATGAGCTGGTTCCAACACTCATGTGTTGAATCAAACCTGTTACACCACCATGTGTGTAGTGTAGACAGCGGCCTTCTCACTGAGGACCATCTGGAGGTTAATGTTAAACGATGCAGACTCACTCCACTTGCCACTTGTGGGAAAGACAGGGAACCATACAAGGGGAGGTGGGGGTAGCTGGGGAGCAGGGAACCATCTTGGGATTAAAGTCCCGACGTGGGACTCCAGGTGTGTCATGGGCCTGGGGTCAGTGTAGGGTAACCAACCTTCCCAGTTCGCCTGAGCGAGGGGATTCTGGGTGGGAAAACCAGGTCAGTTAGTCACCCTAGTGGTGAGTGATGGAAAACTTGAAATGACAGTGGCTCTAAACAAGAAAACGATTTCTGTCTCAGGGAAAAATCCAGATAGGAGCCTAAGGCAGTGGCTCTGCAGTGGCAGGTCGTAGTGATCAGAGACACAGCTCCTTCTAGTTTGTCACTCTGCCACCCTCGATGTATGGCTGCCACCTTCTGGTCCGACATGTCCATCTGTCATGTCCACATTGCAGCTGGCAGAAGGAAGAAAAGGACCTGCACACACCACCTCCATTTGCATCCCACTGGCCAGAACCTGGCTACTCAGCCTCGTCTAGTGGCAGAGGAGCTGGATTCACCGTCTTTATGCAGGCCAGCCACGTGCCAGAAGAAAGCTGCTTTTTAAAAAAAAAAAAAAAAAAAAAAAAGATTTTATTTATAAATTTGAGAGAAAGAGACTGCCCCCACATGAGTGGGAGAAGGGGCAGAGGGACAAGCAGGCTCCCCACTGAGCGCAGAGCCCAATGCAGGGTTTGATCCCAGACTCTTGAGATCATGATCTGAACCAAAATCGAGTCGGGACACAACTTGCAAGCCATCCAGGCGCCCCGTCTTACCGTTGCCTTTAAACTGCATTTTCCCTGTGGGAGTAGGGTGGTAACGGTGACACCACTGGTGCCACGTCAGGAGCCCCAGCTTCCAGTGGGCCCCCGTGCCTCCTTGCGCTTGCCCCAGCTGCACCATGGTCTCCGCCTCCAAGTGATGACTCAGAGACCACTTGGAGGTGGCCCAGCTGCTGTGCTCATGACTCCAGCGAGGCACATCCCAAAGCCTGTACTCCACACTCTGGACAGTGCTGAACAACACTAAATGAAATCTATTTCTTTGCTATGGGACTTTATTTAGAGCTTTACCCGTGACAATACGTCTTGCTTTGACCCCAGAATGCCTTAGGTTTTTTTTTTCTGGAAATATCTTGTGTATTCCAAGATAGCAGCTTTATTTTGCTCTTCATGTTGAGTGTCCCCCGACATCCTGCTTTTGGATCTTCCCCCCCTCTCCAACCTCTAAAGACCTTACACTGATCATCAAGAGACTCTTGCAATCCCTCCTCCTGTGTCTCCCGTCTCCTGCTCCTGTGTGTCCTGAAGACACCTTCCTGCAGGTCCTCGAATCCTGTGTGGACTTGAGGTCCTGTCCTCCCTGCCTCCCTCCCAGCTCCAGGGTCAGAGCCACATGGCCAAAGAGAAGACAGTGACCATCCCCCGGGGCACTGTCCTGGCCTATAGGGTGCTGCAGCTGGTGATCAAAGAGGACTGCTGGGGTAAGTGGAGGCTAGAGGTGCAGGAACAGCAGCAGGACTCTCCCTCTGGGAGGGGTGGCAGAGGGGTAGAGGGCACTTGCAAGAATGGAGCAGGAAGAGGATGAGGGAAGCTATTTCCTGGGGGTCTGAGCACTCAGCCAGCCAACTCTGCCTTCTGGCAGCTACTAAGAGGATCTGATGTGCAGAGAGGGCCCTGACATCAGCTGTCCAGGGGGGTTTACAACCCAGTCTGCACCCCACTTGGCCCAGAGGGGAGCTGCATTTGATGGGAGGAAGGGCTATTACACCTAACTAGCACAGAGAATCATGTGGACTGGGTGGTCCTGCCCATCCTTGGCCTAGGGGTGACAGTAGGAAGCTGGGGGTTCGCTGTCCCATCAATGCTGCAGCCCAGAGGCAGGCTGGGGACTGAGCCCCGGGTGGGACAGCTCTGATTCTCAGATCTGGCCAGCTGAATCTGAATCTGCAGGGTTGACTTTGGGTGGGCAGAAGAGGAGGATCCAGCCACCCTTGTCCTCACGAAAAGAGCATGAGCTTGAGTCCAGTGCACTGAGGTTTGAATGGTGGCTTTGCCCTTTGCCCTCTGTGTGACCCTGGAGACGTCACCAAATGACCCAAACTTCAGCAGCCTCATGCTTAAACGGGCTCATGCTGACAGCCCACAGGGTGCCGTGAGGCCACAGGAGATAAAGCTGTGATGTCCCTGGCCAGCACACTGTAGGAGCCCCATAACTGCTAACTGCCTTCCTCTCAGGCACTTTCCTCTTTTGTCCTACCTGTGCTTCCACACAGCTATTCTGTACCTGCCTGAAGGAAAGCTCAGTCGAGACATTAGTGCAGGTGAGTAGCCCTGCCCAGGGCCTGGAACCCAACCACAAATCATCCCTTCCCACAGAGAATGCCCTAACACTGTTCTTGGGGTCCCTTCCCTCCACCATGCCATCACCCCATGTCACCCCATGTCACTCTAGGGGCAGGGAGGGCTGTCTTCTAACTGAAGCATGGGCCCTGAACAGGGCGGAGTAGGGAGGGCAAGGTGGAGAAGGAGGAAGGAGAGTGAGGTGCAGAAAATAGGGAAAGGCAAGGATAAGATCCATGACTGCTACCTAGTAAGTGGTGGGTACTCAATAAATGCTTATAGGAAGGAGGGAGGGAAAGTAGGCACACACAAGAACGCTCTGCATGAGGTGGGAGCTTCACCAGGCCAGGACCATGACACCAGGACCTCCTGGTTAGGCTGAGGATCTGGACAGGCTGGCCGTGGGCCGGGGGCCTGGGCCCAGGAGCCAGGGGCGCCTCTCCTCTTTCTCTACAGGCTCATCCTTCAGCTGGGCCCTAGGTGATGGGCCCAGTTTCCAGGGCCTACAGAGGCAGGTGGGTGCCCAGCTGCAGGACCTGGCCACACTGCCCGCAGAGCTGCGACACCCACTGCTAAGTGCCCTCCAAGAGCTGCTCCAAGACCCTCCAGCCCTGCAGAAACTTGAGGACACGGTAAGGGGCCCACAGGCCAGATAGGGACAGGGGACTGGGATCCAGGAAAGTGGGAAGGAACAGAGGAATGAGAAGCAGGACAGGATGTGCTCTGAGTCTCGGCAGCACCCAACCTTGGATGGCATGGTGACGCCGGCCCGTGGTGACCATGCACAGCCCTTTGCCAGCTGTCATGTCAGATACTCACTGAGCCTCTGCTCATTAAAGCCCAAAGGAGGGACCCGGCTCAGCAGTCTTGATATTAGAACCCAGGCTCATATCCTCACTGACACCAGAGGGGACACAGTGCCAGGGGGTGTGGGACAGGAGCAGGGGGGTAGGGTGCAGGGGCAGGAGGCAGAGGAGGAGACCCACAGCCTGTCTTCCCTTGCTTACCCTTGTTCTTGCCCTTAAACTGGAACATGCCCTGGACACTGGGGTGCTGGGATACCTGGGTGGCCCTGGGGGCTTCATCCTAAGCACCATCAGGAACCCCTCAGGCAGCCTGCTGACCTTGAAAGGTAAGGCCAGGGGATCCCTGGGTTGGCGCAGCGGTTTGGCGCCTGCCTTTGGCCCAGGGCACGATCCTGGAGACCCGGGATTGAATCCTATGTCGGGCTCCCGGTGCATGGAGCCTGCTTCTCCATCTGCCTATGTCTCTGCCTCTCTCTCTCTCTCTCTCTCTCTCTCTCTCTCTCTGTATGACTATCATAAAAATAATAATAAATAAATAAATCATTGTATTAAAAAAAAAAAAGAAAGAAAGGCAAGGCCATCCTCTGCATTCTTGGAGCTCTCATGGGTAAGAGGGATGCACGAGGGGCTGGGTGGAGGAGGAAGAGTCCGGAGAGAAGGCCCCTGCCCAGCAGCCCTTGTGATCCTTGTCCAGCCCCTCCAAGAGAGCCTTCTCCTGTTTGTTCTGTGCTCCCGATGGTCCCAGGCCATTCCCACTCACATCTGATTCCATGTCCAAGCTCTGCCCAGAGTCAGCATGGAAAAGCACAGCCCGTTTCCTCATTTTACTTGTGCATTAAGTGAGGGTAAGTGGCACTCACCTTGCAGGAGGCTCCTTCGGTACTGATCTGCCGAGCACCCGCTGTGTGCCAACAAGGCACCAGGAGACATGGAGGCAGCTGCTCTCCTCTTTCAGTCTGTAGTGGGGACAGACGTCACACTGATACAGACAGAGAATTACCAACGGCATGAGAGTGTCTAATAGAGGCCCTGCTCCAACCCGGAATGGACGCGAGGCTCCCTGAGGGAGCTAGGATCAGGATCCCCACACTGGTGGCCAATGGTGTGGACAGAAGCACTGGGGCAGGCCGGAGGATGGAGGGTTTGAAGACTGAGCCAGGCTATTCTGGTGTCACCTTGGGAAGTTGGGATCTTCATTTCCAAGTACCCCCTCCCCTGGGTTCTGGGTGAGAATCCCCCAAAGAGGAACCAGCATGTGATGTGGGGGCCAGAAGTGAAGCAGCAGCCATTCCTCTATGAAGGCTCCACAGTGGACTGGCGCTTCCTCCCAGCTGCTGGTGCTGGCCAGCAAGGCCGTGACCTGTCACCACACACAGAGAGGCCGCAGCCCCCCATCGGCCTCCCCAGCTGGACCCCGGCAGCCCCCTCACCACCAGCCTTCTTGACTCTCCCCCCTTGCTTCCTGCATGCCAGCCGCAGCACCCTCTGTGCTGTCATTGCTTGAGCAAGTCAGACCTGCCCCTGCTCCAGGATCTTTGCACTAGATGGTCCCTCTGCCTCGTGTACTCCTCCTCCTCCCAGATACTCCCAGGGCTAACTGCGTTTACTGCTTGTCATCAGTCTCCCTGTGCCAGAAACGCAAGTGGGGTTGCATTTGTCTGAAAGCAGGGGTTGTGGTCTGTTTCCCACATGCCTGATCTACTGAACTCATGTCTGTACGTCATGGATGCCCAACATCCATTAGGTCCCTCCTCACGCATGAAAAGGAGATTGAGGGGCAGAGATGCCCCCATGGGGCTAGAGGGATGCTATTTCCCAAGACTGAAGCTTCAGGTTTGGAATCAGGCCAACCTGGGTTCTCATCCTCGTTCTGCCACTGACTGGATGAGGAATCCCCATTATCCTGGCTAATAACCACCTCACAAAGCCACTGGGGAGCAGATGAGCTCATGTGAAAGGCCTCTGCAAAGCGAAGCGCGCCATACACGCCTCATGAATCGTACTTTAGGGAACCTGAGGGATTGGAAGGGGTGGCAATGAGGGATTGGAAGGGGTGGCAACTTACTGGGCATTTCCAAGGCAGGCACGGTTCCCACCTCCTTGAACACTCTCAGCATGGCCTGAGAGGTGCCTCGTGGAGCTTGTCTCCACTTCAGGGCTCCAGTATCCCAGCCACTCCGGTGTAGGGCCCGTGAGGAGAGACACAGGATACCGGTGGCCCTCAACCCCATCTCTCAACGGTGCTCAGTGACACCCAACGTTGCCTGCTGGCCCAGGTCCTGGAGAGAGGGATCGTGCCCCTGCAACTGGAGCTGGTGAGAGCCTCTGGGACGGGGTGTGGAGGGAGGACATCTGGAGAAATATCCCTAGTGGTCTGTCCGGTGTCCGGTCCCCAGCTGCTTGATCAGCCCTCACTCACAGAGGGGGCGGGGCACTCCCTGGCTCTGACTTCTAGTGCCCAGGCCTGTGCAGCCTCTGCCGGGTGGGCCACATTCAGTCACATGCGGGTTTACTGATCATGCTGCATCCATACCTTGTGCCACCAGACCCTCCGCTGGGGCTGATACAAAGGGGAAAGAGGGTGCACCCATCACAGTCTGGTTAAGGGACTGTGCAAACCAGCGACAACAGATGGCACCTGCCTTATAGCTCAAACAGGCGGCTATGGGGACACCAGCTACAGGGCTCCGGGCATTTCCCGGGGCGGTGGGGGGGGAAGGGTGACACCCCCGTCCCATGCAGTTTGTGAATTTCTAGATGGAAAAAGATGGAGCGGATGGGCTGGGCCAGAACCCAGGAAGAACAGCACCAGCAGAGGCAGGGAGTGTTGGCAACCAGTGAATCCAGCCGGCGCAGCACGGGGGGCACGGGGAGGCGCACTGCTTCGCCAGGCCTCAGCTGCGGCGGGAGATGGCGCAGTCAGGGTGGGCTCCACGGATGCGGGACCCGGGGGACCTGTCGGTTCACTCCGGGCGCCTCCCTGCAGGTGGCGAGCATCTTGGAGCCCACCTGTAATCAGATGGAGGAAACCACCTTCTCTCTCGCGGCGGCGGGAGTCCTGTGGTGGCTGCAGAGAGGATGCAGCCTCCTCCCTGAGCCTGGTGGAGAGCTGGGGGCTGGAGCTGCCGGCCCCGCCAACTCGCCTGGGACCCCGACCTTGTAAGAAAGGGCCCGGAGTCTCGGAAAGGCACGGAGAGCGCGGGAACGTCCGGAGGCCCACTGGCCCATATTCGCACAAATCCTCTTGCAGGTAAACGCAGCCGCTGGCTTAGCCGAGTGAAGCTGCTCTTTAAAAATGCATTACAGGGATCCCTGGGTGGCGCAGCGGTTTGGCGCCTGCCTTTGGCCCAGGGCACAATCCTGGAGACCCGGGATCGAATCCCACGTCGGGCTCCCGGTGCATGGAGCCTGCTTCTCCCTCTGCCTGTGTCTCTGCCTCTCTGTGTGTGTGTGTGTGACTATCATAAATAATAAATAAAAGAAAACATTTTAAAAAAATGCATTACACCGTGGGCGTGTCGTCGGGCGCGTGCCGCTCCACTGGGAGGTAGGTTTTCGGAACGTGATCTTTGCGGACCTTACGACAACCCCTGGAGTTTCAGAACTAGTGCACCGTGTCACACCTTCGGGGAATTTGTGCGGCTTCCTTTTCCTCACACTGGAGAGATGGCCCGGCTCCTCCTCAGAGGGAGAACAGGAGGCCGGCCCATCTAGCCAGCCAGCCAGCCAACTCATCCAACCAACTCATCCAGCAAGCCCTCCAACGAACCCATCTAGCCAGACATCCAACCAGCCCATCCAAACAGCCCATCCAGCCAACCCATCCAGCTCATCCAACGAGCCATCCAAACAGCCCAGCCAGCCCAGCCCAGCCAGCCAGCCATCCAGTCAGCCCATCCAACCAGCCCATCCAACCAGCCATCCAGCCAGTCGAGCCAACCGGCCCATCCAAACAACCATCCAAAAAGCCCAGCCAGCCAACCCATCCAACAAGCCCTCCAGCAAGCCCATCTAGCCAGACATCCAACCAGCCCATCCAGCCAACCCATCCAGCCCATCCAACCAGCCATCCAAACAGCCCAGCCAGCCCAGCCCATCCAACCAGCCATCCAGTCAGCGCATCCAGTCAGCCCATCCAACCAGCCAAATCTTTTTGCACATTGCTCTCACAGGTTCAGAGACCCCCACATTTTAATCAAGAAATTAAACAGCCACTATACTTTAAAGGATTCATTATTCACATGTATTAAAGAATATTAAATGAATCCATACACATGATGTACATTAAAATCCACTTTCCAAGCACCTGAGTAGCTCAGTCTGTTGAACATCCCACTGCTGATTTGGCTTAGGTCATGATCTCAGGACCATCAGATCCAGCCTCCAGTATGGCTTCTCGCTGACTGTGGAGCTTGCTTGGGATTCTCATCCTCTCTCTCTCTCTCTCTCTCTCTCTCTTTCTCTGCCACTCTCCCCCATCCTGCTCACTCTCTCTTGCTCTTAAAAAAAAAAAAAGTCTGATTTCCTTTCCCATGCCCTCACCTCCTGCAGCTGCACAAATGCCTCTAAGCACCCTTGCATTGACTTCTTACTTCTGCCATCTGCCTTCTATCTCATACATCCTCCCTTCTCTGAGATTCATTTTACAGATTGGCCTGTGTTCTCTCCTAGCAAGAACCCCTCCTTTTGCAGGGGAGGGAATGGACACCCAGTGGAAATTAAAGGATTCTCTCCTGTAGTCTGGTCAACATAATAAAAAATGCTGTTCCATAATGCATACATTTTTAAGTCCACATTTCTTGAAAAGCAACTTTTGCCTGAAATTAGAGGTGATCATGATTTTAACTAACAATGTACTAATTAAATCAAACTAGTTCTAAAAAGTGAAGGGTTCCATCATCATCATCATCTAAGATGGAGAAAAATAATGTAACACACAGCAAAGGCTCTGAAATCAACAGGTGTGGACTGAACATTGGTTCTATTAGTAACTGTGTGAACTTAGGCCAGTTTCTTAACCTCTCTGAACTTCTGTTTCCTCTCCTGTAAAGCAGAGGTAAAATATCTCCAAGTTGGAGAATGTCATTAAAAAGTTGTGACTGCCAATTGACCTGTGAGCTAGACCCAGGAACTCCAAGGCTCCCCACCCTCTCCCCTGTCCTTGGAAAGACGGTTCCACTTGCCTTTCCTGCTCCCAGAGGCTGCTACAAGGACATAACCCTGAGATGGTGATGTAATGTTGAAAACACCCGCATGATATATGTGAGCACCGTTAGGGCCTTTTTATAAACTTCTAAGATCCGGAGGGCACGTGTGGGAATCCATTCATCTTCTTGCCGCCCAAGACAAACTCGTATGTGAGTTCCCTCCGCTGATATTAAAACTGTCAACCTGGAGTGGCCTGCCACTTGCCTAGGTCTCTTTTCCTGCCCTCTGATTACAGGAGCCAGGTCCAGATATACTCAGAAAGCTCAAGCTCCCACAAGGGTTGTGAACTAACACCCCGTGTGTTGTACCCCTTCAGTAACATGCTTATATACAGTGGCCCCTCAAAATCACTTTCCTTCCTTCATATGACCTTCTAGAGATCCTAACAGGATGGCCCTTGTCTGAAATCCCCTTTCAGCAGCTAAGTCAGAGTCTCCAAGAGTTGTGAACTTGTAGTCAGCATAGGAGAGGGGATAGATGAGCTACCTTGTAGCGACGGGGGTCTGAAAGAAGCATCTCTCTGCCTTTGACCATCCCTATGCAGCTCTTTCCTTTCTTGGGACCTCCCAAAAGCACATAGGGCACAACCTGGATACCAATGTTGCCTTAGCAGCTTTTCCAAATATGAGGTGGGACCTTAGAAATAGGGAGAATGAATGGGTCATAAAGCCACTGACAGGAAGAAGGGGGACCAGAACCCACACAAAGGAGTCTTTCCCCTACCCAAACCATTTTGTTGTCCTTCTGTGCCCCTCATCTCCTAGCCTCTTGCTGCCAAATGCTCCTGGAGAAATACTCCCTCACTGGGCCAATGGAGGTCAGAATCTCAGGGCAAAAACCCTCAACTAGTGAAAGATGCTAGTGCTTACTACACAAGACAAGGCATATTTTCCTCCTGCAAAACATGCTCCACTCACCTTCTTCCCACCCCATCCCTCCTTCCAGATGTTCAAGTCCCAAACTTGGATCATTCTTGACTCTGATTTGCTGGGGACGCCTATGGCTCTCCCTCAAAATATACAGCGTCTAGTTCCTTCTTATCACACCCACCACAATGATCTGTCGTTATTTCTTGCCTCGATTAATTAGTTTCCTCTTGCAATTCCTTAAGTGGTCTCCTTCCTTCTGTCTTGCCTCATCTCAGTCTGTTCTTGGCCAGGCAGTAGGAGTTAAACCTCACCAAATATATCACTCCTCGCTCAGAGCCCTCTGATGACTCGGAGCAAAAGCTCAAGTCTTCTGGTGGCTGCTATGGCTTTACACGATGTGATCCCATTACTCCTCCAACCCCTGGCTCCCTCTGCTCCTCAGACACTCTTCTGCTTTGAGGTGTCGGCACTTGCTCTCAACTCTGTGGGACACCTCCCTGCTAACTGCCTTCCCTCCTTCAGTCTTGGCTCCCATGTTACCTTCTTAATGAGACCTACCCTTCGTCCACCCTATTAAATTGCAAACTGTACCTCTGCCCAGCACTCCCAATCTACCTTAATTTTCCCATAGCCCTTCGTATCTTCAACTGTACTGTGTAGTGCCTGATATCAGTCTAGGAATTGATTATATCTAGACACTGGGAATACAGACAGCAGTGCTGGGAACAGACCTGGTCCTGCTTTAATGGAACTGACCATCTGGGGTGTGACACAGACACCAAACAAAAACTCCACAATCCCTTTAATTCCTGCCATGAGTGATATGCAGGAGACTGCTGACACTGGTTAGGGGAATCCAGGGCCTCCTCAGAGCTGAACATGCCCTAGGACTCCACTTTGGTCAAGCACATTGATCATTAGCATGACTTTTCCAGGTGTCACTGACAACTCTTGTGCTACTTTGGGAGATATGTCTGAAGATGGAGAAAGAAGGATAAAGAAGGGAGGCAAGAACAGCAGGAGCCAGGCCTCCTATTGCAACCTTTGACCAATGGTAGATGGTCACTGGTGGATAAATACTCCCATGGACACCCCAGGCTAGAACAGCATGTTCGGTGGTAAGTGCAGTGGAGACAAAAACAGAGTAAGTGTAGTGCGGAGTGCCTGGGAGTTTGTCATTTTCAACAGCACACGGGCAAGGTAGGCTTCCCTGGAAGGTAACATCTGCACAAAGACGGAGGGCATGACCCATTCACAATCCCAGTAGGGGGACCTGCCACCACTAAGGACTTGGGACAGTAGAGTGACCACCTGTACTCAAGGAACAGCAAGCTTAGTATGGCCAGGGTTGATGGATGCAGAATAGACGCATGATACTTGCACACATGCATGATGTGTGTACAAGGCTCATCCTCATACCATCCCTTACAATAGTCTAGAAACAACCAGAGTCCATCAAATAGGGGAATGGTTAAATTATGGTACATCCATATAATGGAATACTACAAAGCATTTAAAAAAGAACGAATACACTCTTTATATAATAATATGGAACAATTTCCAATTCATATTGAGTGAATAAAGCAACCTCTGGAATAGTGTATATAAGAAGTTGCATTTGGGCAAAAGGATGGAGAATAAATATGAATGACATAAAATCTGAACCCAAGTCTATCGCACTTACAAAAGCCATACTTTTCTCTTACAACCACACATTATTGAGGAATTTCTCAAAAGATTCTTGTAAGCTCCTGGTGTTTTGTGTCAACACAATATTCAGACCACACAGTGGAGAATATACACCAACATTTGCTTTTACTGTGGCTTCTTCTATCTGAATGTCCTCTCTAAACACCTAGAACATGCTGCCCTCCTCCATTCAGGCCCTACCCAGCCTCCATCATTACAGACCTCAGACACAACCTATGTGGGCTCTGGAGAGGTACTTACTAAATGTTCACTGACATAAAGGTGTGCTTCTGAACACAGACTGAAGCAATGTATCACTACCCTGGAGCTTGATGTTTAAACTAATTGTGTTGCTAATTTTCATTTCAAATAGGCAATTAACCACACATCCATTTAGAAACCTGAAACTACCACACAGTGCTTATTAGTTATAGGATCTTTAAAGGGTTCATTAAAATTGAGCAGCTTTGCCTAGCAGCCTTACTAACGGAGGTAAGTAGAACTGGTACTGTTGACTATCTAGAATAAATGGAAAATGATACATGTTAATGGACAGGACACTTGGAATAGGCTGCGTTATTGTTTTTAATAGTTAAAATGTCATGATGGACATAGTGAGACTGGCAGTGAGCACGTCTGATATGTACAGAACATTAGGGGGATTATCTAGCATAATCCTCAGGGCCACTGTGGAGGGGTAGGTGTCTCAGGTATTACACATTTTGTAAATGAGGACATGGACTCACCCAAGGTCACACAGAGTTAAACTCCAGCCCAGCAACTCTAAAGTCTTTGTGTTTTAACTGTTCACATTCCTACTGCCTTTTGCACCGTACACACAAGACATGTAGTATATGATGTGGAATCAAACATTAGAATTTTAATTCTCTCATTTTATCAATGAGACAGTTTCAAACAAGTGATATGGCTTGGGTTTCCTGATTCTTAATGCACAGATCTTTCTGTGCTATCTTCTGTGATCACACTGTACTCACAGAGTTTGAAGCATGCTCTGTAAGGGATTATTTTTTAAAAAAGATTTATTTATTTATTCATGAGAGACAGAGAGAGAGAGGGAGAGGCAGAGACACAGGCAGAGGGAGAAGCAGGCTCCATGCAGGGAGCCCAACGTGGGACTTGATCCCGGGTCTCCAGGATCATGCTCTGGGCTGAAGGCAGGCGCTAAACAGCTGAGCTACCCGGGCTGCCCTGTAAGGGATTATTTTATGTAAGAATTTATGGAATGGAGTTTACTGCAATCTCAAATGGAACCGGAATGGCATTTTTAACTTAAAAAGACCTAGATTTGAGCACGAATGCTAATTATGATAAGTCTTAAAATATTTGGAGCAATCTGAAAATAGTTCAGTGTTTTTTAATCCCAATCTGTAAGGGGGAAAATAGCTGATTTAAATGTTCTACTCGTCCCCATTGAAGGCTGTAGATATGGGGCAGCGGCCAACAGAGGCATGAGGCAATGGGTACTTCATATTTTAAGGAAAGAGGCACAAACACTGGCCTGCAATAACAGAAACTTTGTTTTAGAGGGGTAGAGGGGTTAGAGGCAGCCGGTTTCAAGTGACGTCACAATTTACCTATGGAGAGCAGGGTCCCACCTCCCTCAAGTACACAAGACAGACCCTAACTCACCCTGGCTCCCTTTCTTGATGAGCCCATGGCCAGTACCATAATCCTTCACTCTAGGATGGATGTTATGAGTAAGAGATCAGACTTGGTAGGTGGGAAGTTGTTTTGTTCTCTTTGGCCATCTGAATGGCAAATATTTGACCTGAAATTAAATCCATGGCAGCAGGCAAGGATGGCTCCTTTTATCGCACTGTAGCACCTCACTTCTATCACACCCAGTTCTGGAATAAACCTGCTCTAGCGGTTTATTCCAGCAGTAACTAGTGGAGGGGTCAGCAAACTGTCTGCAAAGGGCCAGATAGTAAATATTTTAGCCTCTGAGGACCATATGGGTTCTGTCACAAGAATTCCCTTCTGTTGAGTGCAAAAGTAGCCAAAAATAATATGTAAACAAATGAGTAAGGCTGTGTTCCAATAAAATTTTATTTATGGACACTGGAATTGGAATTTCATATACTTTACACATGCCATGAAATATCCTTTTGATTTTTCTCAACCTTTTAAAAACGTAAAAACTATTCTTAGTTCACAGGCTGTGCAAAAAATAGGTGCTGGGCAGCTTGACATGCAAACCAGTTTGCTAGCCCTCCTTATACAGTTAGAAATTTTTCTTCTTCTCCAATATACAGAGCCTTAACTGTGCTGACAGAAAAGGCCTTAGCAGTATTGTTTTCTCTCTTCCGGTGGCCTCATTATTTTTTACTTGTATTCATTCACTCCATTCGAGCATTCACTTGGCCCTACTCAGATCTGGGTACTGTACAAGATCCTTGGGTCACTGAGGGAAAATCAGATGTGGCTCTTCTCAGAGTTCTCACAGGGTCAGAAAAGGTACCCACAGGTGCAGTCAAGTATCACAGGTGTTTGATGAGGCACCTGTATTAGATTCCCAGGGCTGGCAGATTACTACAAGCCAGGTGGTTTAAGACAACAGGAATGTGTCCTCTCAATAGTTGGTCCTAGAGACCAGAAGTCTGAAATCAAGGTTGTGGCAGGGCTGGTTCCTTCTGGAGATTCCCTACTTGTGGAGGGAGAACCTGTCCCATGATGCTCTCCCAGCTTCGGGTGACTGCCAGCCATCCTTGGTTCTGTGGCTTGCTGACGCGCTGCTCCAATCTACCTTCATCTGCACATGGCCTTTTGCTGTGTCTGTTTCCCCTTTTCTCCTATAAGGATCTGTCATTGGATTTAGGGCCTACTCTAATTCACGATGGTCTCATCTCCAGATCCTTAGTTTTATCTGCAAATACCCTTTTTCCAAATAAATCTGTATTTTCAGGTTCCAGGTAGACAAATCTTTTAAGGGGCCATTACTTAATTCATTACAATATGCTTTGAAGGTTAATGTTATCCTGAAGGCTTCATGAAGGTCTCAAAAAGTGAGAGCGACCTGCTCATCTGATGGACATGAGAGAGGAAAGGGAGGGCAGGCTCAGGGACCAGAGACGATCTAAACTGCAGGCCGCTGAGCCTGCCTGAAGAAGCACAGGGTATGCATGGGAGAGCATGAGACGAAGGCCACGCAGGTCAGCAGGAAATCCAAGGTGGCGGTGTGGGCATCATGATCCTGGCACTAGCACACCAGAAGGATTTGGTGGAAACCTCTGAGACTCTCTTCCACTTCAAATGCACTAGAGCTCGGACACTAAGATACTCATCACATCACCAGCACAGCCGGACTAAACAACCTTTAAGCTGCTTCTCCCAAAAAAAAAAAAAAAAAAAAAAAAAAAAAAGCTGCTTCTCCCAATCAGGACATTTAGATGTTGCAACAAGGTTTTATGATCTTCAAATAATGAACACGCTAGTTTTTCACCACTAGTGTCAAGGCCTTTGGTTTCGAGCCTCGCTTACATGTCATCCCCTCCCGTGCTGAGGGTTGCTCTTCCTGCCACCCTCTTTGTTTCCTGTGACTACCCTCTCACTCCTGGGAACTGTGAGTCAGGCAAGTAGAGTTTTCCTCCTATTACTACAACCACGCAAGAGTAAATCAAGAGTAAAAGGCAAGTTAATGAAAAAATCACTGGTCTTACTGCATTTAGCAAGATTTTAAAAGCAATTAAAACTATCTACACAGACAATAATGAAGAAAAATACTATTAAAAAGAACCAGCTTTTCTCTACAGGAATGGGAATTATGTATTTATGCATTCCAGTAAAACAACATGGGGAAGGCATTAGAAGCCTCAAAACACACCAGTAAACCAAGCCACACTTAGAAAAATGAAAGCTGATTTTTATTTTATCATCAACAGCCATTCTTTAAACATGAACATGCATACGTAATATTCTACGCACACATCACAGTTTTTAACGTTAGTTAATAAAGGTTAAACACACAACATACATCCTTACAAAAAAAGTCAAATGCAAACTTAAAACTTTAAAACAAAAGTCTTACTAATTTAAAAAAAGTTTGTGTTGGGTACCATTTGTACAACACAGTTAATTTAAACATTTTCATTTTGGCTGCACATGAAAAAAGCGGCAGTAGAAAATAAAGTCATTGAGGGTTTTTAAATAGCAGAATAGGCAGTTTTGCCATGCAGGAGAAGCAATATTAAATATTAGTTTTCAAAAAAAATCCACATTTAAAAATATTTAGTTCAAGTCACAGAATTTTTCTCAGTAGAGACCCCAATGCAATGCATAATTAGCTGCCTTAGATGGCCCGTTTGAAGGGACAATATCCCTCCAGAGTATAACTTTACTGATTTTGGCACAGAAAAGAAGTCTTAAGAACGAGAACATGATTAAAAAAGAGGGAAGAGGAACAGAGGAAAGAAATAAAAAGCAAGAGTACATGAGATAGTAATTGCAATCACTAAAAACTGTGCATTCCCAGTCACTGCAGAATACTGTCTTCCGTCCACAGAAGGTGCGCACTCCACGACGGTTACTGCAGCATGGATTTGATTTGCTTGGAGGTAGTCTCATCATTCAAATGTTTTGTTGTGTACCTAAAAGTAAAAAAACAAAAACAAAAACAAAACCAACACAGCAATTTTAGGGTATTTTTAAAAAGCCATTTTCTGCACTGGGTTCGAGAATTATTACAAGGTGGGCAAATAGGCACATTTTCTCTCAGAGTTGTGCGCCTTTGGTTTCCAGCTTTGGCTATGGTCAGGTTCTGCCTGCCTTAGCCTCCTGACCAGCTATTAAACAGAAGATCCAGGAGCTGTGGAACTGAGTCACAGCTACCTTGATGAAATGATCTGACTAAATCCTAAAGGAAACACTTGGCTGCACCTGCTCACTCGGAGGAAAGCAGCACTTACTCCATCCCGGGACTGACAAATTACAGCCGGGGCCAATCTAACCCAACAGCTGTTTCTGTATGGCTTGTGAGCGAAGTACATTTTTATCATTTTAAATGAATGGGGGAAAAAAAGCAAAAGAATATCTCATGTTAACATGGAAATTAATCGAATTCAAATTTCAGTGTTTTTATGAACACAGCCATACAGATTCACCGAAGTACTACCTATGGTCACCTTCTTGCTACAGCAGCAGAGTAGCTACGATAGAAACCATGTGGCCCCAAACCCTAAAATGTCTGTTTACTCTCTAGCCCTTTACAAAGAAGCAGGCTGACCTGTGTTCTAGTCCCAAACTGTCACATCCCAAAGTGCCTTGTTTCCAGGTAGGTGTGTTGTGCTAGAAGCATGTAAACACGGGAATTGTGATGAGTCATCAGGTTTATAAGACAATTCATCACATAGCCCAAGGTCAGTGAGCAAGCCTGCTATGTGTCTGGCGCTGCTCCCAGAGCTTACCACCTGGTGAAGCAGGAAGACGGTATTACATTCATACTAGAGACAAAGGAGGAAAGTACTAGAAAGGCCCTTAAAGACTGGAAAAGCGCAGCTCATGAGGACACCGCAGGCCACAGCAAGGGGTTGGGAGGTTATTTTAAGCGCAATGAAAGCCAATGGAGGATACTAGGTAGGGCAGTGATTTCATTTAGGTTCTGGAAGGCCTGCTCTTCTGTTGAAGAACCACAGGGAGCAGAGGAACAGCACAGGGACTAAACAGGGGGCTGTTCCAGGGTCCAGTGAGAGATGATCAAGGCCTGGACCAGATAAGCAGCAATGGAGACAGGTTCTCAGTGCTTGAATACAGGACAATTCAGATGGAACCTAATGCTGGATCAGTTAATTTGGCTTATAAGAATTTCATATATAATCTTTAAGGAATATATCATCTCAAGCAAGGACACACAGATAGTCTTTGGGTCTTTAAGAAATTTAAACCCAATTCTTGTCAGTTTCATCTCAAATCAATTTAAAAATTGAAGAAAGGACCTGAAAACTCAAATCCTTGGAGAGGTAAAGACACAGACATGTACTTAATTAAATACCTGATATATTCTCAACAGTTTTACTTAGAAGCCACTTCCAAATTGTTTACATATTACTGAAGAGACACCAGAGTGCCTGGCATGTGATAGGTGCTCAATTAGTATTTGCAGAAGGAAGATAAGAAAGTAAGCAGCCAGGCTGAAAAAACTATCCATAAAGGAATATTTACATTAAGTGGCAGGTGATATAGCCAAGACTAAAGCCTTCTGTTTTATTTTCCAAGTGCAAAGAAAGTATATATAGCTGCACACGATTCTACCAATGTCAGGAAATAAAAATGTTTAACATTCCTCTCTTCATTTATTTTTTTCTCCCTTCCTTTATGCTCCTGGATAGGGGAGAGGGCCACACAACTGGCACACCAACACTTCTACGTAGAGTGGTTTTAAGTATCAGTACTCAGCAATGTTCGGTGACATTCCAGGAGTTTTAAGTGCTTTCCTCTCCACCAAACACAAGTTCTTGCTGCTTCTGCAGGACGTGATCATGCATTTCCAGCAGTTCTCACATGCTTCCCCCTGAATGGGGCCAACTGGGAGGCAGGCTTGTCACATCACCACATTCTTTTTTTTTTTTTTTTTTAAAGATTTTATTCATTTATGAGAGGCACACAGAGAAGCAGAGACACAGGTAGAGGGAGAAGCAGGCTCCATGTGGGGAGCCTGATGCGGAACTTAATCCCGGGACCCCAGGATCACACCCTGGGCCGAAGGCAGGCTCCAAACTGCTGAGCCACCCAGGCATCCCACGTCACCACATTCTTATCAAGAAATGGGCTCCTTGGTGGCTCAGTCGGTTAAGCATCCGACTCCTGATTTCAGGTCAAGTCATGATCTTACAGTTTTGGGTTCGAGCCCTCTGTCAGGCTCTGCACTAGGAGTGGAGCCTGCTTGGGATTCTCCCTCTCCCTCTGCCCCCTTCCGATAAAGAAACAAAGGGAAGAAGGAAAAGGAAGGGAGGTAGGAAGAGAAGAGAAGCGGGGGGGGGGGGGGGGGGGGGGGGCAAGCAGGCCAGAACACCTAATGTGTGAAAATCATATTCAGATACGTATGGTATTATCTTACTTCGTATATAACAACAAAGTTCCTCACTGAGTGCATGACTTTTCTACTCAAGAAAAGTAACCTTTACTCTGAAATTTAGTAAAGCAAGCTGTTATCTAGCACAGAACCTTAACTCTCCACTCTGGCTTGCTCTCATATAATCGAGGCACTTGGTTCTATTTCTCCAACTGTAAAATGTAGGCATGACTTGCTGCTTTTCTATGATCACATACTGTAAGTTGGAGGCCCTTGTAATAACTACAGAGAATTCAAAAAAACAGCATATACATGTGTGCGCAATTAAAATTTTTTCATTATTAACCGTTGGCTCGGAGGAAAATGACGTAGTGAGCACCTCTGGTAAAAAGCAGCTACTCAGAAAGTAATTCCACAAAAGCGTCTTCCATTTTGTGGAGGTGTAAATAGCAATTAACATTTGCACAGCACTTTTGGGATTATAAGATGTTTTTCAAATAGTATCTCCTTTGCTCTGAGTGAAGCATACTAGGGGCTAGGGTGGGTGTTTACATATAGAATGAGGTGCCCGAGCCCCGGCCCAGACCTGAGAGAGAGAAAGACTCTCTGGGGATGGGGACCCGGGAATCTGCATTTTTGCTTCCTTCTCAGTTACTCCAAACCACTGCCGGGTTCAATCACAAAGGAAACCTAAGGCTTAATGGTACAGCATCAAGCATATGGGATTTTAAGAATGAAATTCTGAATGTGAAAACAGATGCCAACATTTATTTGCTATGTGATCTATGAGTCTCTCAAGAGCTCACAGTAACTTTTTGGATGATGGAAACATCCCCAGCACCTCATATCCATCACCTACTTCTCAGAGCTGTGGTGCGGATTAAGTAAAGTCATACATATGAAACTGCATACAAACGCACAGTGATATAAAAATTTTACTAATTGTAACCACTACTATAAAGCATCAAGTATACTGATGAACCTTATAAACTTCCCAGGTGAAAAAATAAGAACCAGACACAACACGTTCACTATGTATAAAAACAGCTCAAGGGTTATCTCTGCAACAAAACCTTCATCTTCTACTTTTCATTAGACATGTGAAAAGAAAACTGAAAAGAGGTGACTCTTGCCTCAATGGTGCTTTTCTTCCCCTGTTCCTCAAACACAGACCGGTGTGTGCGAGCCTTCAATCCCACCTCTCACTTAGAGCCACTGCCTGGTGCTACCCTAGTTCTAGAGTAGAAAGACCTCACTACCTTTAAATTCTGAAAAACAAAAGCAAATTCTGAGCTTTTACTGTGCAGAGTACTGTCTCTTCATGGTAAAGGAAATAACAGTAGGCCCTCCTGGACATCAATTCCTTCTTCCTTTTCAAAGCAGGTTTCATGTCAGTGGCTGGCTTTGCAGAATCTACCCAGAAAGAAGGGTCTTGGGAGAAAAACTAGGCTGACTGGGATGGGACCCAGGGAATCTCTGTATTTCTGTGCTCATGCAATTTTGTGTTTAAACACAAAATTATCAAGCAATGAACAAATTGTCTTTTATGTTAGGGAAATTATACTATAAATTAAATCTCTGTAATCAAGATGTTAGGATACGCTAAGATTTACATTTAAAAATATTCCAGCACTCAAGAGACGCCTGGCTAGCTCAGTGAGCAGAGCAGGAGACTCTTGATCTTGGGAGTTGTATGTTCAAGCCCCACATTGGGCCTAGAGTTAAGAAAAGAAAAGAAAAGGAAAGAAAGGTAGAAAGAAAGGTAGAAAGAAAGAAAGGTAGAAAGAAAGAAAGGTAGAAAGAAAGAAAGAAAGAAAGAAAGAAAGAAAGAGAAAGAAAGAAAGAAAGAGAAAGAAAGAAAGAAAGAAAGAAAGAAAGAAAGAGAAAGAAAGAAAGAAAGAAAGAAAGAAAGAAAGAAAGAAAGAGAAAGAAAGAAAGAAAGAAAGAAAGAAAGAAAGAGAAAGAAAGAAAGAAAGAAAGAAAGAAAGAAAGAAAGAAAGAAAGAAAGAAAGAAAGAAAAAGAATCCTGTCTTAAAAAAAAAAAAAAGCCAGCATTTGTAGGAGCTACAGTAACTACATTAAGTCAATCTAAGCTGAGAAAAGACAGCAAGTAACAGCTTTTATTTTCATTTTAAGAAATATACAAAAGTAATAAAGGTATCTGTGAAACTAGGAATGTAATTACACTATATTAAGGGAAAAGAACTAGTCGTAGAAGAGTTTGTATGGTACTGTATTTTGTAAAAAGTATCACAGATCTGTGACTATCTACAAGTGTAAAGAAAAAGCTGTACAAGACTATATACCAAAGGGTTAGTAGAGGTTTATTTCAAAATAGTGAGATTTTGTGATTTCCTTATTTTGCTTTAAATTTTCCTGTGTTTGCTGAATTTTATTTGCAATTAGCAGGTTATACATTCATTAAAAAATTTAAAAACAGGGCACCTAGGTGGCTCAGCTGGTTAAGCTGCCTTTGGCTCAGTTCATGATCTCAGGGTTTTGGGATTGAGTCCCCCATCAGGCTCCCTGTTCAGTGGGGAGCCTACTTCTCCCTCTCCCCTGATGCTCTCTCACTCTCTCAAAGAAATAAAATTTTTTAAAAAATTAAAAAACAAACATCCCCGGACTCCTGGGTTGCTCAGCGGTTGAGCGTCTGCCTTTGGCTCAGGGCGTGGTACTGGGATTGAGTCCCGCATCGGGCTCCCCGCGTGGAGCCTGCTTCTCCCTCTGCCTGTGTCTTTGCCTCTCTGTCTCTCATGAATAAATAAATAAAATCTTTAAAAAATAATAAACACCCCAAGACAATCAAAAAAATGAAAGCCAAAATCTTTGGCAAAGAAATGAAACTGCTTTTTTCATCTGAGTCGCCCCTCCCATACTCTCTGTATTGTAGAAATACTGTAACCAATATTTGAAAGCAGGATTACCAATAATGCAAAATGAGATCTTCACATTTCTAACATGAACATACATACTCATATTCTTTGTAATATTTGCATTTTGGAGCATTTTCTTACATATATTTTTTCTATACATATGCACACGTACATATACATACCTGAGAGCATTGAGAAGACCTTCTACACTATTGGGAGGTTGGTCCTTAAGAACTTTGATACAACCTTTCATCTAAGAAGAAAAGGAAATAGAAAAGGTAAAAATGTTTGTTTTCTTATATAACATTCATTATCTCAAAACAGTAGTACTTAAATTAGTACCACAACATTCTAGAAATATTAAAATCATTATTCTTAGAAGAAGGGAAACAACCTACCCAAATGTTATTTTCAGTTTATCAAACAAAACTTTTTAAGAACCGAACCAGTCAAACAGAAGCACCATGCACACTAATGAGAAAACTAAGGGTTGCTAAGGGAAGACTTCCCAGAAAAGGTGTGGAGCAGTTTATGGAAGGACTGAATGGACACGCTGCCAAGGAACAGAGGAGCCTTTCCAAGTAGACAAACATCTTGATCAAAATAAAGTTTTTCACACGCTGAGGACAGAATCTTGCAGGACTAAAATGACTAGCACAGGAAAGTTTACAGAGGGCCTCACATGCCAGGAAGACTCAACTGTAACTAATGAGGCAGGGGCTGTTACGGGCTATAAAAAGGAAACAACTCAGTGAAGATGGTATGTAAGGACTATGAGGACTATGAAAACAGAGCATAGCAGAACTGAGGACTATGAAAACAGCACAGCAGAACCAGCACAGGCTTGAGAGTGCCTGGGTGGCTCAATCAGTTGAGTGTCCTCCTCTTGATTTCAGCTCAGGTCATGGTCTTGGGATCCTGGGATGGAGTTCCACATTGGGCTCCACGCTCAGTGTGGCGTCTGCTTGGGAATTCTCTCTCCATCTACCCCTCACCTCACTCTTACGCAGGTACTTTCACTAATTAACTAAATAAAATCTAAAAAACAAAACAAAACAAAACAAAACAAAACAAAAACACCTCAAAGAAAGAACACACGGGCTTTGGAAGCCATGGAGATGTGGGTTCAAAATCCTATTCTAACATTCTAGCAATTATACTTGTAATTTCCTTAAGTGTTAGATTTTCTGTTAGTATGGAGGAGATAACATCTACATCCTCAGAGTATTTTCAAAGGAAGTGGGGAAACAAGAATAAAATTCCTGACACATAGTAATCACTCAATAAATGTTCACTCATTTCTTTTCACAGAGGATGGACATGAATAAAGAAAGGTAGGGAGGCTGGCTAGCAATCAGGAATCTAGACACGAAATGCCAAGAACCTGAACTAACTCTATCAAGGAAACCGGGGGCGGGGGGGGGGGGGCACCTGGGTGGTTCAGTGGGTTAACTGTCTGCCTACAGCTCAGGTTGTGATCTCAGGGTGCTGGGATTGAGTCCCTCTTTAAGCAGGGAATCTGCTTCTCCCTCAACCTCTGTTGATGTCTCTCTCTCTCTCTCTCTCTCTCAAATAAGTAAATACAATCTTAAAAAAAAAAAAAAGGAAACTGGAAGACAGTCTTCACCAAATACTGGTTTGCTGAACTAGATGTGACAGGGTGAGGAGAGAAATTACAAAACAGGGAAATCAGGAAACTGCTTTATTCCTAATATAAACTTCTGTAGAGATAAGCAAAACAGAAGCCCAGACTAGGGCCACAAGTTATTATGATTGGGAGGGAGGAGAAAATCTATATTATATTGTCTTTCTTTCATTGGACTACCTTTACTTTTTTTTTTTGAAAGATTTTATTTATTTGGGACACCTGGGTGGCTCCGTGGTTGAGCATCTGCCTTCAGCTCAGGTTGTGATCCTGGGGTCCTGGGGTCCTGGGAATGAGTCCCACATCAGGCTCCCTACATGGAGCCTGCTTCTCCCTCTGCCAGTGTCTCTCATGAATAAAATCGTACAAAAAAAAGAAGATTTTATTTATTTGAAAGAGAGACTGAGAGATCACAGAGTGAGAAGGAGAAGCAGACTCCCTGCCTGAGCAGGGAGCCCAACATGAGGTTGGATCCCAGAACCCTGAGATCATGACCTGAGCTGAAGGCAGACGCTTAACTGACTAAGCCACCCAGGTGCCCCCTCTACTGACTTTCTATTCTATATACATCTGGAAATAAATCTTTTGTTTGAAATGGCCTTTGGTCAAAGAATGAAAGGAAATTTCTTATGTCTGATTTTTTAAATTTATATTGCAAAATAGGCAGAAGGACTGCTGAGGAGTACGAGGGACACAGAGGCATGTTAAAAGACTCCAGCTGTCCTTCAGTCACTCTACTCCACCCATATATGACTGTAAAAAGTCCAACATAAGAGGCAACAGAAACCCACCATTATCAGAAACTATAATACTGAGAGGTCTGTGACAGAGTACAACCTGCAGCTCTTATAAATAAAATTAACGCTTATGATTTTCACTTATGGGAGTGGTTTGGAATTAAATAAAGCAATATAACTTACATCAATCTTTGATGTTTTGGCAAATGCTCCCACTGGATGTACATGGTCATAGAGTATTATGACACCCACCATTACCCTCAAGCAGAATGACACCGTCTCTTCATTTGTAAATCTGCTTCTGTATTCCCTGGAGGGTAGAAAATATGTGGATGGATGAGGCATATCTTAATGAGCTGATTCACCTTTCAGCTGGTGCTGAAAGATGTATCCTGTTGATCTCTAAAGGGAATACAAGCATTATAACCTCTCCCCCCTTCCTCCACAGTGAGATTCCTAGACAACTGAGGTAGGTGGAGCAGATATGATACATATTCTGATCTCTGCATCCTCCTTAGTTTACCGTAACTCCTTCTGCCTGGCAGAGATGAGGCAAATCAGAGAAATCAAAGTAGCCCCAAAGTAGTTTCAGCACAGGTGCTTTGTAAAGGCTGTTCCCACCAATATGATGGGAAAAGCCACTAGCTTAATGGAGCAATAGGTTTGCTATTTAGAAGCTAACTTAATATAAGCATTTACATTATTGTATTTGGATTCTAATTTTACTAAAATTCACTCATATTCTTCTCTCATTTGGAAAAAGGGATAGAACTTTTGTCTATATATAAGGCAGTGTGACATAGCAGAAAGCACCTAGAACCAGGATGGAGCCATTCAGGCACATGTGTGGCCAATCGGCCACTTTTCATAAAAAAGCCCCTTGACTTCCCAGGACCTCACTCCTCTACTGGAAACAATAATGAAGAGCTGCCCTCCTACTTCATAAGGTTTTCCAGTAAGATGATGTGTATAATAGTGCTTTGGAAAATGAAAAGCTCCACAAAAACAAGTTACCTAATAAAACCATATGCTATTTAGGAATCCAGGAGGAATTCTTTCTGCCTGCTGATAAGAAAATCCAGCCAGACACCACTGTGGCATATATGACAAATGCGTTGAAAGTGAAGGGAAACCCAGAAGAGAATTCAGATTAGTGTCGACCAAAAAATAAATATATAAATAAAATTAAGACTGTAAACTAACACTGAGAGAAAGGGACAAACAGAAGAGTAACTCTGTAGCCCTCTAGCAAAAAGACAAGGTGAGGTTCTTCACTGAAAAGGAGAGAAAATGCTGATGAGAAGCGTAATCAAAACAGCAAAGCTCTTCCCTATCTCCAATAAAAGCATCACAAAATTCCCCATTTAAAGCATCTAGTAAGTTTGTCTGACTGGTCTTAGGTACCTGAAAACCCACTGTACTTTCTACTTAACCAGAAGTTACATTAGCTTCAAATTATCTTCATATTGTTCATATATAAGCAATGGATACTTCAGATATATTTAATTTCTGCCTTCCAAATAAGACATATTCATATCTAAACAACTGTTTCCATAGGATTGTTAAAGTGAAAAAGATCAGCTAATACTCACGGTGTTTCGAGCATGACTCTGCATACACTAGCCATGGTGCTTAGACAATCTGTGGTATTTTCTATTGGTAAATTTTTATTCTGTAAAAGTATGTGGAGAAAAAAGTGAAAGTAATAGTTACTACTTTAGTATTATTTAAAACCTAGTATAAGGTGAAAAACTGACAACTTTAAAATTTGGTTCCTACTCCTAATTTTGTAAAAAATGTACTAGGTACATTCTAGGTACTGTTCTCAGCTCTCCGAATATGGCTATGAGCAAGAGAACCAAGACCCTGCTCTCCTGAGAGTCACTTACCTTCCAGCTGAGTGGAAACAACCATTACATGCAGACAGGGCCTCACGGGCCATGAACTATGGGGATTTTATTCCTTATACTGGGAAGTCACCAGAAACATTTTAAACAGAGGAAGAAGGGCCTGTGGTTTTTACTTGGCTGCTCTTTGGAGAAAGGACTATAGTGGGGCAAGAGCAGAAGAAATAAGTCCAGCAGGAAAATGAATACTGTCATCCAGGTGAGAGGACAGTGGGCCAATCCAGGGAGGCAGAGCAAAGAGAGAGGCTAAGTTTTCAGATTCAGGGTATATTTTGGAGGGAGAATCAATAACACTGACAGAGGAGATGTAAGAAGTGAAATAAAGAAAGGAATTCAGGATGATAACCCCTAAGTTAGCTTGCTTTTGCAGGGGTACTATTAATTAAGTAGGAAAAGACTGAAGAAAGGGCAAGGTTGGGAGAAAACACCAAGACTTTGGTTTGGCCATAGTAACACTGAAGTGTTGACTATGCATCCACAGGGAAGCTGGATAGGCAGGTAGATGTGTACATGTGGGCCTTGGGGAAGGGACAGGAGTCCACCCACACGCGCACAGGGATGGCAATGCCACAGGGCCTGCAGAGGTCACCAAGGATGCAGACAGGAAGAAGAATCACAACATGAAGACTAGCTAGCTGTCCAGGCAACACTTACCTCTGATACAAATTTTGTCGTGGCATCACTTAAGGTTTTCAGCATTGGGGTTGCCTCAGCATAAAACAAAGACATTCGATTTGCCAATTCATTATTTACTTCATTTTCTCCTTCTGCCTGTGTGGAAAAGAAGAGCATGTAATATCAGTTCATAAATTGTTAAATATGATAACATTTATAAAAGAATCTAGGCAGAGTGCTTCTTTTGCTAATGCTTGTAAAATTACTCTAACAAATGCTCTTAAATTCTATTTTAGACCTTCTTGTGCAAATACTTAAATATTCTTTAAAAACGGGTTAAAAGGGGATCCCTGGGTGGCGCAGCGGTTTGGCGCCTGCCTTTGGCCCAGGGCACAATCCTGGAGACCCGGGATCGAATCCCACATCAGGCTCCCGGTGCATGGAGCCTGCTTCTTCCTCCGCCTGTGTCTCTGCCTCTCTCTCTCTCTCTCTGTGACTATCATAAATAAATAAATTTTTAAAAAAATTTTTTTTAAAAATAAAAAAATAAAAATGGGTTAAAAATGATATTAAGCAATTTTTCAGAAAGATGAACTTCCTTTGAAATACTATAAATGATATTAAGCAACTGAGTAAAACCTGGATGGCCTGCCTACTGTAACAAGGCTATGGAAGACAGGGAGATAAGGACACTGCCCTGGCTGCCTTTTCAAGACCATGCAGGGACCCACAATAACATACTAAAATGTGATGACCAAAAAAGGAGGTGAGAGGGAAGACTATCAGACTGGAAGAAACTAAAGTGGACTCAGAAGACCCTGCGTTTGCAGGTGATGATGGGCAGGTAACCACAGCATTCCAACCATTTCCAGGGGCTTAGAGTGTAACCCAGTGTGTTCAGTGTCATAAGGGGCACGGGCCAGGGAACAATAAGGCTGGGAAGGAAGGCTGGGGTCAGGCTACAAGTGTCTTAGCTTCCAGCTTAAGTTCATATTTTTCCTCTGCACATAACAGGGGGCCCCTGAACATGTTAGAAGAAAGGAACAACAATTAAGCCAATTTTCTAAAGCAAGTTGACTGATGGTGGTAGGCAGAGTGTGCCTAAGAAAAAAGAAAGAGATCATAGGTCAAAAAATGAATTCTGCTACAGAATGCCTGCCAGAGAGTGAATGAGGCTCTCAACTGGGACGGAAGAACTAAGATGGAAAGGGGTGAGTGAGGAAGAGAAAATATTTCACCTGACAACAGTTGGATGTACCTATAATTACTGAGGGCAAAAGACAGGGCAGTGGTGATTTAACAGTCTTTGGCCTTGAGGAGTAGCAGGATGGCTATAGCAGAGGACTGATTGGGTGTTACGTGTTTTGTTTTGATTTGATCTCATATGATTTTACACGGTGGCTATGGAAAAGACATGGTAAGTTCAGCCTCACTGCAGGAACTGGTCTATGCAAAGCCAAACTGATGTAAAATAACAGATGCTTCATGAAGAGAGATCCTTCTCCCTACCAAGCTCTGTCTTATAGCAGCCACTTCAGAAATATGGATTCAATGAAGAAAGGGGGGGAGTGGAAGAACAGTCTTTCCTTTGGCACTTTCTTACAGCACTTACCACTCCTTACACTTATGTAATCCTTCTTTATTAAACTATCTAGTTGAGGCTATAAGGCTGATCCTAGAAATTTCCCCATTTTTCACACCAATTAGCACAAAGTAGTAGCACAAAGTACCTCAAAATCCCTAGAGAAAAAGAGAATGTTTTCTATTTAAGATTTTACTTATAGTATTTGACTCCCTGGAGGTAGAAAAGGTTGAAGACAAGGAGAAATCAAGGGCAATCAAGCCTAAATAAACTAGAAGAGCAGTTAAACAGCCAAGGAACAGGCACAGAAGTGCTCACAGCCATGACCTTACTCTCTCCTCTTGCCAATATTAGTATCCCATTCCAGGCCAACTTTTCTCCAGGACTCTTCCATTCTAAGACTATGGGGTCAAAAAACTCAAAACCATTAATTCACTGACTTTTGTATAATTAAAATAAGATTACACATGGGACGCCTGACTGGCTCAGCCAGGGGAGCGTGCAACTTTTGATCTCAGGGTTGTGAGTTTGAGCCCTGTGGGGGTGTAGAAATTACTTAAAAATAAAACCCTTAAAAACATTAAAAAATAAAATAAAATGAGAATACACAGGGAAATTTTATAAGTATCAATGATAGCAATTTTACTAAAGGATCATCAGGACTAAAGGGACTCAGTGGAAGAACAGGCCAGCACTGTGTGTGGTCTATGATATCTTGCCCTTTCTCCTCACAGCTACAGCCCATAGTGGGTTACTGACTGTATCTGAATGGATGAGCACATGAACAACCAAACTAATGGCTATTATTACTATACCCCCGATTCAAAGCATTAACTTACTGGGACGTTATTAATCCTCATACGACTCAATGTTCTTCTATAATAGCTGAAATCGTTCTGTATGGCGGGATTTGTCATCTAAAGAAGACATTTATGAAAGAAAAATGTATTATGCACCCTAAATGACAGTGTAATGATAGTGTAAAAGTGAAAAATCTATTAGATACAGTTTTAACTAGTTAAGTAACACTTCCTATTTTGTAATACCATTTTAAGAACTAAAACTGGTATCAGCCAAGACAGCTTTTTGTACCTAAATTATGTAACACTGTACTTAGTCCTTACTGAACATATAAACCATGTAGACTGTTTTACAGTCATGATTCATATACTTCCCCTTTTCAATAATTTTGGGTAATACACTCAAAGGTTTCTCAAAGGCCAATATTACCAAATAAACAAAAACAAGAAGAAAAAGGTAAGCACTTGTTTTTAATTATTACAATAAATTATGTGTATATGAGGACAATCCTCAGACTAAAATTTTATATATAAATCCTTTGTACTCAAAGTATTAATAAAAGAGAACAATTTCCTGTTATGCAATCATAAAAGGCTGTAGTTAGGAATCCATCTCCTCCATTTATCAGACAAGGTCCCTGAGGTCTGGAAAGTCAAAGGACCTGCCTTATACCTAGTTACAGTGACAGAGCCTCAAGTGGATCAGGTCTCCTCATATGGAAGTTAGTACTTGTTTCTTTACCTTCAGTCCTTCTAACAAAGGGAGGATGGGTGTACAGGGAAATAGGAAGAGAGATAGAGAGATGAGGAAGGAGGAGGAAGGAAGGAGAGAAGGAAAGAAAGAGGGAAGGAGGAAGGATCTTAACATTTTTATATAAAGGGATCTTGAAAATAAACTAGGGATGGGCAGAAAAGAAAAAATAATATTAGAAAAGGTCAATATTGTTCTAGAGATATTTAAAAAAATGAAGCTAAGTGAAGACTGAGTATTGGGTAATTTGCTATTTGCTACGCACGAAATATATCAAAAGACCTGTTATAACATTTAAATCTAGTTTTCCATGTTTCACTTAGGACCCACAAATACCATGAAAACACACTTTGACAAAGTCACCAGGCATTTCCTACAATGCTCACTGAAAGGCTCACAATGCCCATGCACTCAGGGGCAGCACAAAGTCCTACCTTGAGCTCATCGAACCGGAGTGTGAAATGAAGGATCTCTGCAAATTGTTTGGCAAGAGCCTGCTCTCGCTCTAGATGCTGCGTGGGAGAGTATGGGGTACTTGTCAAGGCTCCCAGAAGACCTCTTAGTGCTGCTTCTAAAGAAAAGAAGATTAAAATGTTAAGCTGTATCTCCCTGATTTTTGTTTATTAAAAAGCGAGCTATTTATAAACGTTATGATTTTAATTCCCATAGAAATAAGGTCTCTTCAAAAGTCGTATTATCTAAATACAATCACTGAAATTGAATAGTGTTTAACAGAATAAAAGCCTTAAAGAAACCATAAACCCCAAATCAAAATAACACAGAATGTAAACCTGAATTAAACACCAGGATCAGCACTGTGCTGATTTTTATGAACTCGTAAGGGTTACCTACAGCTGAGTTAACTTCTTCAGTGGCATCATGTCCACACAGTCAAATCTCTACATGGCTGGGAATGAATTACCAACTTCTCATATTTTGAATATGTTGCTTATTTATAAACACAAATTGCTTTTTTTCAAATACTAAAGGAAACAAAGTATTTGGCTTAAATTATTAGCTTCCTGAATGTCTGAGAACTTCGCATCTTAGAATCATGATATAAATATTCTCTAATTCATTATATAAGTAAGATGGTCCCTTCGAAATAACTGCTCTTTTTGGAATGTTAGACTAACATATACTGTTTTTTTTTTTTTTAGATTTTATTTATTTACTATTAATGAGAGACACAAAGAGAGAGGCAGAGACACAGACAGAGAAGGGAGCCTGATGCGGGACTTGATCCGGGTCTCCAAGATCATGCCCTGGGCTGAAGGCAGGCGCCAAACCACTGAGCCACCCAGGTGAACCTACTGTGTTTTTTAAAAATGGAAATATTGGTGAAAGGGACCATAAGGGAAGGTGGGGGGAATCTGAGCAGAGAAAAATTAGAGGAAGACCAACCATGAGAGACTCTGGGAAACAGACAAACAAACAGTTGCAGAAGGGGAGGTGGGTGGAAGGATGGGGTAATTGGGTGATGAACATTAAGGAAGGCACATGATGCAATGAGCACTAGGTGTTATACTGTATGTTGGCAAATTGAATTTAAATAAAATTTTAAAATGTATATATAAGTGGAAATATTGATATTTCACTTAAAAAATAAATATCAAACTGGGATCTCTGGGTGGCGCAGTGGTTTGGCGCCTGTCTTTGGCCCAGGGCGCAATCCTGGAGACCCAGGATCGAATCCCCTGTTGGGCTCCCGGTGCATGAAGCCTGCTTCTCCCTCTGCCTATGTCTCTGCCTCTCTCTCTCTCTCTCTCTGTGTGACTATCATAAATAAATAAAAATTTAAAAAAAAATCAAACTAATTAATTCACAGATTTTAGAATCTTGAATTCTAAAAATGCCAGATTCTTTTTAGAGAAAACAATTTATAATAGTAGATGGTGATCTGACACTAATGAATAAATGTCAGATTGAGTAAACAATAAATTTATGTCAGATCATCAACCCTTAACTTAAAAAAAAATACTAACTCTACTATTTATGAAGACCCTACCAAGAACTAACATCCCTGCTGTGCACATGACCTCGTCTTTTATGTAACTTTTACCACTGACTCATATATAAGCATTACAGATGGGCACATACCAAGTTTCAAAGAGTTATACCCCCAAGGGTATAGCTAATAAATTCAAGATGTTTCTGACTCTGCAGTCCTACTCTTTCCACCATAATACACAATAAACTGTCTCTCAAATATAGCAACATTCTACCTAGTGTTCTGTAACCTCAAAAAACGTGAATCTAGGGATTACTACATAGTAGGTATTTCTTGTATGTCTAACATGTATTAGTACTGAACTAGACACTACACAGATGTTATTTGTCATCTACACAGTAACTTCAAATGACAGTTCTTTTTTCTACAGCAATTCAGGAAATGTACTGACTGTCTACTATGTGCCAGGTACTGGGGAACAGAAATGAAAGCCAACATATTCCCTAGGCCTACCTGGAGCGTGACTACACAGAGAAGGACAAATTATTACAGTTTAACGTGTTAAGAAGTACACGATAGAATGGAAAGATATAAAAAGAGAACCTCACCTAGTTGAAGGCTCAGGAAAAAGCCCTCTAAGTAAGTGACATTTGGGCTGAAAGTGAAGTGTACACTAAGGATGAGCAAGAGGGCAGTGAGCCAGATCCTGAGCTGAGAGGAGCAGGACATAGCAAGAAGAACTGCAAGAAGACCAACATAAGTAGAACAGAGATGCAAGGAGAGTAACCCAAGACTAGCACAATATGCATATAATTTATGTTCCATACCAAGTGTTCTGGTCTTGTCATTCTAATTCCCCTGGAGAAACTACTTAAGCATAATAGATTAATGTTTATGAAAACTCCACTTCATTTGCTATGTGTAGGATGGATTACAGGAGGACGGACGGATGGCATATAGAAATATAAGAGTGGACGTGAAAGTCAATTAAGAGGAAAAGTACATTTTAGCTATTTTGAAAAATGGTTTATTCATCTCAAGATTCATTCCATTTGTCAGTATTAATGTAAATGCAAAGCAAAGTCTGAGAGAGAGGAGAATAGTAAAAACCATTCAACACACACATGTGCGCATCCACACCCCAATACTGTTACAGGCTGTTGTAGAAAAAAAGAAAGCTACATTTTCTAGATTTATCAAGTCTCAGGGTTAATGTAACATTTGCAGTGCTCTAAAACTTTGGGGGATGGCACAGCCCCTCCCCTGTGGAGTGCAGTCCAGTCACTTGGCTCAGGTGGGACAGCTGGTAACCATGTTGGAAGACTTCAGTTCCTGAATGGCTGGAGCCCTCAATGGCAAATCTATGGAAAAAGGTCATCTAAAAACAAGGACACTGATTATCTGACTTTGAGGCACCTGCATCAGCCTCTCATCTTGGGAACTTCTCTGGATACAAAACAGTCCTACTGGTCTAGAATAGAATGGCCTGTGTCAAGAAAGGAATCAGAGACAGAAGATTCCAGAAGGTGGCTCAGGTCTCTGGCTGAGTTGGAAAGAAAGAGAGGTCAAAGAAGAGATGATGTAAGGACTGTGGTCTTACTGATGGAGCTCCTAAAACAAAATCATGTGATTAGGATTCTTAGGAAAGATAGGTGACATGAAGAAATTAACAGGCTACAAAACTCTAAATTCTAGAAGAAATCAGCTGATAGATCAGTGCACAAAATTGCAAGGAAAAGACCAACTGGGAGAAATAATAAAGACAGATTAGCCTACAAAGTAGAATAAGGGAAAACAACTAGATGCCTAGGAAGAGGAGGTCCCTGTGGAAAGTGCTCCTTTTTTAAAAAAAAATTTATTCATTTATTCATGAGAGACAGAGACAGAGAGAGACAGAGAGAGAGAGGCAGAGACACAGGCAGAGGGAGAAGCAGGCCCCATGGCAGGGAGCCTGACATGGGATTCGATCCCAGGTCTCCAGGATCAGACCCTGGGCTGAAGGCAGTGCTAAACCGGTGAGCCACCCAGGCTGCCCAAAAGTGCTCCTTTAGTACAGGAGAAACACCAAGAAAAGCCAAAGGAGTCTGTTTACTCTCTGATCATACAACCTTCAATGAGGTGCCTCAACTCAGAAAGCCTCGGGCTGAAACAAGTACAGGAACTATCCCAGGCCGGCAACGTTAACCTTGTCGACAAAGGTCATTGTGTCTTCCAAATTAGTCAAGAGATTCCTTCCCTGTGTCTCTATAAATATGCAAACTGGCAAGGGATCAGGTTCTCTCTTCTGGGGTACACACCACTGTATATCTGTGATGCTAAAGCCAAGCAACTCTCTTCTTGGGACTGCAAGATTCTGAATAATCACATGTATCTTGACAGCTGGCGCTTTATGGGCTATTTGTAATGTTTATCCTCACCTGTGGCTCAAGTAGGAAGAGGAGAGAGGAGGTTTAGTGGATATAAACCAGATGGTTCACCAGACTCAGGTCCAGAAAGGATACTGAAGCTCAGAGAATTTAAGTCATGTGGTCACGACCACACAACCAATACTTAGCAAACAGCAGATTTTAAATAGGAAGCTATGCCTCCAAAGCCCAAAGTCCATTATTATTGCTTCTCCTAAATACCCAATACATATTTGATACATCAGATGTGTTTAACCATTAATTCATCCCTCACTCACTCAAGAGACAAAGAGTTTCTATCATATGTAAACAAAGATGTGCTTCTGTCAACAAGGAAACTGGAAACATTACTAACCAGGTTACTGGCAAAGAGATGTAAACTGTCCTATGTTAAATTTGTACTTTGCTCATAACTTTACAGAGAAGTCGCTAGAGTTAATCAAAGATCCAGGCTCTGACAGGATGTATGAAAGATGACAACTTCTTGCTATTACCTATGTTACAAATACCATTCTGCCGAAATGGAACACATACCACTAGCCTGATTTAATTCCGATAGTTAAAACATAAGAAAACATGGAAGCCTAACTGGTTCAGCCTAGTTTACAATTATTCTTTTAAAGTAGCAAATGCTAAGAGACTTAGATGAGCCTTAGGAGGCCTGAGCACCATCTAAAGACATATAACTTCAAAGGCAGCTAGAAACTAGCAGTGCAAGAAACACTCTAAAGATGAAGGAGTAAAGATAATCACAATTAGAAGACCTAAGCTCAATGAGGTCACAAAACTATAGACCACGTAGATACTTGATCAAAAAGGCTGGCAGCATGAAAGAACTGTCGCGCTTGAGAAAATAAGTTATAATTCTTATTTCTAGTAAGAAAAGTTATACCAACACTTCTATCTCAACAATCTGTACCTTTAACAGTCTATACTTCATCTAAGGAAAAGCAGCAGTTCTCTCAGTTTTTAAAAAACCTAGGCATTAAAAAGAAAAAAAAAATGAACCCAGCTTTCAAGCAGGCTGCAGACCAAGTGGCCCAAGTAGCTGATATGAAGGTATAGACAGCCAGATATAAAAAACTAGGAAGTGATAGGGACCTGCTGGACACTGGAAAGCGCAAGCCCTATGGTAGTGCACAGAAATGCTTTGCCACAGAGATCGCTAAAGCCAACTGAGATGCTGCTGACTGACCAATCACTGCCTAAGCTGATTTTTCCCAAGCATCTAGAGACTTAGAAACAACAACAAGATATAGAACCCAAATAATTACCCATTTTTAAAACTTGGCAACTTCCATCTTTCAAATGACTCCAGGGGCTAATTGCCTAAATCTCACCTGCTCTGCCTCCTTCTTCTCCAATAAAGGGAATTCCAATTTTGCTTACTCACTGTATGGAAGGCACAACGCTGATCTCTGAAGAATTTTTCCCATACTAGGGAAAAAGCAAATGATTTCGAATGCTTTTTATTTTAATAACTCCCTAAATACCTGTGGGCACATCATCAACTTGTTATTTCTCTTGTACTATTTTAGATACACGAACTGACTGTAATCAGCAATGATCTTTAAGAATACAAGAATTTAAATAGCCCAAGGGCCTGAGGACTAGTTATCACATATGGGACAGGATTTCTGTAGAGATGGAGAGAAATTCTACCAAGTGGTTTCTCATACTAGGATCTTTTAGGCTACAAAAAAAAGAAATCAGTCATTTCCTAGTGGAAGATATCATTTTTTTTGGAGAAATGATCTAAAGAAATTAAAGACCTGGGTTGATAGGGATGGTAAGATTATGCTGTAATCTTACAGTCTAACAAGACTGCTGTACCTATGTAGCATACAAATTTAGCAAGGTGAACACAAAATATTCTATATTAATTCCTTATCAATATATGTCTTTTTCACTAGGGAAGTCATAATTACAAAACTTTCAACTTACCTAACCTCTGAGAAAATTCATAAAATGTCTTTAATTTGCCTACTAGTGGGACAACTGCACCCCAAGCCTTCTCTTGCAACTTCTCATCTGCTGGATGCTGGATTGCCTTCAAAATCCAAAGAATAAAAAGAGTTAGAGTTTTCAAAATCAAAACAGTATTATTTTTACATTAAAATATAGGTTTCAGCAAACATAGGAAACCCTGGTATACTCAATAAAATATGACCAGTCTTTCAAATCATTAGGCAATCTTTTGTGAATATAGAGGGTCACTCCCAAAGAGATGTATTTTCTTGCTTTCATCTTTCATTTGCTTAATCTTTTATGGAACTTAATGCTTTTTTCAACAATCTGGCTTGGTTTCTCTAACATCTTCAAACAAGGTAAACATGCTATTTGAAAGCTGAAACTCATAACCAAGATGGGGAGAGCATATGGGGGTCCTTATAAACATTATCAGGAGGTTATTGACATGCTTAGATTTTCTCAAGGCATTAGTACTCTGACTCCATCCACCTCAAACTGAAAAACAAGAGAGCAAAATAAAATTGAAACCAGATAGATTTAGGGAATGCTCTGAATAAATAAGCTACAAACTAAACAAATGGGCTATATATTACTTACATAATGTGCCTTACAAAAGCTTGCCACTATATGCAAATTTTCTTGATTTTTTTATATAAAACATTTTTTTAAAAACCTTTTAAATCTTTTTAAAAGATTGTATTAATTTATTTGAGAAAGAGAGAGAGCATGAGGAGGGGAAGTGGCAGAGGGAGAAGCAGACTGGGAGGGAGCCCAATGTGGGGCTGAGATCACGGCCTGAGCCCAAGTCCAATACTCAACCAACTGAACCACACCCAGGCACCCTTATATAAAACATTTTAAAATGATGTTCAAACACAACAGAATTCTGAGGTGAATCACATTTATGTGGCTACCTAGAATTTTATTTTTTTATTATTTTTTTTTAAATAAACACACTTTTTTTTTTAATTTATTTATGATAGTCACAGAGAGAGAGAGAGGCAGAGACACAGGCGGAGGGAGAAGCAGGCTCCATGCACCGGGAGCCCGATGTGGGATTCGATCCCGGGTCTCCAGGATCGCGCCCTGGGCCAAAGGCAGGTGCCAAACCGCTGCGCCACCCAGGGATCCTGCTACCTAGAATTTTAAAGAAAGCCTGACATTACATATAACACTCCTTCTTTCACATTAATACGAATATTTCAAAGGGACTGTGATACTATCCTGACATACACAAAAGTGTTCTTTTAGCCTCAAGCCCCATCTCAGCAGTTTTATTTTTTTAATGTTTTACTTTTTAGCAATGTTTTATATCAAATAGTAAAAATCTATTAATTATTCAGGAAATAGATGAAAATTAAAATTTTCTGTTCTGTTCCTGAGAATCATATTCAACTTTTCTTACAAGGATCTAAAAATTTTTTTCGGGACACCTGGGTGGCTCAGCAGTTTAGCACCTGCCTTCAGCCCAGGGTGTGATCCTGGAGTCCTGGAATCGAGTCCCATGTTGGGCTCCCTGCATGGAGCCTGCTTCTCCCTCTCTTTCTGTCTCTCATGAATAAAATATAAAATATAAATAAATAAATAAATAAATAAATAAATAAATAAATAAATAATTTTCAAAATATCAACTCATTCTCATAATATCAAAATGCTCTGGCAAACATTACCCACTTTCACAACTGAGTTAACTACTTCCCTAACCCTGCCCTGCCTCGATTTAGAACTGAGACATTGGTTGCTCTTTTATGACAACATGTTACGGTTCTCACTCTAATTCCTTCTCCTTTCACATCAGTTACACTGTGTTAGGCGACATTTTTGGTATAGCACCCAGCACACCCCAACATGCAGAAAGGCACTTAATACATGCCAACAGTGAGAGTGTCGTGGAGCAGATATGGTAACTGATTTTCAAAAATGTTAACCCTGTACAGATATATCAAACAGTAGTGAGGAATTCTTATTTCCCTGACTAGTGGTTCATCCTAGAGAATAGCTTTATTTAATAGATTCTGTATTAAAACACTATTTTAAAAATATGTAATTCCACATCTTAACCATAGGTTTTCACATTTAGCTTCCTCTCGAATGATAGTTTTTCTAAGACTATTTTCTAAAATGTAAGCCAATACAAGAGTACAAATAATTCTATAAATCTTATTTTACACACTGCCAAAGTGACCTCCAAAAAGGCAACCATTTTATAATAGAACTTGCATTAAGACAACCAGTTCCTTAAAAAAAAAAAGACTACCTGTTCCTTCATAAAGCACCCAGTAACTGAGCTTTTAGCAATGTATTATCATATATAACTGCATGTCAGTGATATGCTATTAGTAAATCTGAACAGTTTTTTCTATTGTCTGTGTTTTTCCATAGGTAAAATGGTTGTTCTACCAAGTTTATTGGTCTTCATATTGACAGTTACTGCAGTTACAGCTGTTCTTTGTATATTTGTATATAATCAGTTTTTATTTGTACCTTCCTTTCTTGTTTTCCTATTATTCAGAAATTTTTTACAGAGTTAAACCCAAACATCAATATGTACTCCTCAGTGAAAATTTCTTCAAATGCTTGAATAGTTACACACTTCATCTACAGAAGAACAAATGTGGTTTTAAGAGTTTTCTAGCTTACATATTTTTTATCTATTTTATTTACCTAATTTCTCTGTCTTTAATTCTTTTACCAAAGAATTAATGAAGGTACCTTTATAGTAAGTCTCAAAGCCTGGTCAGGTGAATCTCTTCCCATCTCTTGTGATTCTCCCCTTTCCTTTTAGTATTCTTCAGTGTTATTTTTCTATATAAACTTTAACTTTGTGACATTTATTTACTTTCCCGCCTGATCAATCATGAATGCCACAAGCACACTTGCACAGAATGTGGCTACAGCACTAAATTGGGTGATCAGAGTATCCAAGGACAACTCCAACCTTTGGTCATTGCGTCTAAAGTTTCTGGTTTCACAGCTGAGTCCTCTTTGCAATGACTTCCTATGTAAGTTTTTCTATCATTTTACCCTCTTTTGGAAGATGATAACTACATTCAATTAAGTCAATATACACATTTCATTAAGTCAGTATAAAAACTCTGCAGTGAGCCTTCCCACACAGAAGCAGAGTAACCCTTCACTTGGTAAGTTAAAAGAAAAAAAAAAAAATCCTAAAGGCTCTAACCTTAAAAATAGGTAATGGTCTATAGCTCTACAGTGAATGAGATGTTTTTTCTTTATTGTTTATGGGAGACAACTATAAAAAACTGATCAGAATTCAATTATAAAATAAATTTTAAAGAAACTTAATGATATAAAACTGAATTAAGAATAGTATTAATGATAATCAATATGGAGACACCAAACATAACAAATTGTGAATTGTTGTGACCTATAAGGAAAGAATTCATTAATTAGTTAATTAAGTCTTGTCTTATCATTTAAACCTTCCATTTCCACAAATTTTTGATTTTTTGAAATATGTTTAAATGTTCAGGACTTGAATTTTACAGAAATGATTACATGCCTTCATTTACTAAAATCTTAAGGTTTCACTTAAACTAATGATATTGGCAAGATTCATCTAAGCTCTTCTATTTACTTCTGCAACAGTTACTAATTGCTTCCTAAACACTGTTTTAGGTGCTGATGACACACAAATTAGTAAGAAACCAAGGTTATGCTCCTCAAGCTGTAGGTGGTGGTGGAGTTATCAACATTAAATTTCAGAAATTTTTTAAAAAAGCGATGGTTACCATAAAAGAAATGTGTACAAAGTGCTGGGGCAACAGAGTAAGGGGGAATTAATTACTGGGATGTAAAGGAAGGAAAGTGTATGTGCAAGACATTCAGGGAACAAACAGTCCAGAGCAGGAGAGGTAAAAAATGGAATGCACGTTATCTATAATTTCCCTCAGCTAATGATATAACCAGTGGCTAATCTAAACCAGAAACCCTGGAATCATTTAACTCCCCTTCTCCCTTATATTAAACATTCAGTCAATCACCAAAACCTGTGACCCCTTAGTCCAAAACTAAATCGTTCTGAATCATCTGATGCCTACACTTAGTTCTGGCTTCACTAACACTCCGTATGTCATTAGAGGAATGGAGCTGGATGGATATGGACTGTAAACCCAACACTTTGACAACCTCTGCACTGTTAGTTATACACATCATAAAAGAAGCATAAGGGGGGGGGAATTGAAGAAACATGGCAATGACCTTAAGAAATACAGTGATGAGAAAGAGATAAGGTCCAGAGGCTGGGTGTTTCTTTTGGTGGTAGAGGCCACCGGAGTATATTCTGATGGGAAGAAGTCAACAGAAGAAAAAACACAGATGTAATTAAGAGAAGAAATAATTAAAAGAGTAAAGTTTCAGAGGAAGATGCAGAACAAAGGTAAAGAAATTAGTCTTGATAACAAGTAGAGACACAGCTTCTTCTGAAAAAGAGAAGAAGTGGAATAAGAGATGGACAGAAGCCTGGACAAGTTCAGAGGCTCATGACAAGAGAATTGAGGCGACCACACCAAATATTTGCTCCATGGTATAAAGTCATCAGACAGAGTCGGGGGAGTCCAGACCACAAGGATGACAACAGCCTTCTCCCAGAAGCACAGGAGGAGTGGAAAAAAAAGTAGCAGGACAAAAGGCCACAAAAAGTTACATTCTCTCTTCCTCTCCAAAAGTATAAAGAAGTATAAAAAGTATAAATAGTCCCCCATGGATACTGTAAATTTCAGTTTAAGAGCAACTAAAAAATAAATTTTTCTTTAACATACATAAATTGCATATTCACAGAACAGTTTTATCCTTGAATCACTACAACCACTTTTGAAACAATGCAAATGATCATTCTTTAAATATAATACTTAATATGCAATAGAGAATTCGAAAGTATGTACAAAAGAGATTAAGAAGAAGAAGGATGCAGTGAATTTTAGTCTGTTGGAAAATGTTTAAACATGCTTTACCTCTCGTATTTCATGGCCAGCTCCTCTATATGATTGCAAATCCTCCAAGATACCTTCTGCATCTTTTAATACTACATTCACCTGATTATAAATTTCCTTCTCAGACTCTGTAGGCTGGGCATCTAAATAGCAGGAAAGCACAAAAAAAAATTACAGTCACATGATTTTTTTTTTTTTAGTACACATGTAACTCTAAACAATGAACAATCTCAATTTCTAAAGATGGCTAACATTTTATTCAATGTTAACTTTACACTTCTTAGAAAACAGAAAAGATTCATAATTTTTCCATTAGTTCTACATCTGAAAAGCTAGCCTCATGTTTGTAAATATCACAAAGAAGCAAGGGACCCTCCAATATAACTATTTATCTTAAGTTATAAGTCATGACTAGGTATATTAAATGAACTTGAGAATTGTGAATTCAAAATTTAAATTGTGATAGTGTTAACAATCAATTTTACTACTCTAGTAATCATTATCAGCAATGAATGTATATGCATGAGTAGTGATTTTTTTAATGCAAGAGAAATGGAAAGCCTACCTTGTTCATCTATGGTTTAAGACTGAGACTACTTTATTTTCCTATAAAGTTCATTTTAATGACCTGAGTTTCAATATAAAATAAATTAAAAACTATTTTAAAAGAATAGTTGTTAGATGCTCCCTTTTTCTAGGGATCACTTTAAATTCTGTGCCAATTGAACTTCTCTGCTGACGAGCACATGGACAAGACTCCTGTGCAGAGGAGTTAAAATTATGACACTGCTTCAGAACAGTGAGGCAGGCTGCTGAAAACCAGATACTTTCAGCTATAATACTGTCACTGAAATTTTGAAATACTAAAGCAAAAACAGGCTCCCCACATACTTGGGGTTGAGTGAAAGAAAAATGAGGGGAAAATTATAGTCATAAAAAAACGTAATCAGGAACACAAACATATGGGCATTTCCACCACCTGTGGTGTTAGCCACAGAGCATATGCTAATAGATGACTAAATCTGGATTTCTCTCTCCTAAACTCAGGGTAACAGAAATTCTGTTTTTAATAACTTGGACATTTGTTTTTCTAAGGATAAATCTTTTATTTAATACAATTCTTTTTTCCCTTGGATAAAAATGGGCAATCTGTGTGAAACGGGGTTTTTCATAAATCTTTCCAATTACACCACACTCAGTGCTACAGATAAATTGCTACAGCAATAAGGCACTGAAAATGATAAATATTACGATTATCACAATGTTTTAGAAAGAATTGTGTTGGCTGAATTCCTCCACACAAAAATTTTTCTTACGGGGACAGGGGAGGTAGACCAAACTGATAATATGAACTGAGAACATTTCTGACAAATCCCTTTGTCTACCAATCATATAAGACTAGTACTTAGACTTTTCTGCACCCACTTTACCTCCACACAAATATACAATGTATTTATTTCTGTCCTTAGAAAATTTAAAGAAACAGTTCACACATGAAACTTAGGAGAGTCCAGATGCCTAGGAACTGTAACTTTAGTCTGCACATGAGGCAGGTCATAATTGAATTCCACCTATTGAACTTGCCAACTAGTCAAAAATATACCTTTTTTTTTTTTTTTAAAGCAACAGAGTACTAAATTTTAACTTCAACATATTTAAACAATACTACAGCAACAATAATGGAGTAACATTCATGTGCAAAGCCAACTTAAGAATCTGTGTTCTCATAGGTCCCTTATTTTCCAAATCTCCTTTCAGAAATCATCTATTTTTTTAATAAAAATAATGTGACAAAATAATTACGCAAGAGGAGCCAAATTAAAAATACTCTATATCCAAAGCCATAAAGATATTACTAGGAGCAAATATTAATATTGGAGCTAAATGATTTTTTAAAAATCAGGGTTTCACATTTACCAGTAATAATTTCTCACATTTAGCCAGACCATATTCTCCAAAATAAGAGACACACTGAAAAAAAGTACACCTCATAACTTTTATACTTACACCAGATGCAATAGAAAAAAGTACTTTACTTTTTTTTACATGCAAAACAGCAGTTTTATTCTTTTTCATATGGAATTGTGAAACTACAGACATAACATCAATAGTAGACACATATCATAGTTTTAATTCATGAAGTGGGAATTCATGACAAAGGACAATATTTTGACTGTTATATATCAAAAGATACTTGTGAAGTTTGCAAATACTAAACTGTATTTTTGGTGTGGTGACTAGCTCTTAACAGAAAAATGTGACACTGAGACTTACATACAAAAGAAACATTATCAAGTAGACTTAAGTAGACCTTGGAAGTGGTTAATAATTATTAAAAGTTTAGTAAGCACCAAGAAATTTAAAAATAAAGGAGAAGATTCCAGTTCCCCCTAAGGGTGGAAAAAATACCCAGCACCACACTGATTAAACATTTTTTAGACTGTCACAGGAAAGTCACATTTATAATTTTGAAAGCTGCTGAAGACTGCTGTAGAAATGAAGACAAACAGCAAGTAGCAGACAGGTAATAAGCACTACTTTACTGAGAGCAAGTCATGCAAAAGGGAGAAATACTAAGGAGGGAGAAAGACTATAAAATAAAGCATTTTTCCAAAAAATGGTATCATATAATAAAACCAAGACTTGTCACTTTGATTTTTCGTGGCAAAGAATGAAGAAGTTTATTACTTGAAGAAAAAAATATCACTTAACCAGTTGACAAAAGGACATTCGATTGCAAAATAAAGTATCTATTACTGAGAGTAGGAGTAGTTATACTCAGGTTCTTTTTTTTTTTTCAAGCTTAGTTCTAACAGCTGTTTAAGGGAAATTAAAGCATGTTTCAGTTGCTCTTATTGTTTAAACGTCAAATTAAATATTGTAATTTCAAAAAAAAAATATTGTAATTTCATACCAGTTTGCTATTAAAGAATCACTGAAAATAACTGCGAAAATTGAATGTTATGGTCCAAAAGGGGGCAGAGATCAGCTTAGCTACAGAAGTAACAAAAAGCAAGTCACATAAAAATTGTGATAAGCAGCCGTCGTGCTTTAATCTTGCACTCACTCATTCAGTAAATATTTACCATCTATAAGTTTCATCAAAACAGGGACCTCGGTGTATATAGCACATACACTGTATAGGATGTCATCTCAGTCCTGAGTAGATTTTCTATAACAAATACTTGGTGAGTGAATGAGAAGGTAGAGATATAAATACACCTCCAGCGTGAGTTAAAGGAAGCTATTATGCATTTTTATCTCTGTATGAATATAATCCTACATCATTTTAGAAAAATAAATATAAGAAAATGCCACCAGTATAAAGATATTTCAAAGTACAGGGCAAAAGCAACTGAAAATATGCAAAAAGTAAAATTGGAAAATAAAGTTAGACTAGAAGAGTGGATTTCAATAGTTTCACAAGGTTGTGGGGGACAAGTCACACAAAACACACAAGAATTAGAGGAAATGTATGACTAAATGGAAAGGCACTTTAACAAAAAATCAGAGAAAGTAAGATTCCATTCCTCATTGACAAATGACCACCTCTATCAACTCTCCTGTTTTGGTCTACCTGGAGATAAGTCAATCAATTCAACAGATATTGAACTCCTATCATTTACAAAGCACTATGTGAAGGCTGGAAGGGGACATAAAAATAAATAGAAGTCCCTCTTCTCCTAAGAACCATAATTTAATAAACTAATAAGATATAGTAGTTACTCAGACTAAAGATGTGTCACTAGAATCAGCTAAGTCGTTATCAAATAAGAAACTCCAAAAACTAGAAGAGGCTATACTGCCCCCAAGTCAGTACTTTTTATATGCTGCCATTAACATAAACTGCTGCCAAATTTTATGGGGCAATTCTGGGCTTATACCTTAGTTGAACCATTATTCTTAAAATAAAATCTTATCATACAGGTATAATTTAAGAAAAAGGCCCTCTTTCTAATACACCTTAAGAGTAGGTAACAATATTTCATTGAACACAGAATGTCATTTCATGCCTTAAGGCTTTTGTAGATGCTGTTCCTTCTTTCTAACAATGTCCTTCACTAACTTACCCTGAAACACTCTAAGTCACCATCCACAACTCAACTCAAAGGTCACCATCAGAAAGTCTTCCATAATATCCCATATACTCACGCTAGGTATCCCTTGGGATCTACACCTTGAATAGTAAAGGATATAAAGGAAATTTTTAGTTTGTATTTCTATCTCACTAGATTGAGAACTCCCAAAGGCAAGGGTTGTACCTTAGTTATCTCTGCACCCCCAGCATCGACTAGCCAGTATATAGGAGGCAAGCCATTAATGTTTGCTGAACTGAAATGAAAAACCATGTGTGTGCAATGTATGTGAACTAAAGGAGTAGTGATTTAAAGACATCTTCATTATGTCAACTACAGGATTCCATTAGATTATGTCTTACATGCATAAAAACACTTAATTTGTATACAATTTGATACAAAACGCCAGTATATCTATCTGTATGGAATTAATTCTCTAGCTGCCCAAATAGATACAATGATAGATTTAACTACTAAGAATGATGGAAGAGTAAAGCCAAATTACTCTGGTAACCTGAATATTATTTTTCAACCAGAAACAAACAACGTAGTACTAAATATTCTACTTAATAAAAGAATGTGGCTTTATTCTCAGTAATCACAAGGAAATGGCAAATCAACTATATGGACAATCTTGAGTCTGGTATACAACTGTTGAAGACAGGACTCATGTGCTGGGTGCTAAAGTCACTGAAGTAGTCTAATGATAAAATAAACTTTTGGGGGATCCCTGGGTGGCGCAGCGGTTTGGCGCCTGCCTTTGGCCCAGGGCGTGATCCTGGAGACCCGGGATCGAATCCCACATCAGGCTCCCGGTGCATGGAGCCTGCTTCTCCCTCCGCCTGTGTCTCTGCCTCTCTCTCTCTCTGTGACTATCATAAATAAATAAAAAATTAAAAAAAAAATTAAAAAAATAAATAAACTTTTGGAAATGCATATATCCAGAAGGAGGCAAATATGCAAATAGATGAGCAATAAAACTAAGAGAACTCTAATGATGGAATCAAAAGAAATCATTTCAAAATCCGGGTAGGAAGGAACAATGGGCAAACTGCGGCCTAGTATACAACAGATCATCAGGTGTCTAACAAAGTTCTACATTGGCTGATAAGGCAACAAATATCACCTTTCACTTTCCATCTGCTTTTAATACATTCACATTTCATATGTAGTTCTTCATTATTGGCTATTGGTGGTGGTGGTGGTATTAGTAATTTTAATCTACTCCTGCCACTAAATTAGATATTTAAATTTTAAGGATAATGGTTCAAACCCTTGAAGACTGTAAAACCAACACCAAGTAATATTTAAGATACTATAGTAAATTCATGCTTCTCACTTGACCACATGATGCTACGTTTATAAAAAGATCAAGTGCCAAGTCTTGAACAAGATCTTGACTGTATGAAGCCAAGATTCTGCAAATGTAAGGAATTTGAGACAGAATAAAAAGGAGACAGAATAGCAGAAAAATGTACAAGACCAGTTTGAAACAGATGCAAATAAACTAAAATACAGCTCTAATGTAAGTTGCCTCATCTGAAAGAATCTTCAAGTAAGCAATCTGCTTAACATCCCCAAGCTGATTAAAATTCATGCTGAACATGCATTTAAAATGGCACTGTTAAATTGTTGAGAAGGGTCAAGAAAACTAATATTCATTTAATAACATCTTTAACATTTCCCCCTAAAAACCCAACAATTTAATATGGTCCTGATAGTCCCATTACTCTTCTTTGATAGCCTATACACAGGACCCAAATATAACAGAACATTTATAGGAATGTAATAAAAGTAAAAAAATGATAGAAATAAATCAGAGACCACAAATTATTCCATAAAATGGGATAAACTACAAACTGATTCATATGAACTACCCTGGTTTAAAGAAATATATATATATAAATTATTCAAAAAATAGAATGTATTGTGTAACAGAAGTTGATGGAAAATGCAATGACTCTGGGGATAGATTTTATGGGACTTATTTGTTTTTAAAACCAGAAAAGGTCTTAAATTTTAAGAATTTAAAAATCTGTTCAAATGTTTTAATCTTGAATAAAAATGCATGGGATCACACAACTTAGAAACTTCTATCTCTTCACCCTTTCCTAACAATTTTCTAATAATGATCAGTTAAAACAGCAACATTCACACTGAAACAACCAATTTAATATCATTGTTCCCAATTTGACAACCAGATAAGCTAAAGCGATACAGACAGCCAAAAAGCAAAAGCTTTCCAACATGCACAGGGGTCAATGACACTTACCTGCCACTCTTAGACCATATTACAATAGGTCATGCAACATAAAACAAACAGAAGGCAAATTACTTAAAGGTCTGTGAACCTATTATTTTTCTTTTTATTTAGAGTTAGAAAAAAACGAATTCCTGAAATACATACATATAATGAGTTTAACTTTTCAAATTAATTATCTGTAAAGATTAAATAATTAAGGTTCACACTTACCTTTTAATATTATGCCCAAACTACTGAGCTTTGAATGGCCTTCATGAACAGATTTGTATTTAAAATACTTCAAGTGACAAAGAGTAATTAAAGCCTAGTCAATTTTTTTCAACTATGATAAATTTTTCCCCAAATATTTGGCTTCTATTAATAAATCTTGAAGTAGCATTTGTCCTTTCCACCAAAATTTTTCATAAAAATGTTTTCATTAGAGTATCTCCAATTATAAAATAATGTTCAACTAGGAGATAGGACTCTCTTATAAAAATTAAAATAAAACATTTTATCACAATTTAATCTATAAAATATAACTTGCAGTTCTAGAAGGCACCAGAAATTTTACTCAAACAATTCATAGCTCAGTCATGCAAAGCAGTTAAGAAGATGGCAAAGTGGAAACATTCATTTAGTGCAAGACAAACGCAGTCTACTGCAGGCAAAGAGAAATAGATATAAAATCATCTTCTCACTTTCAAAATCAAGGAAAAAATTTGGCCCCTGCTCAAGGTCTGTGCATGTCAAAACTTTAAGAAGATTCCCCATGTTAAGGTACCTGTCAAGACAAGAATGAGAAAAGAGAAAATATCCCTTTATAAAAAAGAACATCTGAAAAATTTTTTTTTTTTTTTTAAATAGTAACAGGGAAAATGTTCATTAGGCCATGAATTCGTCCTTCAGGTTACCCAGACTGTGCTCTGGCAGGCAGCAAACCGGGTTCTCAAGGTGTTGATATGTAGGACCTAGAGGTGAAATGTGGTTTTCCTGTACACAATGGCACAATTGTTGCTCTAATTCTTCTCAAAATTCTCCCAAGACAAGTTTCATTAATGGCCTTATAATGAAAAATTCTTTAAGTATTCCAATAGTGCTAGTTTTCTGAAAAAGAAATTTCTTATCAAGAATTATTCACATGTAATCTTGTTTAATATTGCACTGAAACAACAATTTATTTCAAAGCCAAATATTAAGAGTTTTGGCCACAGCTCACCTTTGCATTTCATCTTAACATAGCAGAATGTTCAGCTTACTTCCTGCATGCCATTCAATAAAGCATAGATTTCTAACCAAATTTGATTAATAAATTTGTGGAAGCCGTTTAGAGTACTGATTCTGGATATGCAGCACGACACCGATTTTCTCTAAGATTATCATAGGATTCTGAGCAAACACATTGCTGGGCGTAGTCACCAAGGCATACTATTAGAATGTTCATCATAAGGCTGCTTGCTTCATGGACTAATGAAAGGACAGCACTGGCTACAGACTCAACATGATTTTAGCAAATGAAAAACTAAAAAATTATACATATGATGGTGATGTTTGCCTACGATTAAGAAAAAAATCATGCAAACTTTGTTTGATCCCCATATTTTATTAACAAATATTCGGGCCAGCCTTCACTGCGGTGTGACTATAGATCATCTTTCACCTTTACCATTATGCACCAGCTGTGAAGGGCTAAAGAGACTTACTTTCAAAGTCCAAGAAAAAATGTGCTGCATTGTGGTCTATGTCCCTGGTTAGCACCTTAATGAGATTACCCATGCCAGCAAACCTAAAAATAAAAATGGCAACATCATTTAGTTCCAGTAAAAAAAAATTTAAGCAGAGGCCTGGGATTCGGCAAAGGCTGGCTTGCTCATAATTACCAACAGGTGCAGGTTTATATACTTCTGGCATTGAAAATTTGGAACAACAAAAGCACATTTGGCTCTGAGTTTATAGCCCTTTCCCTCTTTTCCACATATCAAAAAAGTTACATAAAGCAAGATTGGAAAAAAGATTAGATTTTTATACATATAACTTGCAATATTTACATTTGATTAATACACCTACGCTAGTGTTACTCCTTTAAAATGTTTGAGGCATATATTCTCAACTTAAATTAACATCAAAAATAGATCTCTCAAGTAAGTAAAAACTATTATTTTTAAGTAATAGGGATATTTTTCTCCTTGCAGAATCAAACCCTATTGGGAATACTAGGAAGACAGTATTCAAACCACATTTAACCATTAAAGACTGAAGGGATTTATCAATTGATGACCCATTTAAAGAATTTTACCACAAATAAACCAGTATTTCTGACATCTTCTATACTCTTAAAATTAATCAGATTTTTCATTATTTAACTCACAGACTGATAATTCAATAATATCAACTATATACAAACATACAAAGTATATAACTTGGAAGTTAACACAGCAAACAAGCAAAAGGGAGCCAGCAATCATCAAAACTAGTTAAGTTGGCAGAGGAAAAACGGTAAAAATTAAGGCATCAGCATAAATCTTGCCCCCAAATTTGCCATGAGCCAGTGAGGATGAAGGTGGAAGGAGGTGTCAGGAACATCCAGGAAACCAGGTTCAAACCATAAAGTTGCAATATCTATAGGGAAGGCAGACTATGATACCACAGGCACCCCTCACCCTCCCTTCTCCCAGTTTCAGTATTTTTTTCCTCCCAATATTGAACTGCTAGATGAAACAAAACATAAAGGTAACTATTTTTATCAATGAAAGAACACATATTATTACTCACTCCCATTACAAACAATCTGAAAAGAGTTCGGACTTCTGGCATCTGTGTTGTCCATTCCCCTCTCTTCCCTCACCTACTCCCTGGACAGTAGCATACCTATCTAACTAACTTTGTGCTTCCCAAAGAGGAAGTAACAGTACAGGCATAACAGTTACTTGCTTTACAGGTCAAAGTGTGGGGGAATGACACACACACTTCTTAGAAAATGTTAAAATTTATTCACAAATGTTAAATTTATTTCACAAATGTTAAATTGATTCACAAATATGATAAATACTGAAAAGTCCTCTCTCTTTTAAAACAGTATTATTCCTCCAGTGGGAGAGGTCAGAATCTATCTTATTTTTGATATTAAAATCTTTATCACAAAATTTCACTGGAAAGATTTTGTACAGTGTTTTATATAGATAGATAAACTGAGAGTAAAACTAAGAGGGAAATATTTCATCTTAATTATCTTCTACACTACAGAACTTTAATTCTATGCTTTTTTATTACAGGGAAAATATAAGCATTTTCTCAAGATCATCACATCCAAATAAGACCTCAAACTGGTTACCAAATTTACTCAAGAGTTGTTTTTTTCCCTTTGGAACCATTTGGAAATAGACTATTTCACAGCTCTAATTTTTAAAAGCTTTCACATATATATGGAATATCTGTTTCCAAACATATATAAATTCCTTCTCTAACAAGAACAGAGACCAAATATACACAGAATTACCTAATAGTATCAAAATTTCAACTACAAATGGAAAATAAGCACAAAAAAAGAACTGTAATTGTCCTTAAGAAGAAAAAGGCAACACACCATTTGGTGTTAAGAGTGGAATGGAATCAGACTAGAATTCCTTCTTCTATGGAATCAGACTAGAATTCCACCTCTAGCTGACCAGCTGTCTAACCTTGAGGATGCTAGTTAACCTTTCTGGGTCTCATTTTCTTCATCAGTAAAACATACATACCATAGAAACTATTTTAAAGGGTTATTAAGAGAGTTCGGTAAGATTAAGCACTAATTTAGCAGTGTCTGGCAAACAGAAAGTATGTGATAAATGTTGGCTACTGTAACTATAGCCTTAAAATTACAAAGTAATTTCTGAAAAATAATAGCTGTATACTTTAATACAAACTAGTCAATTTATTAATGAATTTCAATGTCATAAATCAGAGTAAATGACAAAACTAATGTTTTGGCCATTTTTGTCAAGGATATTGCTGAAATGCTATCCTAAAATTAGTCCTATGAAATTATCATCAGGTACAGGAGGAAGGGAGATTAGGTTTCCTTACCTCTTTACTTGTATGAATACAGTCAATCCTCAAGGAAAATATTCAAAACTAGCCAAGCTTGTCTGTTCTATTTTCCTACACCCTCCTCTTTAAACTTCTTCCACTATTTGGTCCTTCTTCCAAGGCACCCTAGCCTAATGTGACCTTAATCCCCTAAATATGCATCATACTTGGTCCAGAACTAGTCATTCTCCCCAAGTATCCCAAAATTTAGAATTTCTTATCTCTTCAAATCCCAAACACAGAAACTTAGTTTGATAATAACCCAGCTTATCTGGTACAAGTTTCTCAACCTCAGTACTATTAACATCTGGGGCTGGAAAATTCTGTTGTGGAGCGGGGTCTGTCTCATGTGGTAGGACCTCTAGCAATATCCTGGGCCTGTATGTACTAGAGGCCACCAGTAACCCAAAACACGAGTTCTGACAACCAAAAATGACTCAAGATATTACCAAATGTCCCAAAGAGAATCATTCCTGGTTAAAAACCACTGAATGTAGTACAACTGCAGTCCAATGCATAAAGTTTCTTTACCATATAGCACTCAAGAAAGATCTATGTAGGGGCACCTGGATGGCATAGTTGGTTAAACATCCAATTCTTGGTTTTGACTCAGGTCATGATCACAGGGTCCTAGACTGAGCCTCGCACTGGACTCCACACCCAGCATGGAGTCTGCTTGAGATTCTCTCTCTCTCTCTCCCTCTGCCCCTCCCACTCATGTCCTCTCTAAAATAAATAAATAAAATATTTATAAAAAATCTATGTAGGCAAAACATACTATGTGCGCCTCTTTGAACAACACTGAATTCAGGGTGCTAAGGTGGCTCAGTCGGAGAAGCATGCAAATTTTGACCTCAAGGTCGTGAGTTCAAGCCCCATGTTGGTTATAGAGATTACTTAAATAAATAACCACGGAATTTTTCAAAGATCTGAAAATAGTTTGTTATAATATTATCATTTGTTGTATCTTTTTAATAAGGGTAAACAAATCAAAATCATATCCCTGTCTTGCATACTTTTTAACTCTAGCCAAAACCACAACACACAAAACCTCTTCATCCCCTCATTTCAATGAATACAATACTGTAGCTAACTGTCAGGACTGGTAGGTACCAGGCTGCCTAGGTTCAAACTCCAGCTATGCCACTTACTTTTAAGCCTTGCTGCTATAGTCCAGTTTCCTAATTTCCCCATGCCCCATCTGTAAATTGCGCATAATATTAATATCCACTGCAGAGGGTTCATAAAATCATTAAATGGGTTAATATAGAAGCAAAACATGTAGTAACCATGCTTGGCAATCTATTTGGTGCTAATGCTATGGCTATGTTAGAGGATCTATTCCCCAGTAGCAGAACCCAAGGAATGTGAGGCTTCAGAGTGTGTGGCAGCCGTATTTCCTGCCATAGAGGAAAACAGTCTATCACAAGAGGATAAAACCAGCATGCACTTGAGAAAGTGTCCTCAAGTCCTAAAGTCACTAATTTCTAATTCCATTTGTTCCTGAATTCTAGCTGCCATTTCCCTCAGTTTAGTTGCTAGATTTTCCTCTGGCCTTAAGATATCCTAGTTTATTTCAACCAATTTCCTTTCTACCTGTTTAGTTGAAGTGGGTTTCTGTCATTTACATCTAAAAAAGAGCTGACTACATTTGGGGAATATGAATAATAGTGAAAGGGAATATAAAGGAAGGGAAAAGAAATGTTGGGAAATATCAGGAAGGGAGACAGAACATAAAGACTCCTAACTCAGGGAAACGAACTAGGGGTGGTGGAAGGGGAGGAGGGCGGGTGTTGGAGGGGAATGAGTGACGGGCACTGAGGTGGACACTTGACGGGATGAGCACTGGGTGTTTTTCTGTATGTTGGTAAATTGAACACCAATAAAAATTAATTTAAAAATAAAATAAAATAAAATAAAATAAAATAAAATAAAATAAATAAAAAATAAAAAAGAGCTGACTAATAAGATTCTAAGTTTCAGATTAATAAACACAATACAAAAGACACCAAAAGATATAAAAGAGTTTTCAGATTGTATAAAACTTGGGTCAAATGCTTTTTATATTTTAGAGGCACAATTTCAAAGTAAGTAATAAATATTATAATTTCTTTTTTAAAATATTATAATTTAGAATAATAAACTTACAATATGATTTAGAAGAAAAAATCAAAGATTCTCTTTGAGAATAATCTCAAAGATTATTTTATTGTAACTTTTGGATTAAATATTATAAATATTTACTAAGTAAGCTAAGAAGAAATACGACACACAGAAACCAGATATAGGTCACTCCAAGTGTTCCTAGTATTTTTTTTAAAGATTTTATTTATTCATTCATAAGAGACAGAGACAGAGAGAGAGAGAGGGGCAGAGACACAAGCAGAGGGAGAAATAGGCTCCACGCAGGAAGCCTGACGTGGGACTTGATCCCGGGTCTTCAGGATCACACCCTGGACTGAAGGCGGCGCTAAACCACTGAGCCACCCGGGCTGCCCAGTTCCTAGTATTTCTGATAAAACTTTGTGACTGTGAGCTCTTCTGTTACATGTTTGTTCCAAAGTTCGTGAGTTATCTGGAAAGGAACTTGCTCTTCCTGGCTTGGAGTCTGTGGAATGTATTTTTGAGCTCACAAAAGCACTTAATAAATACACTAGACCATTTTCCATAAAACATTTGAAAAGAAGCTTCTTTAATGAGAAATAATAGAAGCCAACAGAAACACAACTATACATTACAGTTAATATACTATTTCCTCTCTTTTTAGAAAATTCCTAAGAGATGCTGTTACTTCACTTATCCTTTCCAGCTCAGGGGCTTTATAATGCTGTCTCCTCTGCCTAGAATGCTAGTCCCCCAGACTTTCCCATGGCTGGCTGTTTTCACTCTTCAGGCCACATCTCATGCCCCCTCTTCAGAAAGGCTTTGTCTGCCAATCTTATCCATAGGTAGTTGCCCTACCTATCTTCTATAACATCACCCAACTTCCTCCTTCAGCATATTTAACACAATCTGAATTACTGTTTGTCAGTTTGCTTCACATCCAGTTTATAAACTTAATATTTCTGGGTGGGGGTGAGAAAAAAGGAAAAAACACACCGATTAGCTTTCCTATAAATGAAGGTTTCTTAAATTTGAACCATGAATTCTTTGTTGTGGGAGCTGTCCTGGGCACTGCAGGATGTTAAGCAGCATACCAGGCCTCTACCCCTGGATACCTGGTATCACCCAGTGATGAGTTGTAACAATCAATACCACCTCCAGATGTTGTCAATTATCTCCTAGGGGACAAAACTTCTCCAGTTAAGAACCACTGCTTTCAATGTAAGGCCACTAACATGGAAGAGCATCCTCAGTTCTGCCCACAATCCTACTCTGCATCTCCAATCCATCTACTCTCCTACTTCACCACGTGACCATTCCGCAAGGCAATTTATTTATTTTTAATTTCCTCACACTTCTAACAATCTACCTAAATCGTCACATGAAAGAAATGACTTCACTACATTGTTTACAAAAAAAAAAAAATCTACTGTTCTTTCTACCCTTTCTTCATCAGTAACCACTCAGTCTGCCCTCTGCCTCTGTTCCTGAGAGACCTGGTTCTCCTACTCAAGGCTTTATGTCTCCTGTACACCATCTTGCTTATCCTCTTTACAGCAAAAACTGGTCATTAAACTGTCTGTAGTTATTTCTTTCTACTTTCTACCTTTCCAATCTGGCTTTTATTCACATCAATATAATAAAATTGGTCCCTTTCAAGGTCACCAAAACCTGTATCTGGTTAATTCTAAAGGGCAATTCTCACACTTCAACCTACTGGATCTCTGAACAGCCTTTGACCCAGTTTATCACTCACTCTTTGCTGAAATACTTTCTTCATCTGACCTTTAGGACAACCCATTCTCCTGAGTTTCTTTCCTACTTTATGGCTGTTCTTTTTCCGTATCTTTCCCTTTGGCATCCATAATTATTTCTTCCACCTTAAACAAAACAAAAATTTTCTTTGATTCTCTTTCCCCTCACCAGTTCCCCCCTAATCCTTCTCTTTGCAGCAAAATTCCTTACAAACAGTTGCTTACACTCGTTGTCTTTTATTTCTCTCCAGCCAGACTTTTGGCCAACTCTACACCACCAAAATTGTTCTGACAAAATCATCAAATAACCTCCATGTTGATAACTCCAATTACAAATTCTCAAGTCCTCACCCTACGTCCCTTCTCAGGAGCACCTAACATAACTGACTTTCCTCCTCTTCCTCCATACACTTTTCTCAGTAGCTTAGAGGACACTCTATCTCACCTCTTTTCACTGCTGTATCAGCCTTGTTCTTGCCACCATCACTTCTTGCAGGAATTACTTCTCAAGTCTCCTAACTGCTTCTACTTTTGCCTTCTATTACAAAGTCTTTTTATTATAAGAAGCAAAGCTCTTAAAAATATAAATCAACCACATACTTTGTTCAAAAACATGTAATGGCTTACTGATGCACTCAGAATAAAATCCAAATTTCTTACCAGGGCTTACAAAACCCTACATGACCTGCCCCTGACTCACTCTAGCCTTGTCTCCCATCACTCTCCACAACTGCCTGCTGTAGTTTCTCTAACAGAGCAAGATTCTCTTTCCATGGAGCCTCTGTACCTTTTTCCCTAAACTGGAATGCTGTGTCCACAGACCTTCAAGAGACAAGCTACTCTACTTCACTGAGGTTATAGCTTCAGACTACCTCAGAGAGGGCTTCTGTGACTAATCCATCTGTAATATCTCCTCCTCTTTCCTTTTCCCAAACTGATGGTTATCACCATCTAACCATATTCATAACTTTATCTGTTTGTGTCTGCCACTGCAAGCTGAACTTTTGAGAAGGCAGGGGCTCTATTTCGACAGCACTCTATCCCCAGCACCTGGAACAACGCTTGGGAATGTAGTAAGTAGTCATAAATATTTGCTGAATAAACAAATGATTGAAAATATAGAAACCAAAAATTTGTAAAGTTTTAGGAGTGTTCCAAGAAGAGGAGAGGAAAAACCAAAATAAATATTGACAACTAAAAACTAAATTTTTTTTAAAAAAAGACCTGAGAATTTAGAAAGGTTGCACATTTTCCCAGTCAAATCAATGTAGAGTCTGTGTCTCTCACTCTCTCAGTAAAAGCCAATAGTCTTATGAGGAACTAGTAAAAATTTTTAAAATATTAAAGTTAGAGAAATAAAGTGACAGATAACATGAATATCAAGAAAGTCTACAGTATATGCCCCACATACTAAGCAAGACGTAATATCCTTCTACAGCTATAAACATGGTTCCAAAGTAGGAACAGAGACTAACCTACATCATAATTCTGATCTTTATAAAACTGAACTGCATTCATAAAATTAAAAAGTCCACTATATGGAAAATGCTGCAATTAGGTGCAAGGCAGGTAGAAATTCACACAGTTTTGCTATCCCGCAAGCCAGTTGCAAAACTCTAATGCCATATTTCTAGATTTGGTTTATTAAGGATAAACAATTCTCAAGTGATTGCATAAAGCAACAAGTACAAGCAAAAAAAGTAGTAGAAACGTCAAAAAAACACTAATGGTATCAACAATCTCACTTGGCACATCTTCTAAAAATATTCAAGCATCATCCCCTTCAAACACTGCACTAAGTCTTGTTTCTAGCACTACTTCTATGAAACTACATCATCACTCTTTGAAAACAAATGTTGATTTAATATTGCAAATGGACAGCAAAGTGACTCCAGGAGTCATCGAGCAGCTGACAACAGTGCAAGAACAAAAATATTTTCACAGTGTCAAACTTTCAAAATTGGACTCAAAATTAATATCATAATAATTACATTTCAATAAATTTTCAGATTAATATATCCCAGCAGCATATTCTATGATGAGTTTTGGCTTTGGCCTTAGGTGAATACTGACTTTACTGGCCAAATGTGTATTTGATGCATCTCTTATATAAGGCACAAAGTAAATCTTCAATGTGGTGCAAAGTAAATATCCAATAAATACCTACTGAATTCATTTAAGAACTGTAAATAGGTGAGATCCAGTGACATTTATCTGAAGAATCAGGTACACAATAATTTAAAGAAGAGGAATCACAATTCCTTCTTACTTTCTAACAACTTACTTTAGGAACATAGTGGTTCATTATACTGAACATACTAACTTTGTGCACAAACTGGGAGACCTCCAACAGTTACAGTGCCATTGGAGAATGGAGAGAAATAACCAACTCAAGCCAGCCAATAAAGCATCTATAATAATTATCCTGACATTATACTGTTTGCTCTACTGACTACACTACAATGCACTATCATACTCTAACTTTCTCGTACCTTCTTCTCCAATTCTTCCTAACTAGAGAAGCTGCTAAACAAGATCTTTGTTCTAAGCACAATGACAATGACTGGGCAACAAATAGTTGTTCAACAAATGGCATAAAGCAAGATTTCTCTTTTTCTCTTGCCCCTCCTGTTTTCTGATCTTTATGTGGTAAACATGTTTAAAGATAATCTAAGCTACCAGGACATTAATTCTCTCCCCACTCCTGGTTTTACTGCATTTGGTAAAATAAGGAGACTATGCATCCCCTCTGGGACTCTACATTCATAGGGCTTTTTCCCTCTCACCTAAGACCATCTGAGCATACACTATTCAAGAACTAGAATTCTGAAAGGCAGCATAAAAATGGTGGCACTGAATGTACTTAAATCAACAAAGATAAATGAATACCATGTGGTCAAAAAGGTAGACTGTGACAGTTATATACCTACCAATGCTCACCCCCATCCAAGTCCATTGTTCTGTCATGCTGGGACTAAGAAGCTGAAGAATCTATTTCCTAGACTACTTTGTCAGCTGGCTACTCACTGGGCCCCATCAACTACAAAGAAACTGGAAGGTGAAAAGAAAGAAGGTCCTTCTTTGGGAACATCTGGCTGGCTCATTTGGAAGAGCATGCAACTCTTAGTCTCAGGGTTGTGAGTTCAAGCCCTATGTTAAGAGTAGAGATTACTTAAATAAATATAACGAGGGGGAAAAAAGGTCTTTTTTTTTAAGTCCTATCAGTATTTCCTGTCATCAAAAGCTACTAGCTATTTGGGAGTATCTCAGGGGCTCAGTCGATTGGGTGTCCGACTCTTAATTTTGGCGCAGGTCAAGATCTCGGAGTCCTGGGATCGGCCCTGCCTTCTGCGCTCAGTGCGGAAGTTTGCTCAGCTCTCTCCCTCTGCTCCTCCCTCCACCTCCATCATCCCCTCTCCCTTCCGCACATGCTCTACCTCAAATAATTTTATTTATTTTTATTTATTTAAATTTTATTTATTGATTTATTTCATAGAAACAAAAACAGCCTATGCAGGCAGAAGGGCAAAGGGGGAGGGAGAAAGAAGCAGGCTCCCTGCTCAGCCCCAATGTGGGGGTCTATCCCAGGACCCTGGGGTCATGACCTGAGCCAAAGGCACTTAACCAACTGAGCCACCTAGGTGCTCCTAAAGCTAAAATAAAAAATAGAAAATAATAAATAAAATAAAATAAAATAAAATAAAATAATATAAAATAAAATAAAATAAAATAAAATAAAATAAAATAAAATAAAATAAAATAAAAATGAGCTAGCTATGGCTCTAGGCTCCAGCTTCCTGGAGAAAGCCTATCAGCACAGTGGTGCCCGGTCCCTCCAGAGATCTGAGCTTCCTGTCTTCCAGAGCTCCTCTTTCGAGCCTAAATTCTGCCTATCCTACCTCTTTTCTTCTTTGCCCTCAGCTCAAGAAGTGACAGGTGCTTCCTATGGTTACCATTACTATCTCAGTTACCTCAGGTGACAGAATAGAATATGTATTTGATCTTTATCACCACCACCACCACCCCTCCCCGTGTCTAACCCACAGCTCCTAAATCCCTTGGAATTTCCTGGGTGACAGGAGCATCTTTATCTTAATGAGTCCCCAAGATTGCTTCAAGATGAGGACTGGTTGCTACAAATACCAAGGCATACTTAGATTTCAGCCCTACCTCTTGACCTCTGGCAAGGGGGGAGGGGGACTGGAGAATTGATCACCAATGGCCAAGGATTTATAGAAAGTCATGCCTATGTAATGGGACCTCCAATAAAAACCCCTCCATGATGGAGTCTCAGGAAATTCCAGGTTGGTCAATGCATCCACATATTGGGAAGGGAACACACCCCAATTCCATGGGGACAGAAGCCCCTATGCTCAGGACACTTCCAGACCTCACCCTATTTACCTCTTTGTACCTTTTATAAAATCTTTAGAATAAACTGGTACTAGTGTAAGTAAAGTGTTTCTCTGAGTTCTGTGAGCCATTACAGAAGATTAGCAAACCTGAGGAAGGAGTCATGGGAACAACCCTCCCCTCCCTGCACCTCCTTCACAGCTGGATGGTCAGATGTACAGGAAACCTGTAGTTTGTGAATGGCATATGGAGTAGAGGGGAGTCTTGTGGGACTAACCCCTTAACTTGTGAGGTCTAGGCACCAACTCTACATAGTTAAGGATTAGCATCAAAATGAATTGTAGGACACCCAGTTGGTATCTGGAGAGTTGGAGAATTGACTGGTGTGGGGGAAAAAGTCACACACATCTGGTATCTGAAAAGGTGTTGGAAAACAGTTTAGAATTAATGTCAGCAGTGTTATGAGTAACAACATGCATACCTCAGCATCCTTTTTAAGCTCATGTTTCTAACATTTGTGTAAATAAATCCACGTTAAATTCCTTTTTAAGATACCTAGTAAGGTGGGGCACCTGGGTGGTTCAGTCAGTTAAGTGTCTGCCTTCGGCCCAGCTCATAATCTCAAGGTTCTGGGATCGCCCTGTGTTGGGCTCCCTACTTGGAGGGAAGCCTGCTTCTCCAGCTCTCCCTACCCCTTCCCCGACTTGTGCCTGTGCGTGCTCTCTTTCTCAAATAAATAAAATCTTAAAAACAAAACAATACAAAACCCCAGCAAGGTTTCTGCTATCTTGGTTGAAATCCCACTGATATATAGGAAGTTTGGAGAGTAGCTTATTCCTTAACCTTACTCATAATATCTAATCTATCATCAGCAGATATAGTGTGGCAAATAATAAAGTGATCCTTTAATTCTCCTTCCTTTGCAAAATATAAAGGAGGAAAAGCAGGATTCAGGTATTACTGGGTGGCCAGCCATATTGCCACCACAAAAGTACTAAAATATCACCACAAATCCCTAGTACTAGTCCAGAGCAACATATTAAGTCTTATAATTACATGGAGATCAGTTACCAGTCTTAAAAAAATGTGACATAAACAAACAACAGAATGGAAAGTGGGAGACTTGATTTCTACTCTTGACTATCACAAAATATGTGACTTTACACAAGTCAGTACTTGTTAGACTGAATCTCTCACATTGCTTCTGGCTAGGATTCTACATATGTTACCCTACATCTCTCCTAATGCTGACATCTAGTGGATACACTTAGATTTAGTATGCTAAAATGAAAAATCTTACACGATTTTAAATAAAAGTCTCACTAGGATGCCTGGCCATGTGCAATAAATACAATAAATTAGGAGACCAATACTATTCTTTAAATGGAAGTGAACCATAATAAATGAGTATTACATCAGATTGTCATGGCATCTTCAAGTCTGATTCAGAGATTACTAGTAATCATAATCTTCCATGCCTCCAGCCATTAAAAATTAAACCACCAAGGCAAATTACTGCTTGAGTTGCAGAGTTAAACCAAGAAATCAAATACATGCTTCTTGCTACAATGCCTTACACATCAGGTACAGATATAGGTTATGAGAAGGGCTAATATAAAGCTCCAAAGCAAGTACATTTAAGAATGTACAGAAAGGTGATGGGAATTAAAAAAAAAAAAAAAAAAAACATTGAATCCCCAAATTACCTGTTTTACAAGGATTAAGAAGGTTTTTTATTGAAAAAATATGATTAAAGAAATAGTACTGTGAATTTACTTTCTTAAAATGTACCACTATTTTGAAATCCATAGAAAATTATATAAAAATGCAAGAGAATGATAAACACAAAATTTAAGATACTGGTTATCACTGCAGAGAGACAGAGCCCTAGGATCAGGCAACTTCAAAGGTCTGGGTAACATTTCAGGTGCTTAATTATTGGTGGATTCAGGGAGTCTTTTAGACTTTCACATTTACAAATAAAGGTATTCTTTTGTATGTATCAATAATTTTTTAAAAAAATTAAATGTAGAGAGGTGCCTGGATGGCTCAGTCAGTTAAGCATCTGACTCTTGATTTCAGCTCAGGTCATGAATCTCAGGGTCCTTGAGATGGAGCCCTGTGAGATGGAACCCCATGTCTGGCTCTGCACTCAGCAAGGAGTCTGCTTGAGATTCTCTTTTCCTCTCCCTCTGTTCAGTCCCCAGCTCTTTAAAACTCAAAAAAAAAAAAAAAACAAACATTTTTTTTATGTGTAAAGTAATTGATACTCAACACATGTGACTCATTCAAAGGTGTCCAACAAAAACGATTGGATTGGAATTCAGGTGCCTGACCTCTTTGCAATACACATTTGACAGTGTGTGGAGGAGCCATTAAATAAAAACCTTAGCAAATGTAAAACCCTGAGTACTTCTACAGCTAGCTGGGGTCTGCAGTGCCTGGTGATGGTTGCTGCTGTTTTAAATCAAACCACCTTTCCTTAGCTCCTGTCTGCCAATTACTATGACAGACACTGAGTATTTGGCACTGAGGAATTCACATGACTGGAAGAGACCAGACAAGGTGGTGTGGCATGCTTCAAACAGAAGCATGCAAACACAATGAACATATAGAAAAAGGAACACCTAACCAAAGGCTTCCCACCAGAGGGGCTGATTCTTAAGTCCTTCTTGTTTTCTATTTCTTTATATTAGAAAATAATTTAAACATAAAAAGATATATTCACATAATCTACCACCCAGAATAAAGCAATGTCATTTTGCTGTATTTGCTTCAGAGGTCTCCCTACCTTTTTGTGCAGTTAACCCCCCAACTTTCCTCTCCCCCATCTCCTAGAGGTAATCTTAAAAGTATGCTTCCTTTCCAAACATATTTTAGAATTTTTATCGTGAAGGTCTGTAAGAACAACGCAGCACTGTTTTGCTTTTCAAATATGCATCAATGATATATTGTCCATATTCCCTTAGAAACACTTTTCTCACTCAATGGTGTTTTTATAGAATTATCCATGTTGACTCATTCAGATGTTACACAGTATTCCATGGTTCAAACGAACCAGTTTATTTACTTATTCACCAACTGAAGGACAATGCCTTTTCAATTTTTCTCTATTAACAGAGAATGCTTCACACACTACATATACTTGTGCACATGTACAGGAGTTTCCACTGGATGGCAACCCAGAAATTACAGGGCAACTGTGACTTTACTAGATTGTGCCAAATTGCTCTGCAAAGGACTTCCAACACTTCACTGTTCCACTAGTAAAATCTCTCTCTCCCATCCTCCAAAACCTCAAGCTTCAATGTTTAGATTGTGAAATATCTCACTGATGCTTCAATTTACATCTTCTTGATTACCAGTAAAAATGTGCCTCTGTTTATTTTGTGTGTGTGTGCCTCTGTTTATAGGCCACCTGTAAAATGCATATTCATATCCTTTGTAACGTGTGCCATTTGTTTTTTCACGATCTCTCCCACAACTACCTTTCTATACACTGTACTCTGTACTGCTGGGGCCCAGAATCTGTAAATGACAGTCTTGCCAGCTGTTAGGTTATGTCAATAGGAGGCACCGGAGGATGAGAAGGCAGGAGAGAGAGAAGCTTCCTGTCTCTGGCCTGGACAGACTAGCAGTTGCTCTAAGAGCAGTCATATGAGGTGAGGCCAGTATGCACTGCCCCAGTCAGAGGCTGAAGCAAGCACAGCCTGTGTGTTCCAGTCTAGTGGTGGTAGCAGCTTTTGGTATCCCCTTCACCTTTGCTCTTCTAGTCTAATACCTTCATAACCAATCCTCTGTATTAAATTCCCTGTTCAAAACACCAGGGTGGTATGTTTTCCTAATTCAACTCCAACTGATAAACCACCCTTCCCCACAGTTGGGATTTAGGAATTCTGGATAGGAATTCTGAGTACCAATCTTTTGATGCTTATTATACACATGGCAAATATTTTCTCCTAATCTGTAACACTGCAGTATCCTAGTCTTAACTTTGTTTATGATGCCATCCGTCACATGTAATCCATTTTTCTTTGTGGTCTATGCTTACCATTTAAGTAATGATTCTCTACAAAAGTAGCCCTTTGTTCATCCATGTAACTGTCAAGTTCTACAAAAATCTTAATGGAATTTTGACTTGATTTTTGCATTAAATACACACACATGAATACACATATCTTTCTGAGGCAGAACTCCCATCTTTATAATATCAACCATTTTTTCATTTACTTTATGAATTATATTCTCATAATCCATATTTATCATAGATTTTTTTTAAATCTATGAATTATATTCTTATCATCTATGTTTATATATGAATACATTTTCTACTGCTAAACCATCCTTGCATTTCTGGTATCAACTCTATACAATCATTTGAAAATACATATTTCTAGTTTTGGTCTAATATTTCACTTTGGATTATTTCATAAGTAAGACTGACCTATAATTATTTGATCTCTTCTTATCTGGTTTTGCTATCAAGCCTATTTTATATATCAGCTCTTTCTATTCTACATAAAAATATAAGAGATAGAACATGAACATCTGTGTCCCCTCAAAATTCATGTATGAAATCGTAAAACCCAATGTGATTAAACCCTCTGAGAGGTGAGCAGGTCACCAGTGTGGAGCCCTCATGAATGGAAATAACACCCTTATAAAAGAGACCCCTGAAAGCTACCTTGCTCTTTCTACAATGTGGCTTTTTAAATTTCTCCTCACTGGCCTTTGAGAACTAAACTACACAGTCTCGGGATGCCTGTGTGGCTCAGTGGTTGAGCATCTGCCTTTGGCTCAGGTCGTGATCCTGGGGTCCTGGGATCGAGTCCTGCATGAGGCTTCCTAAGGGAGCCTGCTTCTGCCTATTCTCTGCCTCTCTCTGTGTCTCTCTCATGAATAAATAAATAAAATCTTAAAAAAAAAAAAATAAACAAGTCTCTGTGCCACGTGACAACCCAATAGATACCTGAAATATCTCTTTTCTTTTTTAAAAGATTTTTATTTATTTATTCAGGAGAGAGACAGACAGAGGCAGAGACATAGGCAGAAGGAGAAGCAGGTCCCAGCAGGGAGCCTGATGTAGGATTTGATCCTGGAACCCTGGGATCACGGCCCTGAGCCAAAAGTAGAAGCTCAACTGCCGAGTCACCCAGGTATCCCAATATCTGAAATACCTTAAAATATATTAAACTGAGGTAAAAAAAAAAAAAAAAAAAAAGTTACCCATTGATTATATACATATACTAACATATGCAAAAAATTACAAACAAGCTATCTCCTGTTTAGTAATTAAAAGGGTTTAGCTTCTGAAAGTGAAGGAAGTTTACAAGGGGCTATTTAGGAATATTCATCACAAGGACCTTCTTTTTTTTTTTTTTCTTTTTTTCTTTTTTCACAAGGACCTTCTTAAACATTACAGACTAAAGGAACGAACTAAGGGCATAGAACCATCTTGCCCCGAGTTTAACATAACTTTCGTATCCCAATCACCTTGCAGAGGTCCTTGGATGCTGTGAGGACTAAATAATAAAAACCAGTGAATGAACTCTTTCTGTGTGCCACATATGATCCTAAGTTATATACACAGTATTATAAAATCCTCAACTATTTTGGAGGTTGTCTAGCACTACAATCTTCATTTTACTTCTGAGCAACCTTAAGGTCAGAAAATTAAATAACTGTCTCAAGGTGAACTAATCAGTAAACAATGAGGCCAAAATTCTTACTCAGGCAAATGTGGCTCCTACAGTTCCTAACCATTTTGCCATTTGCTTCTTAGTCATAAATGAAAATACACATAGTTCATCCATAAAGAGTAAAGAAAATTTAAAGTCTTCCTGAAAGAAATTAATTCAATTCTAGCATTAAAATTTCTAAATTAGGAATAAAATTCTCATAGAAAAAAAAAATTTTAAGAAAAGAAGAAACATGACTAGAAAATGATGACAGATGCTAATAACTAAGAACTGTCCTTAAATATTTCCCTACCATTTGTCAGGTCTGTCTGTTTGAGCCCAGCATGCTAAAGGAATTCAATACAGTGACATTATAGGAGGGCATGAATGTTTCCCTTGTTCCTGAACTTCGGTTAAAACCATTCTCTTGAATATAACTCCTCCAGACTCATCATAATCAAACAGACTATAAATTTTCTCTTCCTGGCAATCACATAATCTTAAAAATATGTACTTGAATAATCTGTCTACATTTAAAAATCAGCATCGCATATAAGGCTAACCAGACTCCAGCAGACCAAAATGCAGAATGTATACATCATAAAAACATTTCTGAACTAAGTACATTAATCTATTATAGCTTTTAAAGTTTTGCATAGCTTTTGGGCAATATTTAATTGGGGCAATATTTAATACATCGAAGTTCAAATCACTTAACAACTCTGAATATTTTTACCGTATTTCAAATGTTGCTGGTAGGAAGAAAGAGAAAGGAACTGAAGGGTTTCAGAAAAGGTAGAAAATCAGCCCAGAATACACGGTTCATGAGAGGATCTGAAATCATATAGCTCAGTTCTCTAATTTCATATAAGGAAAATGAAGACTAGAGAAACTTGAGGACTTAGCAAAAACAGCAAATCAGTTTTGTTTTTTTTTTAAAGTGGGGCTTAATCCAATGATCCGGACAGTGCAGCCTTTGAGAACATCTTTAAGACAGGCATTAGGGGCATCACATTGACGGAACAAATCAAGTGCCACAACCAAAAAATATCCCAAAGTCAGATGCCCCACTACATCCCCTTCAAGTGCTGTTTTTGCTATCAGCCAAGCCTCAACAGATATGCCAGTCCTTTTATATTGGTAGTCAGCTACAAGTGGCTAAATGACCATTTAATTGTCAAATTTAATTGATGACATTCTATGCTCTTCCTAACTTAGGTTGGCACATGATCACTGTACAGTTCATACTACTGAATTAACTATAAAACTTTTGATGACTTTTTACAAGCCTTGACCTTTTTTCTGTGATTCCATAACACAAGCATCAGACCTTACTATTTTTTCATCCTTCCTGTGGAAATTAATTATGACGTTTCTCTCATTAAACTTTCAGCATTCTGAGCTGGTATTTTATTTTTTATATGTTAATTTCATATTCCTTGAAATAAAATGTGAATTCTTTGAAGGGAGGCACTCTTGAAAGCTTACCACTTATCTTCGACTTCCTTTTCAACAGAATATGCTGCTGTTTCTGTGATTACTGACCAGCAAACCAAAGTTTCTTCAAAGCTATTTTGAGAACTTCTAGCCTACCCCATTGGGATATTTCTTAAGAAATCACTATGTAACTCCACTTATTAAAGATTAGCTATACAAAACACTAAAAAAACTACACTTATTCAAATATGATGGAAGAAGAAAGGTCTAGCTGACTTTTCATTAACAGGAGTTCTTAACCTGGGATCCAGAAAAAGAATTCAGTGACCTGTGACTCTGGATGGGAACCTTTTCACTAACCTCTACATGAAGTTTTGCAATTTCTTCAAGATTTCTTCAAGATTATAGGCAAAAAAGTATAGTAGTATCAGAAATACCTATGAACTTATCATCAAAAAAAAATCACACGTACTTTCATATTATTCTACAGTTATTGCAAACTTATCACTATTTAAAGTTACAGTATTTAATAGAATTGTTGCTAAACCTTATTCTTTAATGTGAACATATATATTCTCTATCAAAAACTGGTATTTTTAAGATTTGTTAGCTACATTTCAATATCATTAATTTCCTTTTTAATCTCATGTATTTTATTTCATAAAATCATGAATCATTTTTAGAATCATTATTCTGGGAAGGGATTCACAGGCTTCACCAGATTACCAGAGGTCCATGGCACAAAAAAAGGCTGAGAACTCCCGCACTGTAACATACACAGAGTAGGTGAGATAACTACAATTTCAAAAGACCATTATGATAACTGTCTTATTAGTTCTAGTACAATGACAGGCAAGTTTTGAAATGTAAATATCTGTTTATGATTAGGAAGAGCACAGAAAGAGATTTTAAGTTGATCATTTTTACTTAAAGAACACAAAGTATGTCTACAGAAAAATTACATTTTCAAATACCTATTAACTTGTTAAAATTTTAAAAATTACAAGATTATACATGTGTAAGCACTCAGAATTCCTGTATCAGTAACTTTTGTGGTGGCTGTTGTGTTCTTTACTTCCAAGACTTTTTCACAAGGACCTCAAACAGTAACAGGTAGAATTCTTATTCAAGAAGAAAGCATGTACAAGTGTCTTCCTTTCTAGCATATATATATATTAAGCCACTAGAATTATGGGTTAGACCTTTCCTGATTAACTATACTGGTGATAACTAAAATGACTTAAAAGGGAATTAAAAAAACAAAACACATACCTCTACTACTGAAAGAAAGCTGTAAAAAAATTAATTTACATTTTCCCCACTACTTCCTATTCTACAAAACTAAACAGCATAGGGTATCCCCTAAAGATACTTTTAGCAGGTCAATATTATATACAGAATATCTTCCTTAATTATGTTGAGCCAATGTAGTTTTTTATTTAAATCATAATTTTTCACTTGTATCTGAATTATCATTTCCCCCAAAGACATATTTACCTTCAGCCAGTGCTGGTGATTCTGTTCTTGTCCTTCTATCTGTTTGAAGAAAGAAAAAAGGAAGAAAGTCTAAAACATTATTATACTTTAAAACATGTTCGATTTTATTAAAACTGACTTTAATGAAATTTATGAATGTCATTGCATATAACATATATATGCTATAACACATGTGTTTGTGTGTGTGTGTGCGCGCGCTTATGTATGTACATATACTGCCTTGAATTAAATCAACAACCATTTACAGAAAACCTACCAGGAGTAGTCATTATATCAAGCCCTGGGAAATACCAACAGACTTAAGACACCCAAATTGCCATCCTTAAGACACTCAAAGTCTACAATCTGTATCAAGAGAAGTACATAGTTCTCATCATTTCTTATGAAGCAGAAGACAGCAAGAGAAGAACATTAGCAATTCATCTTTATTCTTGTAACAGGGGCCTAAAATTACCAAAAGAGATATAGTTCTATACTATTATCATAGTTTATGTTCCTTTCATATTTCATATAACGTATTAAAAAAAATGTTTTACTAAAGGTTCTAAGGTCCTTATATTTCACGACAATAACTTATTACTTGCCAGAGGCACATGTGGCAAAACTCAAGTGAACCACGAAGTCCTCTATAGGACTAGTTTTATTATTTCAAATCCTGAAACATTTTAGGTAAAATTAAATCTTCAGAATTACTTTAACTTTACAACTAAGAGCAACCAACTATAGCACTACAGCAAACTAGCTGAGTTCACATATAGTGGGGGGACACATGTGACTAATGCAAGTACTCATCTTTATGTAAAAATTTCTTTCCCTAATTGTTTATTCTATGACCAGAGCCCTGGACTTAGCACCACACATAAAACTTCTATGTGCTTAGTAACATTTAGAGGAGATAAGGTATTACCTTCCAAGAAGGTAAGTAATCAGACACTACATCATTTTCTAAAGGCTGAAATGTGGCATTGTGTCTCTGACAGATTAAAAGAAAAACCCAACAGATGGAAATAGGATTGACAACCTTCAAGTCCACTGGATTAGAAATTCTGATAGTGGGGGAAGAAAAAAGTGGTTTCTGCCAGAAAACACAGAAGTATTCTGAGGCAATGATCAACTGGTTATCTGGGACTCCTTGCTAAGTTAAGAGCTATCTTAACTATCTGGACCACCATGCTAAATTAAGAGCTACCATATTGGTGAGTCCTGCAAAGTGACCCTAACATGAGAACTTATGGCTGCTTTCACACAATGGGGACAAGCTCTGTCCCTAGCCAGAACCTAGGGGATTCCTGAGCCATGCTCAGGAACAACTGTAAATGAGCAGCTGCAACAATCATGACCTGACAAGGAGAAATCAACTACAGGCATTGATCCCTTAGAGAAGGTCTGTGTCACTGAACCAGGACAATGCCTCGACCTGTTCAAGTGACGGTTCAAAGTAAGGGTAATCTAGAATGAGAGGTAAAGGACTGTAAAAATGAACATTATTCCACTAACCCTCCTATTATAAGTCTAATGTAGAGATTGTGGCCAGCCACAATCTTGAAAACTGTGCAGAAGACTGGACTAAACGGCAAGTACTTAATGGAGGATATGAGCCTGAATGAGGCACCTACTGCGCACCGCCTCACCTTTTCACTCCAACTGAGGTACCTCCCCATAGCTGCACTACAGGTGCACTTTCTGCTCTCAGGCTTTGCTCTAAGAGATGCTTAACAGGTACTCTTCAGCCATCCTGAGACCTATGAACTCTGACCTGGAAGTGTGGAGATGTTACTATCAACACCCTATGAGCAACCCTGACCACTGAGGAATAGGATCTGGTAGATAAATACCTCCTCCTTTCCACCCAGAGCATATTCTTCATGTCTTTTCAGAGGACCTCCTCTGGATCAAGCCCCAGGTACTCATAGATGTGACCAGGTCAATAAGAGACCCTTGCACGGACTTTCCTTCCTCCCTGTTTCACGTACCCCAGTTCTCCAGTAAATTATCTGCATAAAAAGCCTGTCTCCAGCTCTGCTTCTGGTATGAAACCAATCAGGATACTCTGGGACACCATACTTCTTCCCTTTTTGTTCTAACTTACTAGATGCTCTTTAATAATCTGTTGCTGAACTTCTCTCAAATCCTCAAATGCTGATGTGCCCAGGGCTTCAGTCCTGGGTCCTCAACTCCCTTTGTGATTTCATTCCATCTCATGGCTTTATATATCAACTATGTACCTCAAATTTACTTTTCCAGTCTAGACATTTCTCTCCAACTCCCTACTCTCATAGCCACTGCCTACTCAGTATCTCCTCTAGGATGTTTTAATAGCTCAAACTTAACATGTCAAAACTAAACTAACTCATTTTCCCTCCCCAAACAGGATTTACCTAGTCTCACTCAACTCAGTAGATGGCATCTCTATCCTTCCAGTTGTTCAGGTAAAAACTTTGGATTCCTCTCCAACTACCTTCTCTCATACATTCCAAATTCCACTACAGCTCTACCTAAAATTTTCACATCTACTATTCTAGCTCCTATTAACTTAAAGTGGAGGGTTCAGCTGCATTAGCAGTTATAGGTGTACTATTACTTCTTAATTCAAAAGCCTCCAAGGAAGGGCTGCAAAGTTAAATGCATCTGGGTTGGGTGGAGCCATATTAGAAGCGCTAACTAGGGCAAACAAATGCCTATGCTTAATCTAAGAAGTACCATGGCTATTAACACCCATGCTAAAAATGCCCGTAATCTGGGGCTGAATATTCATGTAAAACAATTTTTAGATGTTATCAACTAATTAAGCTTTATAAATAACCAATAGGCCAAAAGAAACAGCCTGAGGATTTTGTTTGATAAACAGCAATTTGCAACTCCTGCTTTAGGTTTGTCTATAATTTATATATTATTAATTCTAATCTTTTCCTTTTTTTCTATCAGGTAGGAGATGAATGGAAGCTATTTATGTTCAAAGCCTAACCATCCTGGTTTTCCTCAAAAGCTCCTCTTGGATCAATGTTACTACAAGTGGAATGAATAAACACATTTTTGCTTTTTCTGCCAAAAACAAACTTCCTTCCCTAAGGCAGACCTAAGCCACCCAGAAATAAACAAAACAAGTGGCTTGGCTGGCCACTCTCATAAACTAGAGGAGGAAAACCAGTGCCACTTGCTTAAAACCACGGGGAAAAATTCTATTCACTCTAATTCTTAATAAATCAAGAAAAAACACTTGTAATTGTTTCTACCCTTAGAAATCAAATATCAGGTCATAAGTAGTGAATATTAGATAATATGTAAATTAGATAATCCAGGCATCTAAAAACCCGCAAACCTAGAGGTTCTTACTCAAACCTAGAGGTTCTTCAGTAAGTGTTAAAATTCCTTTGCCTCCAGCAAAACATAAAAGCTATGACTTCAGAGCATTCTGTCAACCACATTTGCAGCTTTGCAGCAGTTCAAGTGATACATACATCTAACTGGTTATGCAACCCTACACTGCATTCCTCCTTCATTAGGGTACATGATAAAATCTAATTCAATTCCATTTGTTTAAGCTCCCCTTGACATACACAAGGCAATCTTAGAGCCATCGGAGAAACAGAAAAAGAGCACTTGAATTAAAGGGCCTATTAACCACGTTCCCAGATCACACAGTATTATGGAAGTGCATTATTATATAATTTCAGCAAAAATCTCAGTTTTTTTTTTAAAGATTTTATTTGAGAGGACCCCTGGGTGGCTCAGCGGTTTGGCGCCTGCCTTTGGCCCAGGGCGCGATCCTGGAGTCCCGGGATCGGGTCCCACGTCAGGCTCCTGGCATGGAGCCTGCTTCTCCCTCCTCCTGTGTCTCTGTCTCTCTATCATAAATAAATAAATAAATAAATAAATAAATAAATAAATAAATAAATAAATAAATAAATAAATCTTTAAAAAAATATATTTTATTTGAGAGAGGGAGAGCACGCATGAGCTGGGGAGAGGGGCAAATGGAGAGGGAGAAGTAGACTCCCTGCTAAGCAGGGAGCCCAACGGACCTAGGGCTCAGTCCCACAACCCCAGGATCATGACCTAAGCTGAATCAGCTGCTTAACCAACTGAGCCACCCAGACACCCTCTTAGTAAACTTTAAAAACTTGACAAAGTTATTCCACATCCATTTGAGAAAAAAAGAAACATGCAAGTCTATGAAAAACTTTTAAAGAACAGAAGAAAAGAACCAGTCCTACACATTTATAATTAAAATTGTGTGGAACTGATACAGATATATAGTCAGGGGAAGAGAACAGAGAAATCACAATGTTCCAATTGTACGTAAATGTAAAGAAAACACACACCAGGGCAGCCCGGGTGGCTCAGCGGCTTGGTGCTGTCTTCAGCCCAGGGTATGATACTGGAGACCCGAGATCAAGTCCCATGTCGGGGCTCCCTGCATGGAGCCTGCTTTTCCTTCTGCCTGTGTCTCTGCCTCTCTCATGAATAAATAAAATCTTTAAAACACACACACACACACCAAATACTTAATGGAAAGTCGTGTGTGTGTATGTACAGTACCAAAATAAATATCCGAGGAGATGCTAGGATGAAAAAGATTGTGCTCTCTAGAAGCACCTCCTCTTACTGCAGCAATTAAAACATTCGAGGTAAAAATGAGGTATCATGAGAAATATCTACATATAGAGCTGTGGCAATTAAAAGAAGGTATCTCAAAAAAAAAAAAAAAAAGAAGGTATCTCAGCTAGGGGTAGATGATGGAAATCAGGTATTAGGAAAGATTTTATGAAGCCCTGGTAGTTGAGATAGATTTGAAGAATGAATAGGATTTGGACAAGCAGGAAAAAGAGGAAGAAGGTTGAAAGAGAATATTCCAGATGAGGAATGTATAAAGTAATCATTATAGGGCAATAAAGAAAACTCTATTTAATAAATGGTATTGAAATCATCCCATTGGGCAGCCCGGGTGGCTTAGCGGTATAGCACCATCTTCAGCCCAGGGCCTGATCCTGGAGACCTGGGATTAAGTCCCACGTCGGGCTCCCTGCGTGGAGCCTGTTTCTCCCTCTGCCTCTCTCTCTCTCTCTCCCTCTCTCTCTCTCTCTCTCATGAATGAATAAAATCTTAAAAAAAGAAATCATCCCATTAAAAACTGAGATACAGGGCAGCCCAGGTGGCTCAGCGGTTTAGTGCCACCTTCAGCCCAGGGCCTGATCTTGGAGACCTGGGATAGAGTCTCACGTCGAGCTCCCTGCATAGAGCCTGCTTCTCCCTCTCCCTCTGTCTCTCTCATGAATAAATAACTAAAATCTTAGAAGAAGAAAAAAAAAACAACTGAGATACAACCATCTCAGCCTATATTCTAGGTGGATTAGAGTGCATTTTCTCAAAACTAAATCTCAAGAAAAAAAAAAAAAAAAAACCCACTCAAAAATAACACCTTATCTTTAAAAGAGTAACCTGAAGCACGGTAAGAAATTTAAAGCGGGGGAAGCCCTGGTGGCACAGCGGTTTAGTGCCTCCTGCAGCCTGGGGTGTGATCCTGGAGACCCGGGATCGAGTCCCACATCGGGCTCCCTGCATGGAGCCTGCTTCTCCCTCTGCTGTGTCTCTGCCTCTCTCTTTCCCTGTGTTTCTCATGAATAAATAAATAAAATCTTAAAAAAAAAAAAAAAAAGAAATTTAAAGTGGGAACATAGAGTCAAATCATATAAAAATTAAAGGAAATCCAAAATATTTTAATGTTTAATTTTCACATAAAATATTAATGTATATTAATATACATTAATGTCAAGAGGAAACAACATAATTTGTAAAAGCAAGGAAACAGTAAACATTTACATTAAAAAAACCTTTATATTCCCTAATAATAAAAAGGAAATAAATATAAGCAAAGTGGTTAGAGCACTGATTCTGAAATAATATAAACCTGGGCTGAGTTTCCACTTATTTAATTAATAGGTTCTTTGAGCAGTGGTTTTATTTGTAAAATCAGATTTCCAATTACTTAAGTTATCTAAGCATCAGTTTTCCTTCTTTGTAAAAGAGCAAAAATAATCTCAAAGATTATGCGAAGATTAACAGAAATGTCAGTTTTACTGAACATGGTCATTATTTCTCTTACTAACATTAGAATTACAAGAGTATCTAATTTGACATTCTCAAGCACAGTACACATAATATCCATGTCTGATACACACTGGAACTCACATTGAATTCACATTCAAATAAGTGAATACAAATCTCAGGCTTCTAGGTCTTCTTATGCCATGATTACTTCTGTATGGTAGCACTTAAAGGAGACCCTGACACACAATAAATACTCTGTAAATGTAATGCTTCTGTAATGATCATCATTTTATAAACCATACCCATATTTTTTTTCTAAAATGTCTAGTCTCTTTAAAATGTAATGAAAGATGAAAATAGCATAAATACAGTATGCTTTATAAGTTTCATCATTTTCTCCCATCTTTTACATCATTATTAGTGACCAACTACATCATTTCCTTCAAGTCTACCAGTGATTGTTCACTAAACATCTGTTACTCAGGTCATGCACAGACTACAAAGTGTGTCACTGGTGTTACCTCCTTGTTTCCTAGTGACAAACCCCACAGTGGCATTTTAGAAAAATGGATAAGCAAATGAGGGAACTTGCCAACAAAGATAAAAGTGCAGCAAAAACCGGAAGTAACACTGGAAGTCAAACTCTAAGAGTTTGAAGTTACAGAACAAAAGACTGACTGCAAGAATGTGACACTGCTGCCATCAGAGAAACTAAACATGCCAGTCAGAGGAGCTCTGGGAAGGTGAACTTAATTACCATAAATGAAGAAAGTGGTTATGATGAAAAGGATGAAGATGTCCCAGAAGAAGTAACACTAGCAAAAAAAAAAAAAAAAATCATATTAAAGGAATTCTGGGGGGTGGCATGTGACTAGCTCAGTCAGTGGAACATGAGACTGATGTTGGGATTGTGAGTTAGAGCCCCATGTTGGGCTTAGAGATTACTTTAAGAAAAACAGGAATTCTTGGATACATTTCAAGACATTGAGAATACAACAGACAAAATGCTGGAAACAAATCCAAACTTAGAAAGACGTATGACAATGTAGCCAAGGCATAAAAATAACGTTCACTCCAAATTATAAGCTATATAACGAAGAAAAGGAAGGTGACTGTTCACTTTTTTTTTGACTGTTCACTTTTAATTACATGCTACCTATGTAAATATATAAATATCAACGTATCTTAACCTACATAAACAAAAGGAAAACTGTCTCTTTTGGAGGCAACGAGTACAATGTCCATCCACTCATGTCCTTTTTCTACAATCCTGACACTTTGCAGAATATCTCTGAATTACACCTGACAATAACAAAAACACAGACAAGTTCAAGGTTGGGAAATCCAAAGTCCCAAAGCTAAGTTTTCACATCTTAATTTGACAGAGCCATTTTTTTCTATTGGGGAAATAGGTAACATAAGCAAGTGTTTAATAGCAATAACCTAGAGTGCTAAAACAGAAATAATGCTCTCACAACACAGAAGTGCAACATGTTCTCATTCTTTGTTTTGTTTTAAAGAGAGAGTGCAGGCAGAAGCGAGAATAACAGGAGGGAGACAGAATCTTAAGTAGACTCCTCACTGAGTGCAGAGCCCAACAAAGCACTGGATCTCAGGACCCTGAGATCATGGCCTGAGACGAAATCAGGAATCAGATGCTTAACTGACTGAGCCACCCAGGTGGCCCAACATGTTCTCTTTCTGTGTCTGAATCACATACCACAAATTTCAAAACACAAATAGCTGTATTTTGCGTCACCTATCAATATTTTAAAAATAAGCAAAAGCCTATTCCATACATTAGAGTGAAAAACCAACATATGCACAAGAAAACTAGAAACTACTAATACAATCAAAATACTAGCATCCCACTTTTAAAATTTCTTAATTCTTAAATATATCATTAAAAATTAGGGAAATAACTTGCAAAATCTGGCTGGTTTAAAGGCAATTCGTGTTGCTCACAAATAACAGAAGCCAGTGCAGCATTTAGTTCAGCAAACTGCGGCATGATGTCAAGCAGGAGCAGCATTATAGACCTGATCCACATCTGGCCTGGGGGCTTCAGAGAGAAGCTCTGTGCCTGGGTTGTCATACACTGCTCTCCTAATTCCAAAGAGTTCTACGACCAAAAAAAAAAAAAAAAAAAATTAATCATATTCCTAGCAAAAATACTCATCCACATATAATGTATTTTGACAGAAAGAGTCCATCGGTGTTTAAAACTCTGAGCAAGAATCTTAAGTCTCTCAAAGCTTCAATTTCTTCATTTGTCCAAAAGAAGATAATACCTACACCCCCTACAATTGAGAGACTCAGAATGAGAGGCACCTGTTACTCTGACTCTTTTCCCAGGTCTTACTAGTCACGTCAGGTAAACCATACTCCGCCTGTGTAGGTACTGTTACTACCATCCTTGTAGTTCTAAGGGCCCAGTTTAAGCAACACCAGAGTATTACAGAGTTTCTGTTGGTCAATTCCACAAGTACTATTAAAATGTTCATATCAAAAGCACTACTGGAGATATAAAGTAATCAGACAATCTTTATCCTGAAAGGTTAATGACTTCCTATGGAAATAATACCTGCACATATAAAAAGTAACAAGTCCACAATAATTCTGTCCACACTATATTATTGTTAGAGACTACAATTATAATAAAAATTTAGAGAACAGTACAGTGTAAGAGAAGAAAGAGTATATTCCAAGAATAGGTTAAGTATCTTCAAATGGGGCCCATAACATCATTTCAGTCATCAAAATGCCTGGCTCTTTCCCAGAACTGAAAGCAGTTATCACAGTCTGTTCACTGTTAGTACAGCCTCTGAACTCAAGCACAATGCTTGCAACATCGTAGTCTCTGTGTGTATATGCTGAATGAGTGGATGAATGATCTAGTATTTTTTTAAAATTTTTTATAACAATTTCTTTTTTTTTTTAAGATTATATTCATTTATTCATGAGAGACACAGAGAGAGAGAGAGAGAGACAGAGACACAGGCAGAGGGAGAAGCAGGCTCCATGCAGGGAGCCTGACGTGGGACTCGATCCCTCAGGCCCTGGGCTGAAGGCAGCGCTAAACCACTGAGCCACCAGGGCTGCCCCTGAATGATCTAGTATTAAACAACATGATAAAAGATGTAAGCAGCCTGGCATAAATACAACTCATTCGGAGTTATGGTCCCATAAGACTGACCACCCTGCTAAAAGAATTTGGGAAAAATGAGCAGTAAGAAATGATTGATAGATATACAGGTAGCAAGTAACTGACAAAAATTTTTAAAAATGTGTAATTTTTCCTATTAAAAATTAAAGTGATAAAGAGGCTTTAAATAAAATATAGTAATGTGTTTTATAGATAACAATTTTTCCAGGCTGACAAAATAACTGCAATAAATGTAGATAACTGATCACTGGATATCTAGTATCCTTTGGGGAGATACTGTACATCTGATATGTGATATTATTGCACAGCTATCTGTCTGGGTAACAATCAAATAATAGATTTTTAAAAGACTATTTAAAACACTCTGCCACAATCTTAAATGTGAACTGCTTCCTAATGGCAATTCTATAAAGATTAGAAGACCTCCAACAGACCAGATATGTTATGCAATGCAGAGTATAAAATACTGAGTAAAAGAAGAACTGCCCTCCAGAAGATCATAGTCTACAAGAAGATATGTAAAAAATTACTACAATGGGGCACCTGGGTGGTTCAGCTGGTTAAGCCTCCGACCCTTGATTTTGGCTCAGGTCACAATCTCGTGGGTGGGTCGTGAGACTGAGCCCCGCTTAAGACTCTCTCTCCTTCTGCTCCCCACTCCCTGCCATGTGTGTGCTCCCTCTCAATACACAAACACATACTGCAATGCAGGAGGTAAAATATTATAGAACTGGAGTTCTTCGGATAAACTACAATGGGAAAACAGGGATAACTGAAGTATATTTAGAAGACAGTCTCAGAAAGAGCAATGATGTTTGAGTCTGCCTGATATGTTTTAAAAAATACCGCTACCCCAACAACTTTCAAAGACATTTTTTAAACTCGGCAAGCTTTATGTTAAATAAAACTTTTTAGGATAAACATGAGCATAACTATCAACCTGGAAAAGGGGAATATTCCATCCTCCTAAAAGAGACATCTTAAGTGTTGTTTGTCAGGAAAGGGTTCATAATAGATCAACACTAAAGTTCCTAAGAAAAAGGCCTTGCTTAACCATGAGACTGAGGCAACATCAAGAACTCCACAAACAATGGGTAGGATTTTTCTGTGTGACTAAACACAAAACACACAAGATAATTTTTTCAACTACTATTCCATCTGCAATGTACGTCTGAATCTTTATCTTCTCTTATTTTTACTTATTGAAGTTTAGATAATACCAGATTTTGACTACTCGAGCCTGAATTGACAAGCCAGATGACAGGAAAACATTTTCAAAAAAGGACATGTACTATTCTAATTCTTGAATCATCAAAGACTATCTATGTACATGTTAAAGCTCTATCTTTAAAATACACAGTTCAACATGGTTCAATAGTTCCTGGGATGAAATGGTCAGGGCAAGGGCTAGGGGGAGATTCTCTTCTCTTTTTAAAAACAACCTTACATGTCTTACAGGCTTTCTTCCTAAGAACGAGATGTCCACTAGTAGCCACAGGTTACCTAATGGGTTTAACAGATAAAAACATCAATACACACAACTACAAAAGCATCATATCATATAGGTTAACTTTATTTCTCAAAAGAGCTGATAATCTTTAAAAAAAAAAAGATTTTATTTATTTGATAGAGAAGAGGGGAGAGAGCACAAGCAGGGGGAACAGCAGGGAGCCAAGCAGGGAGCCTGCTGGGTGGCTCGATCCCAGGACCCTGAAGATATGACCTAAGCCAAAGGCAGAGACACTTAACCGACTGAGCCACCCAAGTGCCCTAAGAGTTGGTAACCCTTGAGTGGAACTGTTTCTCCTAACTTTTAAAGGTTATGCAGAGATAGGCAAATAGAAAACATTCAATACTTCCAGATTCTGGCATATGTGAACATGTATATTGCATCATATTGCCTTGTACGTAATAAGAAAGGACCGTCATTTCCTGAAATCAATGTCAACATGCATACATACTATGTTGTGTGCAAATGCAAAACAGTATATATTTGATTGTTTTATTCTCAAAACAGCATAAACACAAGAACAAAAAGCAAATCAAATTAAAACTTTTCCAAACTAGGAATTGTCTTGGCCATGTTAAATCTGTCAGGCCAAGGCCTCCAAGTAAGATACGGATAGTCAATGCAGCACAAGTGTGGAGGTCACAGAAGGTCAGCCCACAAATACTGCCCCTCAACTCCCACGACTTCCTATGTTGAGAGAATGGTTCAAAGACTAGGGATACTTGAGTAATCATTCACAGGGACAGCAACAAGGGACCAGTGCCACAGTGTCCTAACCAGACTGCTACTGTAACATAATCTGCTTCCTGCCCTCCTCTGGTTACTGTTCACTTTTTGAACCCGATTTCAAATCTCTCTACCACTAATTCTGTGAGCTACCTGGCATTATGCCAATAAATTCCCTTTTCCATTCAAATTACCTAGGAAGGGCACCAAATATCCTTGAATGAATTATAAAGAATATTCTGGACTCCTATAGGAAGACTCTCTGCCTAATTTAAAGCCATTCCTACAAATAAGCAAAACTTAACTATGTTACAAATGTAACTTGGGATTCAGAGTATAAACAATAAAGATACTCTAAAATTAAAGATTACCTACTTTTTTGAGACTTTAAAGAAGTACCTGTATCATTAAAATTTTAAGTTTCAAAGCATGAACATTAAAAAAGCATAAGAACATTCAGAAAGACAAAATACTAAGATCACTTAAAAATATATGTCTAAAAGAATTTAAGAACTTTCTGGAAAAAGAACAATGAAACACATTTTGAGAAAAAAAGAAAACTGAAATGATACTTATTTTTACAGAGTTCTCTCTACAATAAGAAGCCTTCCTTTTCGTTGTATATATATTCTAAACTCTTTCAAGAACAGTAATGAAAAGATTCTCCACCTAGGCCTACCTTTTCTTTAGACCCCTAATTCATATGCTTCCTCACTAAAAAACAACATGTAAGTATACTTTTCATTCTTTCTGAAAATATTTTACATTTCAAATCAAAAGTGGAATTTTTAGCTATTCTAAAAGCCAGCATTTCTTATATCCTAGATAGTATCCTGTAGTCATACTCAATCCCCTAATCGGTTTGGTATTTTTAAGGACTACATTTAGAAGCAAAGCACATACTAAGGAGGGTAAGAACATATTTAAAACTTTAGGATTCGGGGATCCCTGGGTGGCGCAGCGGTTTGGCGCCTGCCTTTGGCCCAGGGCGCGATCCTGGAGACCCAGGATCGAATCCCACGTCGGGCTCCCGGTGCATGGAGCCTGCTTCTCCCTCTGCCTATGTCTCTGCCTCTCTCTCTCTCTGTCTCTGCCTCTCTCTCTCTCTCTGTATGACTATCATAAATAAATAATAAAAAAAAATTAAAAAAAAAAACTTTAGGATTCATTTGCTGTAAATAAGAGGGTTATTAATATTTGTGAATACCTACCGCATACCACACATTTTGCTATAGACCATAACTTTTTCATAAAACACTGCAAAACAGATGATGTTGCCCTTTCCATAAAAAGTAAATGAGGGAGAAGCCCTGGTGGCCCAGCGGTTTAGCGCAGCCTTCAGCCCAGGGCGTGATCCTGGAGTCCCAGGATCGAGTCCCGACATCGGGCTCCCTGCATGGAGCCTGCTTCTCCCCTCTGCCTGTGTCTCTGCCTCTCTCTCTCTCTCTGCCTCTCATGAATAAATAAATAAAATCTTAAAAAAACAAAAAAGTAAATGAGGAAAATGAACCTCAAAAATTAGTTTCCCAACCCTCATGTCAGTGCTGGTAATGACTGATCTGCTGAAGCACAGATCTGACAACCCAAAGATGACATTCATAACAAAACGCCTCAGTGGGCACATCCTTCTTGTAAAAATTTTTCAATGAGAGTTTTATTAGAAAAACAATTGTAACCATTATCCCGAACAAGCAAAACCTGTAGGATGTAACCATAAGGCGATGTTTTATCTACCACTGTCCTTTAAAGTTATTCTGTGGTGACAATTTAATGTTCCTGAACTTTTATTTAGGCAAGCCTATGACTTTGATCATTTTCAAATTATAAAAACTGTCGGAATTTAGAAATTGGTAGACCCAGTTTAGTGTAATTGTCAAAATTTTTCACCTAGCACTACAGCTTCTCCCCACGTCCCAGTTCTGCCACCAGCCCACTAGCCCTAGGCATTACAAGAGCAAAAGGGCTTTCCAGCCCTCCATTCCACCTTACTAACCTGAGCATAGAAGTCAAGTGTCATTAGAGGGCATGAGCACGCTCAGCTCAAAAAGTATTTAAAAGTGATCTTTCAGGAAATGCTTTCAGGAGTTCCTTGGAAACTCACCCACTCCAGCACTGGAGATCTCTCACTGCAATTCCTTGATGCAAGATAAGGCATCCCCTGTGGGAATCCACCCATTTCTTCCTCCCCCTCTGCCTCATTATCACCCTGATCCTATGAGCTTCCTCTCACTAGTAGCCCTCATCCGGTCCATGGGAAACATGTACCCCTTCTGCCAAAGAGCTCAGGGAGGATGGGCAGTCCACCCACACGGTAACCTCGCTTTGCTGTGCTGCCAGAGCAGAAAGCTTCTCTTCACTCAGGCACAGAGAGACAGACATCAAGCCACTGTGTTCCCTAAACTGCACAAGTTACATATTCAGTTCTCCAAATCGTTACCAGAAAGCTCCTAACTTGAGAGGGAGTCATGAAGGGGGGTGCGGGGGGGGGGGGGTCAGAAGAAACTCCTGGCACACTAACAACCTGGTTTAAAAACACTTTTCCAATTTCCAACAACTCAGTTCAAAAACTATTCTAATTCCAGCTACCTGATTCTTTATACCAACAGATGGGGTAGGTATTAGAGGTCACAAATCCATTTTCTGGCTATTTATGCTCCTGCATGGCATCCTTAAAATTCTCCTTAGAAATATGCATCTCTCAACTTAGGGCCAAATTCAGAATAAAAGAGTTTCATTTTAACATCTTATTATATGATACATTTAGCATTTTACTAAGTTTTCCACAAAAAGCAGGAAGAAAAACCCATAATTCCACTGCATAGTTAGCCACAGTTAATGCTTTAGCATGCTACTTTCCCTTCTGTAAAGAGTCCATTTGTCATGTGAATATTTCTTAAATTTTCTTTTTAAAATCTTGTACAAAACCACTTCATTTATTAATTTCATTGAGGAATCCGGTTCTACAAAATTTCAGCATTTCTTTTTCAAACATCAAATTCCCACTAAATGAATGTAAAGGCGGCTTTTTGAAACCTGTCACTGCCACTCCCTAAACTCAAAACCTTTAATGGCTCCGTACTGCCAGATGTTTCTGACCATGAGATCTGACCTACACTCAAGATGAGAAAGTGTTTCAGAGTTTGGTCACAGTTCCACAATGGCTACTTTATCAAGGATTACAGGCTGAATCCACAAAATGCAAAAGAGCAAAAGGTGTTATTCCTTTATTAACATGGCAAAAATAAACTTGCAGCAGGGATCAGTCCTTTTATTTGCTATATGATCGCAAATAAAACTCTATCACCACACATATAGTATTTACTGGCTCCACAGTGGTAATCACAACTGCCAAAAAGTTATTCTAATGCTCAAGAGCAGATTTATAGAAACTTTAAATGTTTAGAACTGGATTTGGGGTTTAATTTTGTTAATGTTCCACACATAATCTGCCGTCCATTCAAAAGAGCACACATTAGAAAATTTGTTTTAAAGTCATCTTTCAGCAGATGAAGTGAGAAATAAATTTCAATTAACATGCTACCAAGAAAAAAAAGCACTCAGTTTTTAGGCCAAAGAATCTCTGCTCTTCTCAGAAGTGTATGTCAGTAAAAACTCACAGAATTACAGAAGTGCCTAAAGAAAGAAAAATAATCAGTTCTCTCTTAAAGTTGACAATAAATGTATTCACTCAAAAAGTACACAAGAACAATGAGCGTGGGGTAAATACTGATGTGTCTTTATGTATAACTGTGGAGGATGGGTGTGCATTCATACAACATGCATGTATGTGCAGAGATAGCTAGAAAGATGTTCACCAGAACACTGATTACTTAGATGGTGATTTTTGCTTACTTTTTCATTCTTTTTTTTTTTTTTTAAACAAATGAGCATATAATTTTATTTTATTTTAAGGATTTTATTCATTCATTCAAGAGAGACAGAGAGAGAGAGAGAGAGAGGCAGAGGGAGAAGCAAGCTCCATGCAGGGAGCCCAATGTGGGACTTGATCCCGGGACTCCAGGACCACGCCCTGGGCCAAGGCAGGCGGCACTAAACCGCTGAGCCATCCAGGGATCCCCGTGCATATAATTTTATAAGAAAAGAATGCTATTTGTGCTATTAAAATATGGCATGAAAAGCTACAGTAATCAAGACATGTGGTACTGGCAGAAGGCTACACATATAAGACCAATAAAACAGAAAAAAAGAGTCCAGAAATAAACCCATATGTCTAGGGTCAATTAATTATCAACAAAGATACCAAGGCAATTCAACCAGGGGAAGGCCAGTCTTTTCAATAGATGGGACTGAGACAACTGGGATATCTATATACAAAAAGATGAACTTAATAAATTTACCTTACACCATATATAAAAGTTAATTAGAGGCACCTGAGTGGCTCAGTAGGTTGGGCATCCAACTCTTGGTTTTGGCTCAAGTGATGATCTCAGAGTCCAGAGTTTAAGCCCAGCAACCAGCCCTGTGACTGGCATGGATTCTGTTTGGGATTCTCTCTCCCTCTGCCCCTCCCTCCACATGCTCTCTCTCTCTCAATAAATAAATAAAATCTTTTCTAAGAAGTTAATTAAAAGTGGATCACAGACCCAAACATAAGAGCTAAAACTACAAAATATAAAACATTTGGAAGAAAACACAAGCATAAAATCTCACGGCCCTGGGTTGGGCCAAGACTTGACAGACACACCACCAAAAGTATGATCCTTAGAAGAAAAAGAAACTAAACTCTATCAAAGTTCAAAACCCCTGCACCTCAAAACATACCATTAAGAAAATAACAAGACAAGGCAGAGACTGGGAGAAAATATTTGCCAATCACGTGACTTATAACTGTCTGGGATAAATTGTCTTACAGCACCTGTTTAGTCTTACTTTATGACTTGAAGACAGTTTCCTGTAACACTGTAAACCAGTTACACTTGAAAAAAAAAAAAAAAATGCTCACTTGTAAGACCCAAGTAAGAACCTAGAAAGGATCGGAGAGACCAGAGTCAGTGAAAAGACTTCATTAAGTTTTGCTTGTTTACCTCAACTAGGGAAATCTTTGAAATGTTTAAATATTTTTTTAATTACTTAAAATCATAAGCTATCTACCTACCCAAACTAGGCAAACTGAGAATGGTTTAAAAAGTTAAATTTCATTTTAATAAAATATACACAATTTTTAAACGTTGCTGTAAAGAACACTGAAAATCAGCTAAAACAAAGTTCTTAAATGAATTTTTAATTTGCTAATAGACTACTAAAGGGTCAGTGACACATACCAAAGACAGAACACTGGCCAGTTGTCACCATGACACATACTATAACGGAACTTTGGCACACCCATTTCAAAGGGTTGCCAACCCCAGGCTACATATTTTGACTATTGCTTCAACATACTGTTCTATAAATAAAAAGGAAAAGCTTTGGTTTAACTATATTCACATTTTAATATAGGAAGTCCCAATTATCAAAGAGTATTTCCAAAATGCTTCAGCCCTTGATTCTTAGACATCAAACTTTTATCCACTAATAACTTAGAAGTGGCGCCACCGTAGGTAGATTTCTTTACATTTCCAGCTCTGTACATTCATGTACACTTTAAGCCAAATGAATAGAATAAATGAAGCTGACTTTTCTGTACTTTAGAACAACTAGGTAAATAGTATTTACATAATGCAAGAACATATTAAATATTTAAGCCAAAACAAGCTTAAACGTAACAATTTTCAACAAGTTAGCTTTCAAAGTAAAATTTTTACGTTTGTTTACAGAAAATAACTGGACAAGAGTTAGAAAATGCTGATTGATAAAATGAAGCCCAACTCCCCTTAAAAAAAAAAAAAACACGAAAACTCTAAGTTTAAACCTCCCTCCAACTATGCCAACCCCTCTTAACTCCCCTAAATCTACACTGTCTTAAGATCTAAAGGAAAAGCTGCCTCATTAAAAATGTGCTTCATTAGGGGCACCTGGGTGGCTCAGGCAGTCAAGCATCTGCCTTTGGCTCAGGTCATGATCCCAAGGTCCTGGGATCAAGCCCCGTAGCAGGCTTCCAGTGGAGCGCCTGCTTCTCCCTCTCCCTCTGCCACTTCCCCTATTTGTGCTCTCTCACTCTATCAAATAAATAAATAAATTTTTTAAGTGCTTAAATTGTTTTGTTAGAGGTTTCCAGAATTTTAAGTAGAGAACTATAGTTTGATATAAACAAAAACAAAGTAATCTCATACCTTGCAGCCCAAGATGGTTTTCTAACACTTCACTTTAATGTCCCTGAAATTCTTAAAAAAAAACATGATTTTTTTCAAATCAAAAGACGCCTGGATATGTTACTCATTACTTTCTCAGAAAGTGTTAACAGTTATCAACTTACCTTGGAGAAAATACATCTCAAATGCTGATGTCCTGGCTACTGCTATTAAAGTAATAAACTGTCCTTCATCTCTTACACGGGAGTTTCATGTTTTCTACCAGCATCCATGAAAATATGGCACATGGTAACTTACTATCTTGCAATTAGGGTAAGATCCTAATTGCAAGATAGTAAGTTACCATGCATCATGGTTCTGGACAGTATTGGCAGTAAGGATGGGATGATGAGAGAGCCATCCATGACTTTCTAGAAGACAGAAGATAAAGGCGCCCAAGGGCAGAGTTCTAAGAAATGGGAAGACATTCTGAGATCTGAGAGTGGTCAGATGGTAGGTGGGGAGAAGGTGAGAATATGGATCCCTACTACCGTACCTGTTAAACAGGAGTTGAATTAATGTTTAGAGAAACCAGGCAGTGAGAAGTGGAATTGAAATAAGCCACCCAAATGGTGACTTGGTGGTTGTTCTCCTCTGGGCTGGCAGAGGAAGGGATATGCCAAGACAATGAGGCAACAAGCCCTGTGTCTCCAGATGAAAGGCAATGTGGCTGTGACTGCTGAACCATGGAATCCTCAAAACTAAAATAGATTTTGTAAGTAATGATGGCCTTGCTGCCAAAATGAAATTTTAGTTGGACCAAAAGTATTAGAAGTTCCTTTGATTTAACTATAAGGGAATAACCAAAAGTGAACACAAAGTTTTGATTACTGGTATAGCTGCTCTCTCCCTTGGTGCTCCCATCTACACCCTCCTCTTCTACTTCCCAAATTCTCCTGCTTGGCAGAAAAAAATGATAAAGGATGGGGCTGAGGTCTCCCTGACCCCTATGGACTGAAGGCTATAGGACCAGTACACTGCCTAAGGAACTTTTGAGAGGGACTCAAAGCTTTAAGGTTCTTCTAGATACAGAGAGGCACCCATGGCATCACCACCCTACCTATAAAGGGAGGGAACATCCATATTCAATCAATAGGGTTTGAGTAAGATTTACAAAGGGGAGGACACAACTTATCAGGCATATTCCTTCTCTAAAGCAACTGTTAGCATGCTACTGGCCTCTTGTGGAAACTGAATGCCTAACTCATGGAGGCCTCATGAGTCCCCAGACTCATATTCCTACTTTGGTTTTCTAACCTACTGTCCCCCACCTTGACTTACTCTAAAGGACAGTTTATAATGGGGGTCAAATGGGCCCCAGTTTCCACAACGCCAGGCTTATCTTACAAAAACGGCATTTATCATTCACTTTACCAACCCTCCTTGCCAAATAAAGGACCCCAAAGTGTATGTAAAGTGTCAACTGCCAATGTTAGGTAAGGCTCCTCATCTCTCCTCAAATAAAATAAATTATCTGGAATCCTGAGCAACCACTGCAAAAGAAGGTAGGTAAGAGCTTAATTCAGTAGAATAGCAGCTGATAAAAGCAGATTTTTCTTTCATTTCCAATCAACCTAGATCCAGATAGGGAGTGCTTAGAGATCTGTTTCCCTCATGGTTTGTCTCCTCAGTCATCATCCATAGGACTCCGAGAAGCTGTAGGAATATGCAGGCACAGACTCAAGGCCCAGCTTCATTTCCAACGCAGCAGAAATGGGACGGTACATCACAGGGCAGAGCCCTATGCTCCCCTACGCCACTTGGGCAGAGCCCAGGGAATACCTAGGAATACCCATATTGGTATGCTTACTTTGGGATGGGTAAACTCTGTAACTAACAATGTACAGAGTCAACTGAAAGTGCATATTTGAGAATACATCTAGCTTTGTCTTAGCCCCAGAAGCATCTCAACTTTACATGAAATAGTAACACGATCTTTGAGGAAAATTTATCCCATACTCTACCACCAGAAGCAAAGTTACAGGCTCTACAGAGCCTACATCCAGTAAATCATCAAATCTTATAGACTTAATACAATTCCTCCAATGCCAATACTCAAATACTGATTGTTAATTCTTTCCTGGACTTAGCAACAACAGTCTCTTAAATTGCCTACTTGTATCCAATCTTACTTCACTTTCAATCCATTCTCTAAAAGCTGCAGAACAAAGCTGAGTATTTCACTCTCTTCTCCCTTAAAATCCTGTAAGTTTCCCCATAGCCTTCAGTGCAAACCAACCTAAACTTGTTAACACAACTCAGGCAGTCAGGCTTACAGTTTATTTACTGTGCACCTCTTTCCCAGCCCTCCTTTACATCCTATATTAGTCATACAGATTCGGTATCCATTTCTAAAATGTACCTGATCTCTCTTATCTCAAAGCTTTTGCCTCTCCCTCATCTTATGCCCAGGCATTTCTCCCTTTTTGCCTGACTACTGGCCCACTCCTCAGGTTAGTTTAAAATGGCATTACGACATGGGCTTTTACCCGGACTCATAAGGGTACCTATGGAACACATAGCCCTAAACTCACATTGTCTATCTTTCTCTATCTTCTACTCTAAGGAGGGCCCACTAATATTTTATTCACTATTATAAGCCTGCTCACGTACTCACTAACTACTTGGGGGATCAATAACAACCATATAACAAGTATTATGCTAGCTGTCAAAAAATACATTATCAAAAACAAGTTTTTTTATTTTTATTTTTTTAGTATTTATTTATATGAGAGAGACAGCAAACGCCTGTGTGTTGGAGTCAACAAGCCACTGGGGAGTCTGCTTGAGATTCTTTCTCTCCCTCTCCACCCCCACCAAAGAAATGTATTATTTTAATAAAATTTACTTTGCCATCCCTACCATATTACATTGAAATTAACATTAAAATGTCATAAGAATTGTGAGAGACATTATTCCCATTTCATAGATAATCTCAGAATCTTCACACTATCAGACAAGGGCAAATCAGGGCTTAAATGCAATGTTTCTACCCATACATACTAAAATTCTACAGTGAGTATAATCTCTCAATAAGAGTCCAGATCAGCAAACTGTAAAATTCACTTCAAGACATAGTAAATCACAGGTTAAATTACTGCCTTCAATTCTCTATTACTCTCAACAAACAACAGAGAAAACGCATAACTAATCCCCAAATAATAATATCTGGTAAAATGTCATAGCTTTTTTTATAGCAAGTATATCCTAAAATCTTTTACTTAAATTAGTATTCAGTGTAATTAGAATTATATGAGAACATGCCAATTTATGACTGGAAGAAATATTCTAACCACAAGGAAAAGTTCAGTTTATATTTAATACCTGATATAATGCACCAACTAGAACATTATCAAGTAGAAATTACTCACATGGCAGAAAATAAACTGTACAGGATTGAAAACTTCACAGTGTTGCATATAACACCACCAGTGAATGTCATCTTTTCAAAATAAATAACTACAAAAATATATCTTTGTATTAGGTCTTCTACTTAAACAAAATCACAACATCTTTGGGAAAAAGCCATTCTCAAAAATGGTCCCACTATCAAGACATGTGATTTGTCACAAGAAAGGTGTGTTTCTAAAGAATCAATATTCTAAGAATGATTTCCTTGTTTAAAAAGTTTTACAAATTTCACTCACTTGCATTCTAATATATTTACATGAGTGGGAAAAGAGTGAAGCTACAGCCAGTGAGCAAGAAATTAAAATCCTATATATGCTCACAAGAGAGTAGAGAAGTGAACATTTTCCATCCTGTGTCAGCTGAAAAAGTTTTTAGATTGGCTGTTCTAAGTATGCCTTCTAAATATATAATATAAAATACAGGACCTCAAATTAGTACCTTGAAATAGAATTTTAGTAAAGACTACAAATCACAGAGGCCTGGGTTTATGCCAGCCTTCCTCACTCTACTTGGACAAGTTACCTAACTCTCTGAGCCTGACATTCTCAATGTTAATGAGGAGTTAACTAGGAATTAACCTAGGGTGGTTATAAAACTACCTTCATGTATATAAAGAACCTGGTATATAGTAGGTGCTCACTATCGCAGCATAATAAAGAACCAAGACCAAGTTCTATCACTTAGTAGCTGTGTCACTCTTATTATGTAACTTCAGTTTCCTAGACTGTGACATGGGAATGCTAACACCTAACAAGGTTGCCGTAAAGGTTGAATTTCTTAGAACCTGACCCAGCAAATAGTAAACACTTTGTGCTAATTACTATTATCAGCATTACCACCACCACTGAAATGTTACATAACCACGGTCACATTCTTCCATTTCAGCCACCTGAAAAAAAATCCCTCGAAAAATTAACCTAGGAGATCCCTGGGTGGCTCAGCGGTTTAGCGCCTGCCTTCAGCCCAGGGCGTAATCCTGGAGTCCCGGAACTGAGTCCCACATTGGACTCCTTGAATGGAGCCGGCTTCTCCCTCTGCCTGAGTCTCTGCCTCTCTCTGTCTCTCATGAATAAATAAATAAAATCTTTTTTAAAAAAATTAAAAACAAAAAGAAAAAGTAACCTAATTTTAGTGAACTGATCATAATATAGGATAAGCTTACACATCCAAGAATTTTACGGTGACTTTAAGTGCACAAGACGTAACCTGAATTGACATTGCTCATGAAAATCACAAGATACCAAAATCAATTCTAAGTGAACAAATCTACTCAATGGACTAAAGCGTAACACAAAATAATATGTCTACTGTACTTTCTCCTCCAAAATCCCAAAGCGGTTTAATCAAATATAGCAATCCTCAAAATATACAAACTTGAGAAAACTGCAGCTCAATCAACATTTCCCCCAAAACTTTGCCACATAATTACAAAATGATGTTATAGTCAAAAACTCTTTGACCTTGCCATTCTTTCAATTATTCAAAACATTTGAGTATCCACTGTGCACCAGGTTAAATTCTGGTGCAGTAAAAGAAAAAGGGAGACCAAAAATAATAGTGTGAATTCCATTAACAATATAAATATTTCCAAATATTATAATTCTGTTTCCTTAAACAGTGAAAGAGAGCAAATTATAGGCCCTAACAGTTAAGTGCATCAATACTTAATGATTTAAGAAACCTTATATAAGTGACAGCCCAGTATTTTCCCCAAGGAAACCAGGAGTAAAATGAAATAAGTATCCCTCTATACTCCTCAATCAATTACTTACTATGGTAAATGACCATTCCAAATAGGAGTTACATAATCTCAAGAGTGACACTATGTAACACATTTTTTTATCCCATTTTTGGGAAAAGCTCAGAAAAATGGGAAATTCTAAGTTTGACTAAGTATCACCTGTAATCTATCAGAAATAAACCACATTTGCTTAATCTTAGAATCTGAAATTATATTTTTGCTGGGGCAATTAGAATCAATTTACTAATCACGTCTCCCTTTGATGAACCAGTTTCACAGAAGAGAAAAATCTAGCCTCTATTCAACTATCAAATGATGTAGAGTTTACACTATAGATCCAGCATCTTATGAAGCAAGAGCTTCTTCTGGAGCAGCTAAAGAACTGTTAAAAGTTTTAAGAAATGTAAAAATGTGTTATCTAACAAAATTGCTCTGCCAAAGGCAGGCAATCCTAACTATGAGTTAAGAAAGAAATCTTACTGCTAGAGTGGTTATCAAAAACCTAAAGGAGAACAAATGGCCAAGTGCCTGTTTAATACCTCGCTCCCCAGAAGGGTTGTTAGAAAATGTTGCTATTAACGTTAATAGCAATTATACCATACTGATGCCTAGGTAGGTATATTGTAGGACTTTTAAAAACCTTCCTTTGACTTCATTATTGTGGACAATGATGGTCCATGAAAAAAAGAGGGAGGGGACTATCATTTCATCATACCAATGCTTATCAGTTTTAGCCAACTACAACACTTTAAAAAGGGGTTATCAAATGAGCCCGCTACCAAGATGCTCTAGACACTACGCTTCTATCATCAAATGCAATTAAAGCATTAAAAGGATCAGCGTGTTTTTCTTGAGGTACATTTGTCTAAAATGCTTTGCACTAAGTCCCCAAAGACTCAAGCGACTGAAATTCCTTCGGCTATATAAAACACTCCTCTGGAATGTCAGCCTGCCAAACTGCAAAACTCTTAACAACACAAAATTGACCGATACACATTTTCCACATAAAGATTAAGGAGTAAAAAAGATGGCAAGCTCCATAAATTGGCAGGAGGGGGTGGGGGAAGAAAGTGTAAACAAATTCCAAAAATCTCGGTCTCCCCCCCCCCCCAATGGCACTTTGTGGCACTGCAAGAATCCACGCATTTCATCAGTGACTTCCGCACGCGCCAGGGGGACACTCCGGCAACTGCGGCTGGCAAATTGGACGAGGGACAAGTCTCACCAACAAACAGGTAATGTTGCAAACAATTAATGTTGCAAATCGGTCCTGGCAAACAAGCGAGCAGGAATGCGGAGAGGAAAGAGTAACAATGGGGGGGGGGGGGGGCGAGGGCGCCTGGGTGGCTCAGTCGGTTGAGCATCTGCCTTCAGCTCAGGTCACGACCCCTAGGGTCCTGGGATCAAGCCCCGCACTGGGCTCCCTGCTCAGCGGGGGAAGCCTCCCCTGGCTTGTGCTTTACTCTGTGAAATAAATCTTAAAAAAAAAAAAAAAGAAAAGAAAAAAATCAGAAAGAAAAAATAATGTCAAAATTTACATTCAGAGAGAAATCAGTCCGTCATAGATACCCCTCCAGGGGGGAGGGTAAAAAAAAAAAATAAGGTATTTGGTACAGCCCAGAAGAGCCATGAGTTACACACACACACACACACACACACACACAGCAATTGCCACTTCTGCCACGATTTACCCTCAGAGAGACATCAGTCCGTCACAGATATACCCCTCCGGGGGTGGGGGGGGGAGGTAAAAAAAAAAAAAAAAAAAGAAAGAAAGAAAAAGGTATTTGGTGCAGCCCAGAATGGCCCCGAGTTACACACACACACACACACACAGAGCTACTGCCACTTCAACTACCGCTTTTTGACAGTCACAGGTTTGGGGTCATCCTGGTAGAAAGTGCGTGTGTGTGTGTGCGCGTGTGCGTGTGTGTTGAAAGGCACGTGAGGACCACGCCCGAGGCCCGAGGCCGTGGACCGGGGCGCCCAGGTGAGCGCGGGCGGGGGGCGGCGCGGACGCGCAGGTGGAAGGGCGCAGGGGGCGGGGGCGCGGGCGGGGGCGCGGGGGCAGTTAGAGACGCCAGCCCGCTCGCGGGCGACCCCGGAGGCCGGTTCCGGGGGGCGGGGGCGGGGGTGGGGTGGGGGGAGGGGCGGGCAGGGGGCGGCGGGCACGCGCGGGGCGCCGCGGGCGCGGGGAGGAAGCGGGGGAAGAAAGGAGGTGGGAATGAATGAGCCCGCGGGGCCGGGCGGCGGGGGGCGGGGGCGGGCCCGGGGCTCCGGGGCCCCCGCCGCGCCCGCCTCTGCGCCCGCGGGCCCGGGAAGGGGGGCGGGGGGCGGGGGGCGCGAGGGGCCCGGGAGACGGCGAAGACCAGCCACTCACCGTCCGCGCGAGCCTCCGGGCTGTCTCAGCCCCGCTCCTCCGCCCTCCTCGAGCCGCGGCGGCGGCGGCTCCTCAGCGGCGCTAGAGGGAGCCCCGGGCCCGGAGCGGGGCGGCGGCGGCCGGACCGGGAGCCCCTCCGCACCTGCCCCTGTGGCGGCGCCGCGACGAGCCGGGCGGCAGCGGCGGCGGCGGCGGCGGCGGCTCCGAGCGGGGAGGGCAAGTGACCCGGATGTACAGGGTAACGGCGAGGAGGGGGAGGGGGCAATGCCAGGAAGTGAGGGCGCCGCGGACCTGTCCGGCCGTGCGCATGCGCCGCGCGCGCGCCCCGCAAGGTAAATCCTCGGCCTTCCTGCCCCGCCCCCCGCCCCCGCCCCGCCCCTCCCGGAGGGGGCGGGGCGAGGCCGGAGACAGGTGGTGCGACGCGCGCCGGAGGGGAGGGAGGGGGCGCGGCCGCCGCCTCCGCGCCCCACCCCCGCCGCCCTCCTTAAAGGGGCAGCGCCCCGCGCGGAGGCGGCCTCGGGCGGGCGCGCGTCTTGCCGGCTTCTCGCTTTGCAGGAGGGAAGGCGAGGCTCCGAGGTGAGGGGTGAGCCGCCTCGGGGCAGCAGCTGGCGGCGCCCGACTCTGTGCTGCACTGGGCGAGGCTGGCGCTCGCCACCGCCTCCCGAGCAAGCCTGCAGGGGCCGGGGGGCCGGGGGGCCGGGGGGCCGGGGGGGGGTGCAGCCCTTCGCCGCCCGCCAGGTGCGGGGCCCCAGCCGCGCTCGCCCCGCGGGCAGGAGCACCGGCAGGCTCCCCGGGCCCCGAGCTGCACCGCTGCGGCCTCCGACGGCAGCGGGGAGGCGCCCCGGGGAGGTGCTAAGTGCTCAGCCTGAGGGCAGAAATTAGGCGCCACCTGAGGCTTGCACCTTGCCACGCCTGGCGACTTGGGATAAATGAGATTTTGCTCTAGGGTTCCGCTCTGGCCAAAAGTGCTTGGGGGTGGGGGGTGGGGTGCGGAGAATCTGGATGTGGCCCAAGGCACACAGCATCTCCCTCCTCTAATCTTACCCTTCACCCTGGAACGTGAATGCTCCCTCTTTACATAAAACACCGGGACATCCCATCTACCTGGTATACATCCTAATCCTGCTACGAACCTCTGAGATTTTTTTTTTTCATTAACCCGAAATATAAATGATTACGGATGTAATCACCTCCCCCCTCCCCCACCCTGGAATATTTTCAGTTCGAACGGATCATCACCACGGAGGTAAATGGTTCTGAATATTCTGGGGTCAAGGCCTCTGCTGAAAATCCCACAAAAGCATGGGGCTTTTTCTTCCACAGAAAAATGAGCACAAATTTGCATACAATTTCAGGCGATTTATCGACCCTGAGCGCTTACCTATGAAACCCTGGTTACGAGCTGTGTTTTTGGTCAAATAGGTAAAATCCCAGAAACTATCCAGGCCAAATGTGGCCAAGAAATCACTCTTTGCCCCAAATACACAAGGGCAACCTTTTTAGCCTTTTGTCTTCCTCCTGAGTTACTTGGAGACTACATGGTCTGAGCCATACTATTATAATAGAAACGTGTTAGAAGAGCCACAGAAAGGGACACCTGGGTGGGCTCTGTGGTTGAGCATCTGCCTTTGGCTCAGGGCATAATCCCGGAGTCCTGGGATCGAGTCCCACATCGGGCTCCCTGCATGGAGCCTGCTTCTCCCTCTCCCTATGTCTCTGCTTCTCTCTCTCTCTCTGTCTCTCATGAACAAATAAATAAATTCTCTAAAAGAGTCACAGAGAGATTAGACGGCTTTTTCAAGGCACACACTACAGCCAAGAGTCCTAGGCCTCAGTCATTTACCCTAATTATCACCCTTCAGGATGATTAAGGGGTTCTATACTGTATCTATTATAATCTCTTATCAATTTCAATTAAACTGAGGGAGCCAAATTTTTGCAAACATTGTTGCTGGCAGAACAATCTTCATAATCCAAGAACTTTGGTCCGTGTTTCTGACACATTGAGACCCATTCTTAAATAACCCTGGTCCACAGAAACCCACTGCCTCAATTTGTACCAGAGGCAGAGAGTTCATACACCTCCCCCATCCCTTAAATATGAGCTCTGAGTAACCACACACCTCTACCTCAATATCCTAATAATAGCAGAAATATATCTTCTATATATCCTCAACCCCATTCAGTTTAGCTCAAATATATCCCATTATGCGGAACTCATTACTACACTAGTTGGCCTCTTCTCATTGTGAGGAACCTCTTCTCTTACAATGAGCAGAAATCTGATACCCAACAATTTTCATCCATTTGTCCTAATTTTATCTCTGGAGAGCAACACCAACATGATGCCAGCCTGAGGGAGCTTACAGTCCAGCCAAGAAAAGTCCACTGATGAATGATAACCGTAAAATAGGATGAGCTTCGTGAGGAGGGTGGAAGAGCATTTTTGGAGACACCTTTCTCCTTGTCAGCCCTAGACCCACTCCTGGCCTGTGTCACAACTCACAAGTAAGCTCTACCACTACCCCACGTGGAAGATCCTGAAAGTGGGAAAAGAAAACAAGACCTTAAGAGAAATGCTGAATTTATGCTTCCCCAATGCTTTCTTCGTCATCCTGCATGAATGTAATCCCATTTCAGCTGAGGTCAAAGTTTTATGTTGAAAAAACAAGCAGAACGATGCAAAAAATGAGGTTTACATAAGAGCACTAGGCTCTGGATGATTTAATCACTGCGGCTTGTTAGCATTTTTTTTTTTTTGAGTCCTTCCTGTGTGCCAGGCACTGTACTAAGCACTTTACTTGCATTTCCTCTGTTGCTTTTTACAACCACCCTCTATGCTACTGCTATGATGTCCATCTTACAAATGAGGCCATCAAGGCTTCAATATGAGATCCAGGATTCAAACCCAATCTGTCAACTCCACAGTTTGTCCATTTACATGACTTGACTGTGGTTTTGTAAATTTCAGAAGTTCCTGATCTCTTCTTTAGATTCTGTTTCCTCTGAAAATTGTATTACTAAATCAACTTTAAAACATTATGAAGAATAAATTGTTTCACTTAATCATTCATTCATTCAATCAACACACAATTTTGTGCCTCTCCTAGGTCATAGGCACCATGCTGAGGTCTGGAGTGGAGGTCAGTAGACAGACCGTGCCTGCCCTGGAGGGCCTCAGAATTCAGTGACCCAACCATAACAACACAGCACACAAGTCCTGGTAATCCAGGAGAGCGAAGAACCAACCATGCCGGGGACAGCTGTGGAAGCTTCTGGGACGATGGGCTTGGTCTTGGGATCCGGGAAGGAATGAAAACAAGGCACATGGGCACAGGAAGAGGAGTTTATGACATGCTGGAGGGAAGACTGGGTGAGACGGGGAAGGTCACCTCAACCACCATCCTGTGGAGTTTGAACTTAACCTCCTGAAAGCAGTAACAAGTAAACAGAAGCTTCTCAGCAAGGGAGAGATATAATCAGATGTGTTTTATATCAAGATCACTCTGATGACAGTGTCCAATACGGACTACAGTGGGAATGAGGATGGGGGCCCGAGGACTACTAAAGCTGCTGCTCAGTCCAGGCAAGAGATAATGAGAGGCTGCTTTCGGAAGCTGGCAGTGGAGAGCAAGAATGGGCACCAGAGGGGTGCCTGGGTGGCTCAGTTGGTTAAGCATCTGTCTTTGGCTCAGGTCATGATCCCAGGATTCTGGAATTGAGCCCCACGTCAGGCTCCCTGCTCAGTGGGAAACCTGCCTTTCCCTCTCCCTCAGCCTACCACTCTCCCTGCTTGTGCTCAATCTGTCAAATAAATAAATAAAATCTTTAAAAATGAGCATCAGAATTAAGATACTGATATCAAACCTATAGGAATTCATGACTAGTTGAATCTGGGGAAAGCAGCCGCAGGAGCTGTGGGACATGGCCCTAACATTTCTAGCTTGGCAGACCAACCAGAAGGTGATAGCACTCAATCTCAATACCTGCACACAGTATTCTTTTTTCTTTTTTTTTTTTTAATATTTTATTTATTTATTTATGAGAGATAGAGAGAGGCAGAGACACAGGCAGAGAGAAAGAAGCAAGCTCCATGCAGGGAGCCTGATGTGGGACTGGATCCGGGGTCTCCAGGATCACACCCTGGGCCAAAGGCAGGCGCCAAACCGCTGAGCCACCCAGGTGTCCTGCACACAGTTTTCAATCCTGTCCTCTTCCCTCCTTTAATCATGCGAACGCACGTTGCTTTAACTGCTATCTTCAGATCCGTGCAACAATTTCCCAATACCGTTTCATATTTCTACAGTCACATTTATCATTTTAATGGCTGCAGAATATTGCATCATGTTGAAATAGCTCCATTTCCTTCAGTTGCTAAAGGTTCACACCCTGTGTGCCTGGTTTACCCTCGACTCATTTGGTTCTGAGTATTTTGCAAGGGATGAGTTGAGCGAGGGAAGAGAGCCTTTAGGTGAAGGGTGTTGGAAAAATGTGGCCCCAAGGGCCAGGGAAGCTCCAGCTCTGGTGGGAAAGGACCCAGCAAATGCAGAGCTGTGGGAAAGAACACCTCAGCCTCACATTTACTCACTCATCCAGCAATGCATTCTCATGAAGCAGAGGACAATACGGCAGAGCAGAAACCACGTCAAAGCTCTGGATTCAGCCTAGCTAGGGTCTGAGTCCTGTTCTACAACTTACACAAGGTACTCAACCTCTCAGAGCCTTTTTCCCCACAAGTACCCAGATAAAGATTGACCCAGATAAAATTTACAAACACCTCGGACAGAACTAAGCATGCATTAAATTCAATAATGATTTTCGGGCTTGGCCCCTTCCCTACCCTTTCTTGAACTCTCATCATTTTCTTGGGAGTTTCTGAGCAAACCCACTAGGCAACAATGCACGTACTAGAGATCAGAGACCAAATCTGCCAGAGTGAGCCAGGGTCACTCACATGACCTCTCTAACCTTTCATTTCCCATCTGGGAAACCGGCCTAAGAACCTTGTTCACAGGAATGTTGCAAAGCTCTCATAAGTACTTTACAGGAAAACATGTTCAAAGCCCCAAAGCACAATGCCATTAATGACTATTACTGCCGTTATAGACATTGCTGTATTCTTGGTTTCTCTCAATTTAATATATATATATACATATAAAAAATATAGCACATGCATTATATTTACACATATATTATACTTACATATATATATAATAATTATATATATATATATACACACACACACACACATATATATATATATAAAATCTCCACATATCTTCCTTGGACCGAAGTTTCTGGGTTAGAGGATCTGAACATTGTTATGTTTCTTGATTTGTATTGCTCTGATTGCTCCTAGAGAGGACTCTGGATGGTGCTGTAAATCATTGTCTAAGTCCTCAACCTAACTTTCAGGGACTTCTATCAACCACTTCCCTCCTCCTGTTGGTGGAAGTACTGAACACCAAATCCTTGAGGAGGAGGCACCCTCCCAAATATTTCCAGGAGGCACCCTCCCAAACATTTCCAGGATGGCCAGTGGTTCAAAGACTAAGGACTCAGACTCCAGTGTCCTGCCTTACACCCGAGCATCCAATGGGAAAATTTCACAAATCCAGAAGGAGAAAGGGGAAGAAGGCCAGAGCATCCCCAGGGCAGAAATCAAGGCCCATCAGGCACAAAAGATGGCATCAGAGCTACCCAAAAGCCACAAAGTACAAAGCCAACAACTCAACCCCTAATACCTTCCTGTTATCTAGCAAAACATTAACTGATCTCTCAGGAGTTACAAAGTTATCCTTAGGGCCATATTTCTCCTGAGTTACAAGGCTCTGTCTGTGAGCCTCCGTCATATTTTCCAAATGTAACTTTTCTCCCACTGTAGGCAGTTCCACAACAACCACTTTTGCCAGCCCTCTGGGTGACCTGCAGGAAGGTGGCAGGCTCTCACAGCTGGTCCTTCCCTGTGCCTCCAATATGCCTTCCAGCCTCTTCAAGTGGCTGTTTCTGGGCCTTCAGGTTCATGGGTCACCTCCTCCAAGTGGTCCTCCCCATCCCTCTCCTCTCTCCTGTCAGTCCTAGATTACTGGCTTTTTTGCCTTCATGGTACTTATTACAACCTGTAAATATTTTTATTTTTTAGCTTAAATTTTTTTTTTTTAAGATTTTATTTGAGAGAGAGAGAGCAAGCACAAGCAGGAAGGAAGGGCAGAGGGAGAGGGAGAAGCAGGCTCCCCACTGAGTAGGGAACCCAATGCGGGGGCTCCATCCCAGGATCCTAGAATCATGACCTGAGCCAAACGAAGGCAGACATTTAACCAACTGAGCCACCTGGGCACCCCAAAGGAATGTTTTTTAAAAGCCTGCTACAGAAACACCAGCGCTGTGAAGGCAGAGGCCAGAGCTATCTTGCCTATTCCAACACCTACCCACCCAGCTCCTAGGAGACCCTCAATAAAGTATAGGGAATGACTGGGTAATAAAAGGAGGTTCCCAGCCCCCCAATACCTCCCGTTCACCCTAACCATATGAATAACACATGTTGACTGCAGAAAAAATTGGAAAACACAGATGAGCAAAAGGAAGAAAATATAAACACATGATCCAACCTCCCACCATGTGGATACCCTTCCAAATGCTTTTTCTATATCTATATAAAGATAATGCATATATTTTTATAAAAATGGTTCATATCCTAAACTAATCTGCTGTGTTTCATATGATTCATGGTATATCTTAATCACCTTAATAAAGATACATCAGCTGCCCTCTTATTAAAGGCTCGATAATACTCAGCCCATGTCGCTGTACCATAAAGTATTTAACACATCTCCTAGCGTTAAGCTAAAGGGGAGGATTCTTCAATGTCAATAAAGGTAAAATGTTTTAATACAGCACTTCCCTCTTGACAAGCTTCCCATTTTTTTCTTCTGTGTTTGTATTGCTTTAGAGCTTGTATTTCTACAGAACCGTACTCCCCACCGCCCATTCACCACCTGGAGTTATTAGAGTCCCCATCGACTGCAGAAGCAAAATTGTTTGCAGCCGGAAAAGCTGACGTATGATGAAGCCAGGATGATCCCTGAGAGTTCAGTTAGAGAATCTGCGGCTGATACGGGGGACAGAAATAAAGAGTGTATTTTCTTGCCAAGATTTTAATGTAAAAAGAGGAAGAGGCTTTCTGCAAGCCTTGGCTTCTCCTCCCAAGCCCTGCCCTGAGGCAGGTTTTTCCCTAGAGGGACAAGCTGGTTCACAGGCCTTAGGGATGTCCTAAGCAGTTTGCAGCCTGAAAACCACTGCCCCATTTGGAGACAAAGAGCTGGCTGCAGAAAAACCCAAAGAGGGCAGGCAGGCTCAGGAGACACCACCCTTTCCCACAAGCAGCAATTTCAGCCCATGGTGTGGTTCAGGAGCCACTTGGCATTTTCAGCTCTGACAGTCACTGCCCTCCAGGAGCAAAGGCCAGGTGGTAAAGCAGACCAGAGGAGCAGACCCCACTCCAGCAAGACTGCTCAGTGCTCAAGGGCACTCACTGCCTTGCCCACCACCGGTCCACCCCCACTGTGGCTGGGCCACCTTATCAAGATGCACACACGCAGGAGGGGGGTCACCTGAAGAAGGGGGCAAGATGTCATCGAATCTGAAATGGCACTGGACAACGGGAGGGAGAAGAACAGCTGGGTGGGCCATCTGTTCCCGAACCTCACCCCACCATGACCCAGAAACCCAAACAGAGGTTCAACAGCTCTACTCATCGTATAGGGCACCCCATCCCAGTTAGAGGACAACTTTATCTAAAAAGAAAAAGAATCCCCAATTGTGTCAAGGGTCATTAAGTTACCCAGGCCCTTCTAAAAAGCTTCTTTGTGTGTTTTACAGAAACACCATGGTTGGGGAAAAGAGATGGGCTTGTTTTCAAATATAATGGCAGAAGCAACCACCACCACCACCACCTCGGATCGATCGCTTCGTTTCTGCCAGTTTTGAACAAAATGATTTCCATCCGTGTTATAATTCAATCTTTATAATGACAGTTCTCAGATGAGAAATGAGGTACAAGGAATTTAAAGTGTTTTGCTGTAGGTCATAAAGCTACTAAGACACGGAACCAGGATTTGAGCCAGGTATTAGCAGCTGGTCACTTGGCCTCGGTCACGCTGCTTTCCTTGCCTCCCGTCCCCCCTTCCTCCTATCTCTCCACAAACATTCATTAAATCACTCAGTGTCCAAGCTCCTTCTAAAATACTAGGCCACTCACTTATAAGACAGGCACAATACCACCTAATTCACTGTTATTGTGAGGATTAAACGAAATAATGGATGGAACATAAGAAACTGCCAACGGTCAATCACGTTTTACTATATTAAAAACAGCAAGTACATACAGTTAAACCTAATATGTCAACATTCTTGGAAAACTCCTAAATGTTTAAATAGATGTGCATTAGTGATTATCTTGCTTTTTGAAATTGGCAGCTTTTGTATCCGAACATGGAAGGCTGTACATCATAGTGACTAAGTACTCAGCCCTGAATCTGAATCCCTTCATTTCCCTCATCTGTAAAAAACAGGAAAGTAATGGTACTCGCTGTCAGATTTAAGTTATTTCCTGTAAAGCACTTTGCACAGTGCCTGGCAAATGTAAGTGCTCAATAAATATTAGCCTTTTCTATTATTTATTATTATTACTGTTATTATTAACTTGCTTTCATTAAGATGGTATTGGTATAAAGCTGCCTATCGTAGCATTATTTATAATAAAAACCAGAAACAAATTCAATTTCCCACAGCAGGGGATCCCTGGGTGGCGCAGCGGTTTGGCACCTGCCTTTGGCCCAGGGCGCGATCCTGGAGACCCGGGATCGAATCCCACATCGGGCTCCCGGTGCAGGGAGCCTGCTTCTCCCTCTGCCTGTGTCTCTGCCTCTCTCTCTCTCTCTCTGTGACTATCATAAAATTTAAAAAATAAAAAAAAAAAAAAAAAAAAAAAATTTCCCACAGCAGGGAAACAGCATAGCAGGGTTCTGAAAGAACTGTCTTTAGAATTAACGAAAATCAATTTAATTAAAATGTAAAAGCCCCTGCTCTGCCACTTAGGGGCTGTATAATTCTGAGCCAGTCATTTCTTTTCTCTGGACCTGTTTGCCTCACCTCAAAACCGAAGGATTTGCTTGCAGTGATTCATAAGTCCTCTCCAAATTTAAAGTTTATAGTCCTAAGGCTCTAAATGCTCTAAATAAAATATAATCCATCAACATCAAGGATAATATACAACCCCTAAGTACACAGGAAGATGGTTGTAACATGGGAAAATATTTTATAAATACTCCTGATCTTCTTTAACCCTCCTGTTTCTTTCTGTAACAGTGGTCACCTCTTAAGAGAATTTATATTATGTGTGTTGTCTCTCCTCCATGAACCAGGTGGAAGCTTCCATGAGAGCAGGATTTTATGTCTGGTTTGTTCACTGATCTATCTACTTCAGCCACTAGAACGATGTCCAGCACATAGTAGGAGCTCAATTAACATTTGCTGGTCGAAAATTTCTGACTATTCTAGAAAAGCAAATTACAAAACTATCTATAATAGAACACCACTAATAGACAATATGTGTCCCCGTGGGGAAATGGCAGAGAGACTCACAGAGGTTAAAAGAAGAGATACAATATTCCTTTAAATTTTCCTTCAATGTTTTGAGCCATTTTGTTTAAAAAGCTGGCCTTCAAAAGGGGAAGCATGTAGCCAGAAGAAAGATAAAAGAGAAACAGAAGTGACCATGGGGGCAGGGAGTGATTCTGAAGGAGAGCATAAGAAAGGGCAGGAGGTGCAGAAGCAAATAGAAGGCTCTCTTAATGGAAACAGACTCACAGGGGCAGAAAGAAAACTAGGTAATTAGATGCAGGGAAGAAAAGCCGATTTATCTTGGACTTTTAATTACAAGCTAGTATCTCTTAAACTATTCCCAAGTTAATAGGCTTCCCCCATTCATTGCCTCAATCGATGGAAGCTTTGGTGAATTTGAGCACAAAGGGCACATGGGGCTCTTAGCTGTTACTGTTCCCACAGGTCCTGAGCCTTCTTTTCATCTGCTGCTGTGGATGCAAGAAGGACGAGTCTCACATACTAAGGTTAACCGGTGACCTATAGGCCTTTTTATTAGCCACCTGATCGACGATTCCATCCACACTGGGAAGGAGACACACCAAGTATAGGGAACAGCCTTCCCTTTGGGGGACAGGTAAAAGACACACTGCCTTATTACCATACAAATCAACACACAACTGCCAAAGAAATGATACAGACATATGGCCTGGAGATTTTAAGGGAAAGAAGAATTCCTTTGGCTTTGGGGAATTACAGGGGAAGGGGCAAGAATTTGCCAAGGAAGGCCTGGTGCCCTGAACTTTATCAACTCACAGGGGCCCTAACCCTGTTCGCAGGCTTAATCTTGAACTCTTCACCTGTTCCCATCTTGCATTTGATCATACAGGGCTCTTCATGCCTCCAGCTTCCCCAACCGCTTTCCTGGGCTCTTCATCATGTCTGTGCATTTGAACTCTGAGTGAACTAGGTTGGATGCCCTGCTGTGAGAGTGCTCAGGACCCTGTGCTTCTTGTTTATAGCACATACATAATTGTAATTGCACAGTGATTTGTGTACTTCCTTAAACATCAGCAGCCCCACAGGGGCAGAGCCCATGCTGTTCTGTCACCACTATACCCCCAGTGCTAGCACGAGTTGGGCATAGTGCCTGGCACAAGGTAATGCACTCAAACAGGTGTGCAGCTGGTCAAAGAGATGGCAATGGTCCAGCCTGAGTTAACCCAGTCCTAGGGCCATAACCCTACTTCAAACTCCCAACATGGACACTGCCCTAAAACCAAGGAATGAGAAGAGCTATGTGAGGAGGCGAGACATAAACCCACCTCACCAAAGTAGCCAAAATGATTAATTGTGTAACCAACTATCTGAAATACAGGCCTTTAGACAGAACGATGCGGATGTCAAACACGAGCTTACAGTGTGAAAAAGTTTTGAGGCTGCAGAAGAAAAGACATTGCATAAGATTTAAAAAACCAAAAAGCAAACAAAAAAACACCATCACTTTTCTGAGAAAGAATCAATATGGTCCAAGAAGCAC